>NW_022987689.1:14719518-15069518 GCF_902827165.1 Trematomus bernacchii | reverse complement strand
AAGTTCTATCAGCAATTGTCGGAGATTAAAATGTTCCAGTGCAACACAGTCTCACGGCATTTCGTGTTATAATCACAAAATGAATCTATTGATTCGTGTTCACCAACACGATTTCGCCATTTTTTTCGTGTCACACAGAACGATTTTAATAGCAATGTAAATAATAACAAATTAGAAGGAAAAACAGATAAAAAAAAATACAGATTTCAGTATTCTGACACAGAACGATTTTAGAAGCAATGTATTTATATTGGTAGTATGTTTCGTGCCTGCGGCAAATAATAACAAATTAGAAGGAAAAAAAGATGACAAATACAGATTTCAGTATTCTGAGGCTCTGAGCCCCATTTCTTTTCCTCGCGGACGACAAAAAAAACTCTGACATTATACAATTTAAAATAAAAGGGATAGGGTTAGGCTTAGGGTAAGATATTGAGTAAGAAAATGTTTTTATGAACCACACAGCTTCTGGTATTCCAAGACCCAACCGGACAGAAAGACGTGTTGCAGGCACGAAACATACTACCAATAGAAATACATTGCTTTTAAAATCGTTCTGTGTGACACGAAAAAAATGCGAAAATCGTGTTGGTGAACACGAATCAATAGATTAAATTATTTCGTGACTGTAACACGAAAGGCCGTGAGACGGGGTTGTCCAGTGTGTCTTGCTATAAAATTAATTGGACATCACCGGCATGATCAAACATTGATTTCAATACCTAACATCATTCATACAAATTACCACATGCACTCACAACCTCTAACAGGTTAAAATGACCATCATCGAAATACAAATGACATTTTTCTGTTTTTTTCTAACACCCTTTAAAGAGTAGCTTTTTAGTTAATCCTTCTATCGCACACTCATTCTCCATATTCCAACTTAGAATTTGTATTAGGCATATTGTTCATGTGGTTCTTACAATAAGTTCAGTCATTATAGAAGTGCTTAGAGAAATAATCACCCAGTTGCATGCAGAAATGTAATTTCTCTGTTCATCTTTAGCCTCTTAGCGTTCTCTGAATTCAACCCATTTTAATTCCACTTCCCATTCAGCATGTGTGAATTATATAAGCGAACACGTATGCTATGCTGTTGACTTGTCTCTGTGAGTGATTGACAAGTAATCTCCTCACCGGCAATCCCTTTCCACAGAGTCCAGCTTGCGTGGCTATAGGCATGACTGATGAGATACTGTTTTACATTTTTGACAAATTGGCTTTAGGATGAGCCAATTAAGTGCCATTCTAGGAGAAAACAAACTATTTTGATGTAGTGTTTTTTCTTCATATCTCGTTAAAAAAAAAAGGCATATTTCTTTAATTTGCAATTTCAGTGTGAAAGAACCCTGGCAGTTTCTTTGATGAAATTGAATAGCCATCATCCACAAAGTCAATTACATTTGTCATAAACGCAATCTAGTAATTACGTCGTCCTGCCTTGCACTTTATTGGTTATCGGAGCAACTGTGGATCCATGGTATGGTTTAATTAGATGGGCTTGTATGTGCCATAACTGGTATTGGGGATGGTTGAATGATTGATATGGAGACTTAATTATCTGCCATCGTGGGACAACAGTAAATTCTGAGTAAATGTTCTGGCTGGGTTTTGAGGTCAAATTAGAATCCGGTCTAGGGTTAAGGTAAAGGTTAGGGTCTAGTTATGGGATGTTTTATCGAGGATCGATTGGGAGTCAATTCAGTGCCATTACAAAGAGACATGTTTGTGAGTGACTGGAAATGCTGGGTGTTTAGCACAGGGAGTTGAGGTGAATTGGGTAATCTCTTGCATTAGGAGTTGTAGCGTCTGAATCATTTAAGGAGTCGAGGGGTCACACACGGACACTTGAGAGGGGAGGTAGGGCGGTTGGGCCGGTGAGCAGGTGGGTAGTGGGTGGGGGGGAAGACCAGGCTTCACAATCACCACCAGGTGTTTTTAACCAACTGACCTGCTCGGAGAGCCGCTTGCCTCTGAGGAAGAAGCCCAGCAGGCAGCCAATGACTACGGCCAGCACGGACAGGATGAGCAGTCCGTTCTGTTTGCAGACATTCTTCACCCGCCCCCACACTTCACCCAGAGCCACTGCCATCCTCCTCCACCAACTCCTCCTCTTGCTTGTCCTGGTCCGGTCTGCAACTTCTCCACCCCTCACACAGAAAACAACCGGAGCAAGCCCCCCCCCCCCCCCCCCCCTCTTTTAACCGCTTATTCAGCCATATAGAACCAGCGCAGAGCCAACAGCCGCCACCACTCTGGAGGAAATAGCAAATAGTCAGTCGAGAGACAGATGGACGCAGGCTGGTGAAGGTGAAGGTGGGATTGAGAGAGCAAGAAATTAGAAAGAAAAAGTGAAAAATAAAATAAAAAGTGTTTTCTTAACCGAGGGGCGTGAAGATTCAAAGAGGTAGTGGTCAAAAAACAAAGCACTTCAGGAGTTTCTACGTTCCTCCTCCCAACTGCTTCCCTGAATATTACACAAGAGCCTCACACTCTCTCTGTCTCTGGCTATCTGTGTCTGTATCTCTCTGTCAGTCACCTCCCCCTCTGTCTCTCTAACTCCCCCCCAAACACAGTGCTCCTGGTGGCCAACAGGGGGCTCTGCGACAGCTGGCGGTATTGTCATCAGGGTTAATACTACGATCCTATTAGGCAGCACTGCACGACTCACATCTAAGGCTGGATTAGAGAGCTCTCTGAACAATTGGACAGCGGATTGTTCCAGACCACAAAAAAAAACTGAATGTGCACCATTGACTTGAGGTAAATAACAGCAGAAAAAACTACAACCGGGTTACAATCCTGTTGAGATATTGACCTGTTTTTAAGTTTCACGCAGATAAAGAACAAGCTTTGGACAAGTTGGTGGTGACACACAGAGCTAAGTACATAAACACACAGTCAGGGTATGTGATTGCCCACTAATCATAATTACATCAAGTTCTCACACCTACTTGCCGCCATGCTGACTTGAAGGGCTCTCTTCCCTTTGAATGCCTGGTAGATGAGAGAACGCTCTAGTACTTTAATTATGAACATTATCTCATATACCATAGCATTGTTATGCATCTTTTTCTCATCACAGGGAGTGAAGCATATCCCTCAATGTATTTGATCATGAGATTCCACTTTTTATTTTTTATACTTGACGTGTACTGTATACATAGAGCAAGTGTGTATTATTTTCCACATAAATACATTACAAGCAACCGATTAGCAGTCCTTTTTGTAATCAAGCATCCTTGTGGATTCACACAGCAATAGAAGGCCCACAGAACAGTTGTATGAGAATAATTATTCAGAGCAGGTGCTGGAGTCACGTTATTGACCAATGGGAGTATAGTTACCACCTGAAAATGTTTCCATTTATTAGTTGCTAAAACTCCACTTCGTGTAAACCTCTGTTTTCCATTCATATCCATGGAAATGATATCCAGGGTTGCATTCAAATAGTCTTTTTTGCTGAGGAGGGTTCCTGAGTTATGGAAAAGTACGCATAAGGAGTGGCAGCCAAGAAAGGAGCTGTTCTAATTCTCTAAATAAAGCAAGGAGCTTTAATGCTTCCATTATTTTGTAGTTTAGCACAATCGACAATCTTTTAAAGAGGACATATTTTGCTCATTGTCAGGTTTCATATTTGTATTTTATGCTTCTACTGTGACATGTTTACATACTTTAATGTTAAAAAAGGTCTTTATTTTTCTCATACTTCTGTTCACCCTGAAACCAGAGGTATAGGTATAAAAGCTGAGCATTACAATTGGCTCGGACCTCGGGCCTCACGGCTGGGAAACTGTGGCTTGCATAATTGCACCGCATTTGCGCATAAGATGAGGCCCCCGGCGTAATATGAGGCCCTACGAACTGCGCGTGTTCTGCTTGAGAGGCGGCCCTGTTGGGATGTCAATATATTATGGAGGTCAACAAAGGAGTTCAATGAAGGTGGTTCAGGCAGGGGGGAGTGTGTGGGAGAGAAACTCCCTCTGGAAGGAACTTTGGGATGTTAGCCTTTGCAGACCATTTACATGCACATAACCTATAAAACACTCTCCAGGAAAGATGAACCCCCAAAAGCACAATAGAATCCCTTTAAGAAAGGAAAGGAGAAAACAGCGCTCCACAGTTCCTACAAATTGAAACATTTTGAGTGACAAACCATTCAAATCTATTTGTCAAATATTTGTATACACTCACACTAATTGGGATTCATGTTTATTGATATGAGTCGACTTGGGTTAGGATGTCCACGAGCAACCATTTTTAAAGTGACAAACATTTATTTTCACTCTTGTTTTTTTCTATCTGTTTCTATCTTAGTAATTAAGTCATACTGTATGTATATTTACTGTTTTTGCTGTTTATATTGTACTAATATATTGTTGTAACGAAACAACATGATAACAGCGCACAGGGCAAAGTATCGATGTGCGCTTTTAGTATTCATCCCATGGAAAATTGTAGTTTAACCGTGGCAGATGCACGACTAGAACACCTTCCGTTGTAATCAAATTCCCTCCTAAGTCTTTCTCTGAGGTTAAGAAAGAGTGTTTAGAAAACATACATAAAATGCTATTTTATTGACTATTTGACAACAACCCATAACTGAATTGAATGAGGCTTCAAATACAAGGACAGTTGGTCAGAAAGATATTTTGATTAAAAAACAACACAGTTCATTAAGCACGTTATTAAAATGACTTTGTGCCGTAGCCATTGTATATGGATTACTGCTAAATAAACAACAATATATTCCCCTCAGCAACCTGTCTAATTTCTTATTAATAAGCATCCTCTCCCTTGTAATGTACTGTACAGCATTTTCTGTACAACCACTCTCCTAGTTTAGCTCAGAGTGCTTCAGGAACATAAAATACCCCATGTAAATTGAATCCTGTAACATATATTATACAATATATATGCACACGATATTTTCCATAGTATGGGTTACAACTTGATCATGGATTTTTCTTGGGCTTCTAATTTTAAACCAGGTCTGATGGCTTTGGGAGGTTAATATGGTGACTAAAAAGGGATTTGAAAATGTCTTGGTCAGCCCCTCCCTCTGAATCCATTGAGACTCATCTGCTGGAGGACAAGCCCCAAGCCCCCAGGAAGATAGCCATACGTTGAGTACTCAATTTTTCCCATTGACTTAAATAGGAAAAAAGACGTCTGTAAATCAGCAGATAATAATTGTTTTACGTGAATCAACTTACCAAGAAGAACACTTGAATAGCCCATATTATAATCATTAGGGCTTTAAAGTTTAAGAATGTGCTAAAAGTGAAATCAAGAGTTATTTCCCCTCTCCATTAATTTGACTGAGCCGAGACTGGCCGTAACGGAGCAGATTGGAGGCGGGGCTTAAGGAAAACGCAAGTGTGCATACTCTATGGGCCCCTTGGTTGCAGGAGATCTCCGGAATATATTATAAAGATCTGGTTATTTTTTGTTCTCGGGTCAGGCCATTTGAGCAACTTTTATAGGAATGAACCGACCCCGCCTCCAACGCTGTATCCATGTTAACTTATTTACATCCATGACAAATCCACCTAAGAGCTATGGGGAAAATAATCGTTATTGATTACCAAATGTATTGAACTGTAAATAGATCGATGAGTGCATGAGTGTGTGTAGGAAGGCAGTTGACAGAAAGGATGTCCAATCATTTCAAGTGGACCAAATTGAATGAGTGGACGGGCTTATTAAAGGCCCGCAATAGCCGAATAAATGTTATCTTCGTGTTAGAGCCTTTTATATCTTTAATTGGTCGGAAGACACATTGAAAGGGTTTGAATATATTACCTACCCTAACTTGAACCTTTTATACAACTCATTTTCAACAGAAAACTATTTATAGGATACAGGGTTGTTATAAAACAGACCTTATGTCCATAATTTGCACCATCTTTTTCCTGCTCAGTAATGGTGAGCACATTAAATATGAAGAGGGGAAAGGAGAAACCATTACAGATTTTAGGTAAAATGGAAAGCAGAGACATGACTTCTATTGTGCGCATGAGGGGAATGGAAGGCCAAGTAACTAGAATAACTAAATGAAAAATATGGAAGAGGATCGTGACCAGAGGAGGAAAACTATCAGGAGAAGAATTATAAAGTTATAAGGACACAAACCTTCATCCTGTTATTACGTTTAAGTCCTGCACAATGCAAACAGCTTATTTCATTTCGATTAACAACAATACCCCTAGTGTGACACATTAGGAAAACCAGAGGCTCTTCTGTTGTGTTAACATAACAGGCTTTCACATGATGGATGATATTACTCTAATTGTAATCCCAGATGCCACATCTGCTAGGAGGCTGCGGTGTAATCCCTGAGGATGTGTTGTGTCTCGTGAAATTTGTTTATGTGTTATGTCTGTCTTTTCATGTTATTTCACGTCATGTCATGTCTGTCTATTTATGTCATTTCATCTCTAGTCAAGTCCCCGTGTTTCATGTCATGTCTCGTTTTCCATTTCCTGTTTTATTTTGTACTTACCTCTTGTCTCTCATTTCAGGCCCTGTCACTTCCTCCCTTTGTGTGTTTTCCCGCCCTCGTCAGCGTCCGCCCCGCCCCTGATTGTTTCCACCTGTTCCCACTCACCTCATGTTTAAATAGTCCTGTCTCCCCCCTGTCCTGTGTCAGTTTGTCTTGTTTGTTTCCATGGATGGTCTTGCCAGGCTTCAGCCAAGAGAGGATCATTTCCAGTCTAGTCAGGTTTTGTTATTTTGTTATTTTGTTATTTTTTGCAGACTTAAATTCATCTTAAATTCTCTTTTTGTTACGCTTGTTTTTTCCTCCTTGTGAGCGCTTTTTGTTTAATCCAGTACCTACTCTGTTAAGAGGGACTTTCTGTTTGCTTGAAATTAAAAATAAATTTTTTGCTACATTCAAGACTGTCTCTGGGTCGTGCATTTGGGTTCTCCAGTTTGTGTTAAGGTAGTGACAGGATGTGCTGTCGTTTGCAATTGCCATATTTTTTTATATGCATTTAAAAAAAAGACGCTAAGATCAAATACAAGGCTGTTATACTACATATCTGCACTCAACACTCCGGTGGAAAATGAAGCCTTTATTTGTGACACTGTGCAGTTTTCACAGGAGTGTCTTCATGGGCAAAGGATATTATGTTATAAGAAGACTTTACAAAGCAGAGAGTGGAGCGGATATTGATGGATTGATCCGTTATGTTCTATAGCTCAATACAATACAATACAAAGGGGCTTTATTGGCTTGACCACATTTCAAACATAGTATTGCCAAAGCTCTCTCTCTCAGAGATTATCATATAAATGAAGGATGATTGATCCCAAGTCTTTCTTATTATAGGATGATGAAAAATGATTTGATGTTCTGCAGTACATGCTGAAAAGGGTTTCATGCAAACACACAAAGCTACAAAATAAAAGCTACTCTTATTTTAAACAAAGAATATGTCTTTGAGAGGAAGCCCAATGATTTCCCCCTAATAAAATGAGACAGGGCATAGCAGCATACAATAAAAATAGTTTTTCCATCTGATAGAGCAGGAGAATTATCCTCAGAAATTAGGAAAATACCTGGAAATTGTGAATCCCCCTCTCAGATGATTACCTCACATTTTTTGGTATATAGATGTATGACTGCTGAAAGTGTGACATTATGTAAGTCTTTTTTTCCATTTCATGTTGTCATTTTGAAGTTTATGACATTCTCATCTCGTCTACTTTTTGGGTTGAACTTTGGCAAAATAAAAACACACCTGATTTTATACAGATTTTTTGTTCTACAAATGGGTGATATGGAGTTGCCAGCCTCTTCGTCAAGAGATATGCTCTTTCTTACTTTGTGTACTTCTTTACTTACATGTTCTATGCATCGGTGCATACCAATGTGAAATATGTCAAAATGCACTGCAGTAGAATTACCCTGATGGTGCTGTTTTTTTTTCATCTCCTGATACTTTTCCTCCTTGGGTCACTATCCTCTTCTATATTTTTCATTTAGTTTTTCCAGTTACTTGACCTTCCACACTCAAACTTTTCGAACACTTCTATTACCAACAATTGGTATCTTGTTGCGGCACTAGCCACAAAGTTCCTCTAATGAACAACACACTTCACAAATACATGTTTTTTTTTTTACTATTTAATAAATGTACCACTGTAAATGGTCTGACAATAAGTTGATCTCATTTGGTTAATTGAAGAGTCTGTAATAATTAGCAACAGCAAATGATAGCATTGGTAGCTAGCTAGCTTGACGATAAATACATTTTTTAAAGCTTGTAAAGACGGGCTTTTCAGCCACTCCATCCTCCTATTCCTGGAATAATGAATTACAAGCCAATAGCAACACAGCAGGATCTGACTAAAATAAAAACAAAGCCATGGCTTTTGGATAGTAAAATATTATTTCCAAATTCAGATGATAAATGTAGCATTGATGCTTGTTAAGAGACGATGAAGAGCAGCAAGCAGACAAACTAAAGAGCAGAGGTGTTACAACAGGCAGTGTGTGTTGCTAGTGTTTCACAAAAATACACACAGCATACACATAAACACAAACACACTCACCAACCTTCTTACGCCGACTTTTCCTTATTCAAGTAAAAAAACTATCTAAAAATGTCGTTAGCCTAATCGATACAATGGATGCATCTCCGTCTTCTGTCTGCTGACTGTTAAACCCTACGAGAGGGTTAGCCTTCTAAGTATTTTATAGACAAACAAATATTTCAGAATCATAGCCAATCCATTGGTGGCCCTAAGCCTTGAAACACCTCTTAAAAGAATGGGCTAAAAACTTGTCTGCAAACTTCGAAGGCCTTTTTCTCAAGCATTCCTCACTCAACATTTCTAGCACTTCTATTACAATTGGCATTTTGTTGCGGCACTAGCCACTAAGTTGCTCTAATGAACACCACACTTCACAAATACAATTTATTTTTTTACTATTTAATGAATGTACCACTTTACATGGGCTGAAAATAAGCCACTATTTTTCTCAGAATCGTGTCTTGAGAACATATTTTGCTAAATATATGGAGAATGAAAACAATAAGGACATTATCAGAAAGCTAAGTATTTCCAACAGTGTTGGTAACTCAAAATGTGTTTCTGGGTTGAAGTGACTAATTTTGATAGAGCCGGTCACAGAGTGAGATTCTGACATATGCCTGTGTAAGAATCTGTTTGAAGCAAGTGTGACATTGTTATTGAAACACTTTAAATGAACAATGACTCCACTTCAGATAAAAGTTAACCTAATTATTAAACTAGTATCCCAAACCCTTTCTGCTTTAGTGCTCTAACGTCTGATCTTGTGAACCGCTAGCAACATGGAAGACAATTGACTCTGCACCTGTCGATATTCAATAACCTTTTCAGTCTATTTCCAGACAATGTCATGCACTGCACTCCTAAACTGTTGAATTGTTTTCAGTTAGTGAAAAACACGTCGAAAAAATCAAGCTGTTCAAGGCGATTCACTTTCACACTTGCAGGGTCGATGAACAAAGAAATAAAATATGGGTCAGAATGAATAGAAGTGCTGGGGTGTGCAGTGTCGTGGCACCTGTGCTGCACGAGGGGTGGTCCCTGTTTTCTGTTTGTGTTTACCGATCTGTTGTCTGTGGAGTGATGATGGAGGTTAGATAGATAAATGGATGGCAGGGTTCCGTGGAGGAGTGCGATGGGGGATGAAGATCATGCTGTGTGTCAGAGTCATGGTTCGTGTCACCGTGGTGATTGCTTGCCTCCCGTGTTGACATGTCTCATGAATGAACAAGTAATGCAACCTCAGTGTGAAACGTGCACAGTGAATTGAAACGGCATTCGTCACTCTATGCGTATCTGTATGTGTGTTATGTTGTGAACAAAAAGTGTACATTCTAACAACCACGTCCCTCCACAATCCCTCGCCACCGTCAAATAATCCCCTTTCTTCTGCCAATATTTTCCCTGTTTCTGGATTGGACTGGCAGAGATAATCTGGGATTAGAGCGAGCAGTCAGGCCTGGTGTGTTCCTCATTCATTTAGACGGGGCAGACATGTCGAACAACAACAGGTCATTTGCTGCGGGCCTCGACACGTTCCATTACATATCATTTCAGGGCAAAATCTGAGCAGATTTGGGCACTTTGCATGCTTAACCAAGAGCAAAATGAATGTGGATGCTGTCTGTTGGGTTGTAGAGGAGCAGCTGATTTAATACTCAGCAAATACACTGAATATCAACAGGCAGATATACGATTGACAGGCAAGATATTTATATGATCAGATCCCTCACTCTTTCTAAAGCTGGGCATACATTGTGACCTGATTTCTGAGCCGTACTTTTGCAGGCACATAAACTATCCATGTTTTCCTAGCCACTTGCAACACCATGTTAGGTGAATCTTTTAAAATAAAAGCTTAACCCTAACCCGGAAAACATCAACACTACAGATCCCTCAAATTATTTAAGTATTGATAAGATTCATACAAAATGCATCCATTTTCCTCTGCTTCACCTACTTGTGTTTCATCAGGTAAAAAAGATGTCTGGAACAGTGGCGGCTGGTGCATTTTTCTCCAGGGGGGCTCTACCAAAATGTAAGCAAACTAATGGCGCTTTTCCACTGCAGGTTTTGGTGTGGCCGGGTTTGGGTCGGCCTGGCCCGGCTCACTTTAAGCTGCGTTTCCATTACAGTTAGTAACTGGGGTAGTAACTATAGTAACGACGAAGTGTAGGCAGGGCAATCGGCTGTTCGGCGGGCGGAGCGACGCTGAGTAAAACTGCCGTGACGTCATCTTCAAGGCGACACAACTCACAAACACCGTAACAATGGAGGATATGGAAGCGATCGTGTACTTGGTTCTTGGTATGTGGCTTTTTATCACAGTAAGGAGGCAAACTTTGTTTCAGAAAAGGCTGAGTATAGCAAGACGAAATACAGAAGATAAAAACAGGAGAGTTTTGGCAATCCTACAACGCAGCGCAGACGACAGGCGACTCTGATCACTACAAAACAATGCCAAGGTAAGCTAACGTTCGCTAACTAGCGATGTGTTTAGGGTCACGGTCACTATACCACCAAAGTGTTTCAAGTATTTAATTAATTTTAGCTACCACTTTTACGTATTAAAATATGTATGCTTTGTATGTGTATTTCAGAAGTTATACCATTTGCAAAGTCGCCGCCGCAGACCATGTGTTTGGACGTTCAACCGAGCTACCGAGTGGTGGGGTGTGATTATTGCATCTTTCACACACACTCAGTTGGTGCAGAACTTCAGAATGTCTGAGGAAACCTACACCTACCTGTGCAACAAATGTCATGGAGAGGCCTATGATGATGAATGGGATGCAGCAGCAGCAGAGCCTGGGGTAGCAGTGGCACAAGGTGCAGAGGAGGAGGGAAGGGACATACAAGAGGGTCTGATGCGCTACTTGAATAGCAACATATTCATTGTACTGATTGTAAATTGTATTGAACATAAATAAATATGTTTTACTCTTTCACATATACATGTGTTTGTCAAATGATTTTAAAAAGAAATGTTATCAGAATTGACTATTTAGTAAATATTTGAATTTCAAGCACCAGTGAGTACTGCCCCATAATAAGAACATTTGAGAAAATAACAGATCATGAAAAGAAAGTCTTTCTAATTAAGAAAGTTGTTTGTGGTCTGTTTTGTTTGTTTAGATCTACTATTAACACAGAGGAAATCACGATAAAAAGACTTGTTACAAACAAAAACAGTTTAATCATCAAACAAGTGCAAATAACAAAGCAAACTATAAACATAAATACAAAAGTGTAAAACACAGCAACACTATATACATAAATGCAAGTGTAAAAGGCCACTAAGGCCAGTTGCAGGTGCCGTTCCTGCTGGGCCCGGTTCAGCTCCTGCTGGGCCAGATCTGCACTGTGCATCTCCCTCAGGACTATGAGGTTCTCCTCTCCTCGTTTCCTCTTGTCTGGAAGACAATACGATAAGGTAAACCTTTTTTAATCCCCGTAGGGAAATTCAGGTGTTATAGCAGCAATAAGAATGGAAAAACACAGGACAGGTACCGGTCACACAAGGATATAAGAATAACATATATAAGTATAAACAGAACAACAGGATGAACTAAAGACAGTTCTGGCCCTAGATGTTTACAACGATTGTGAAAGTGAATTACATTATGCCCAGCCTGTTGATAATGAATATAAATATATGTATGAGTATGTACAAATATACAGCCAGGAAGTAGATGGATAATTACACATTCATATAAGTATGAATAAATATGAGACCAGTTTAAAGTGCAAAAATAAAAAACAAAGCAGAGTCCAAAATAAGTGGAAAGCAGTGCAGGTCCATGTGTCTGCGGCACAATACTTAACAATGAAGAATATACAAGAATATATTAGGATGTCACACACAGTTTCACTAGCTGCAACATTAATAGTGATTCTTACTACTTTTACTTTTGGTACGTTACTTTACTTGTAACAGAGCATTTCCACACAGTGGTATTGTTTATTTTACTTACTGACGATGATCTAAAGTTTAAAGAAAGTCACAATTCCAGTCGTTTTGCTTTGCCTATTTCTTACCTAGCTGTCTGCGTTGCTGGTGCTCGAGCTGAACGGTGCTCCGGAGCACTGCCATCACTCGTTGTTCGGGACTCCTCCTCGCTAATTACAACGGCATCTAGAACAGCATACAGTACATGACTTGTTAATTCCACAAACTACCGCAGCACAATATTAAATAGCAACAACAACTCTAGAAAACTGGACGTAAATAATGGCACATATGGTGTCAGCAAATAATAGCTCTAGCTCAGGGGTCACCAACCTTTTTTAGGATAAGAGCTACTTTAAAAAAATAAAACAAGTCGGGGGCTACTTTTACTCCTCTTTTTTTGTTTTTTTGCAGTGTATATATATAGCACATTTTAACATTATGATATGAATATTATCCTAAATTTCACTTTTTTGTTTATCAACACCAATCTTAAGTTTGAGAAACCGGCTCGAGATACACTTTTTGTTATATTCCATGGAATGCTCTTAACATCTCGATAGCAATGAATATCTTAAGTGCTTTGACAACAAATCCATAAAAAAATGTAATCTGTGGAAGCCGTAGTACTGTAAAAAGCACGACCAATCATTTTAGCCGGCCCGGCTAAAATAACTGGATGGCCTACCTGCCTGTCAGCCTTCCATCTGTGCACAAACTTATCTCGTGCCCTCATTGGTCATGTGCGCGTTCGTGTGTGTTGGAGGAGGGGCTCTGTAAGGAAGTGGCAGATTTTTTCCGGCTGTGTATTTTCAAATTCTAGCGCACTCGAGCTGGTTTCTCCAAAATTACCTACCCCACCTTTAGTATACAGCATCGGTGGAGGGTCAGACACATTACAGTAGGAAATGAGCATGTTCAGGTAATAAATATGACCGCCATTAATGAAAACGTATTAGCGAAAAGGTGTGGCTTAGAAAGAAATGCTCATAACTCATCAACAATGTATCCATTCACCACAGATTTTGGTGGATAGGTTCAGTCTGTGTTGGGGAATAGGCACACCAAAGCATTTTCATTTCGACTATAGGGGGCCCCAAAAACACCGCACATTTCTAACTCAAGAACCGATGGACGAAATAATTGGGTTTTTTTATAGACATACTCTGGGGGTGAGTATGAACTGAGATTCAAAGTGTCGTAACGAATGACGAACGTGGGCGTGGCCTATACAATTTTTTTTAATTGTGATGTGCTAAAATGAGCTACTGACGCGAAACTTGGAACACACGTCACAGCCCACGAACTCTTCGCGACTGTACAAAAACATTGTGCGTTTTAGCTAAAACGGCTCAGTAGCGCCCCCTGTTGTGCGATAGTCACATATAGTTACTTCGAGCTACCCGAATCATGGCACAGATTGTCCTCATGGCATTGCGAACATTTTTCGAAATGGCTTCCATTAGCCCCGCCCCCCATAAAGTTGGCCATTTTGAAAAATGTGCGTTTTTTCGGCGACTCCTCCTAGGGAAATGATCGGAAAAATTCCAATCCAGGACAAGTTCAGCCCATATCCAATGTGATGCTAAATTGCGAAGGAATAGTCGATCGCTAAAATGGGGTGCTCGTAAGCTAACGGTGAATTTACCATTTTTGACGATTTAAATGTAAAAAATTCACTAACATGAGCTTCGGACGCAAAACTTGGGACACACGTCACAGCCCACGACCTATTCGAGAATGTAAAAAAAAACGTAATCTTTTGTTAAAACGGCTCAGTAGCACCCCCTATTGTGTGGAAGTTACATATAGTTTCTCCGAACTTGACGAATCTTGGCAGAGACATTCCTCATGGAATTGCGGACATATTTCAAATTGCCTTCCATTAGCCCCATAAAGTCGGCCATTTTGAAAAATGTGCATTTTTCATGCATTTTCAGCACATTTCTGCGAGCTCCTCCTAGGGAAATGACCGGAAAAATTCCATTCCAGGACAAGTTCAGCCCATATCCAATGTGATGCTAAATTGCGAATAAAATAGTTGCTGGCTCAATCAGGGAGGTCGTAAGCTAAGGGGGATTGTACCATTTTTGCCGATTAACATGTCACAAATTACTCCAAACTTCTCGCATACAGTGTTTCCGATATTCACGAAACGCTGTATACACATTTCTATTATGATTGCATACATATTTCAAATTGCCTTCCGTTAGCCCCGTATCCAAGGAAGTCGGCCATTTTGAAAAATGTGCGTTCTTCATGTATTTTAAGCACATTTTTGTCCTCCTAGGGAAATGACCGGAAAAATTCCATTCCAGGACAAGTTCAGCGCATAACCAATGCAATGCTATATTGCGAAGGAATAGTCAGTCGCTCGAAAGGGGAACGCACAGGCTACAATGTACCATTTTCTGACCATGTACATGTCAGATAAGCTACTCACCTGCCTGTCTGCCTGGGACATCAATTTTCACACACACACACACACACACACACACACACACACACACACACACACACACACACACACACACACACACACACACACACACACTCAGGCAATGATGTTGGGTGATCCTAATTTTGTTGAATACATATTTGCCTGTAATGGTTACAGATTACTCTGATGATGCTGCAGTTGCAACACAGAAGATATGGATAGAGGTCACTACAGTGGACAGCTTTTTAAAAGGTGTTTTCTTGTATATGCATGGGTTTTGATGGCATAGTTGCACCATCAGCCACTACATAGGACCCTATTGCATCATCCCAAACACTGCTACTCAGTGGAAAGTCAGTGCAAGTGCATGATAAATGTCTCTAAACCAAGATGAATGACAGAAAGCCAGATGGACCAAGTCACCTGCCGATATCCTGCCAATCCTTTCATGGAAAGCGCTCCCTGCAGGTATAAAACATTTGGTGACATCAAGTAACAACTAAGGAATTATATAATTCATAAATTGTCAAAGTATTGATGTTATGTTTGCAGGAAATCATGATTATTCGCCTGTCCACTAAAGTGGACGTCATGCATCACTGGCTATATTTCAACTCAAATTCATACTGTTACTGCTACTGTTCTTCTTGAAAATACTTCATTTGCAATATCTTTTTGGGCCTTAAATATATATACTTAAGTTATTATAATGTAATTTTAAGTTTGCACATCTTTATTTATCATTTTTTCCAAATTTACAAGTTTTCAGTTTAGACTTTAACGCATACTGTCCACCTGAGTGGACATATAAAACGTTTTTTTTCTAAATTTGAAAAAACTAGATTAAAAAAAAATAAAGTTAAAATCGTGTTTTTAATGCCCCAAGAGCAATAAAAACACTTGGTAAAAAATTCCTGAGTGAGGCTTTCATAATTCATGCATGAAAGGGTTCATAGTATACCGTATACCATACACATATATATATATATATATATATATATATATATATATATATATGTGTGTAATTTGTGAGCTTTGGCTTTTTATTGCAAAATCGTACGGTCTATACCCAGCTTCAATGTTTCTACTGCAGATGCTTATTTATTTGCCTTTGTCCTTTTGACACTTCACAATTCATTTCCCAAATTCCACATATTCCAGCACTGTTGTACAATGTTCAGATAACAAAATGTTTTTTGTTGCAATACATTGTATCGGTTGGCAGGAAAGATTACTCTCTTTGAGAAACTGCTCTGTTATTTAGTTGTTTTTGCCCATAAATCCAACAAAGGTAATTGATTGATGTGACTGCTGTTAGCCTTCTTTCTGACATCCCATTTGTAAAGATAATGTCTTCTGGTAACCGTGCAGTTGTTAACAAATACAGGCAAGCAAGAATGGGAATAACTAGTTCAATTATGTTTCTGTGGGAAAAAAAGAGAATTTTTCTCACCTCTTTGTTTGGTCTCACGGGCCACATTCTTCTGTTCACTCATATTATATATATATTATTTTATTTCACTGGTTAGAATGTCTATACAATGTCGTTTATTTATTAAAAGCATTATATAAATGACAATTTACTGAGTTATCCTTCACACAGGGATCACACATCCATCCCGGATGGTATCCATGGATATCTCTCTGCTGATGCATACAGCAAGATCGTTAGACTTAATGGTCATCATTAGGAATGTTAGTTAAGGTGGTCCACTCCGTATTTAATGTGCACGGTCCTCACATCAGAGAATATTCCCCTGATCATGGAGCCAAGAGGTCTCATTAAAAATGCTCTCTGAATTAATTTATCTTTCACTGCCTCTTAAAGATCATTTTTCTATACTGGGAAGTCCTTTAAACCTATAAATGATGTGAATCTTCACTTCAATGCTATACATCTTTGTTTAAATGTTTAATAAGTAACATTGGAAGGTATAAAATGTTGTGTGGTCAATATATTATTACGCTGAATTGTTTATCACCATAATAATTGTTGGGGAAATATTTTCCAAGGCCCTAAACTTTGACCCAGTTTATCAGTTCATACTGTCCTGACTGAGCACACGCACCTGTAACCTTGGCTGCTGTGCTCTCAGTGTTTTGTCTCCCTGTTCCTGCCTGTTGGCGTCAGCTGATAGAGGTGTTATGATTCTATCTTGTTATGCACAATGTTGATTATTCTCTCTGAACTAGCTAAATACATGGGTCTGGGGTAGAGTTCTTCAGAATTGATTGTGGCATCTCAACCGTGTGGTCAAACCGTGGCCCGTGACATGTCTTGTGAATTCTCCGGCCGAAGCTCCTAAATAAACCATCAGTGTTTGACATCAAAGCTCCAGCTCTCCTCGTGCCTCTCTGAGTCCTGTTTCCAATTGCTTCAGAAGTTTCCCCCACAATAATCATTAATTAATCATGACTAATCACAGATCAATTTCGAGTTTCAAATATTTACTTGTATTTAAGGGGGAGAGGAAACAAACATGTGTGGTGTTGTAATAAAGAAAGGCATGACAAACTGTTTAGATAAATCAGAAGGTTTTTGACTTTATTAAAACATCTCAGCTTAGTTTGGAGGACTTCTGAATTATGTGTGCATTGGGAATACTTGTTCACATGAATGGTGATCAGACCGTTTGAGAACCACAGAGATAACTTAGACAAAAGTTAACTATCTAAACACTCCAAAAAACTTTAAACCTCCTCTTTTCATTTCAATTTCTAGAACATTTCTTGTTAAAGAGCAACTTGCAGGTTAGAGACCCCAGTGAATAAATGTGTAGGAAAATGATGTATACACTAGATTTTCAAAACAATATACATAAATATACACTACAGTGACATCTGGCGTCGTTTTTGTAAGACATTTTTACTTCCGCATAAAAAAAGACCACCCGCGTGTGACGTCACATGGGGGAGAGCGACCGGTCTAACGTATTAATAAACATGGATTTATTGGACCAGGTTTAAATTATTGAATAAGTTTCAACCTGGTTTTCATCCTCACCAAAGCACTGAGATGGCATTGGTAAGTGTTTATTGACCTGACACACAACATAGATGACAAGAATGTCTCAATTAAGTGTGTGTGACTTAGAGCGACTAACACTTCTATAGTTAGATTATTTCAGGGACATATTGTCCAATAAAGACTATGTTGTCTCCTTTGGTAACCATTTATATCTACAGGAATAAGTCTTTTTGGGCTTGTTGGCTTTTCCTTAAAACCCAGACGATGTTTTTAAACAGTTTGGCCACTAAAAACAGATCTAAGCCTGCCATCCTCCCTGGGATTTTGAAAAAGAACAGGTTAAACCCAGGAACATCAAAGCGACTGGGTTTTTAGAGAAGAGTGCTCTGAGAGACAGGAGCTTAAACTAGCATTTCAGAGTGTGAATCCAAGTTTATTCAGATAGACAGTATGAGAAACATAATGTGTTTTAAAGCATTTTAACATGTTCTAGAAACACAATTAACACAAGAATGAACCTGAAAAATAAACATAACATGTCTCCTTCACATAAGCAGGTTGAGATTGTGTGCAGGCCGTAGCTTTGTTCTTCTCATAGGCACAAAATGAATGTGTATTATCAAATATATGGCAAAGCGGTAGCTCCTATAATTACCACAGTGTATGGTCAGAAGCCCTGAATCACTAAACATCCTAGGAAATAAAAAAGACTGAGGGTGTACTGCGTTTACTACAGTGGTGTTAGATCGATCTGTAACCTACATTAAAGGTATTTATTGTGTCAGTGAAACATTGTTTCCGCTGAAGGGCCAGGACTGGACTATGTGCAGGTAAAAGAAGGTAGAATAAAATGGTTATTTCAATAAAAAAACATATTGCTTTTAACAAGATTTTTTGTTGCAGCCGAAGCAAACACAAACATCTGCAAAGGTTCGACCGGACTTAGAATAGATTGGTCAACTTGAGTGGTAACATGGATGAACAAAAATACGTTTTTCTTTAAAAAAAAAACTGAAATAATTATAGGAACGTTTAACTAATTATTATTATTGATCACATTACCATGTTTGACCCCAACTTCCTCTCGTAATTACGGATGTCATGCCAATAAATCATGTTCTAAAGTAAGACCCTTCGATTTTTCTTACTAGCTTGTAATGCTTTTTTAAAATTATTACAACACCACACGTGTATATTTTTATCTCCCCCAAAATAATATCAAATGATTGTATTTTAAAGTAATGATTAATCATGATTCATTTGAATACTGTGATTAACATGAATACATGTGCTCCTGTTTTTATGCTTTTGCATACTAACAAACAGCATAATAAGCTTATACTGTCCAAAAACTAAAGCAGATTAAGTAAGCAGAGTTTAAAGCCATGTGTCAGTGCATGCTGGCGTGCGCGCGCGTGTTTTTGTAATGAGTGATGAGAGAGCGAGGAAGATAAGGGGGAGAGAGGAAAAGAGCTCCAGTTTTCTTCAGATTGAAAAGTGTCCACCTCCCACCCTCTGTGTGTCCTTCCACTGCAGAGCACACACCGGTGGCTCTACTTCTCCTCCGGTCCCCGCTTTATTAATCCACGGACCACAAGTGTTTGTTTTCCCGCAGCAGAATGAGCGCTGAATGCAGCAGCTACTCCAGCGCTGGCGGTGCGTTTGTGGACGGATTCTCGTGCCCCAGAGCGGGAAATGCCGCTGTTGCTGTGTACTGTTGCGGATTTAATGATGTCAAGTACTGCTGTGATGATCCCAACAGCTTTTTCGCCTATGAGTACGGATACATGTGGTGGCTGAGGTGAGGGAAATTTACATTTGAAAAAGTGTCATTATTTTCAGTGTTTTACTTATTTGTAACTCAATTGGAAATTCTACATTCAAGATTCAAAGGCTTTATTGTCATATGCACAGTGTAGTTATGGCAATGAAAAGTCCCAGGCTCCTCCAACAACGCAACATAAATATATAAGACATTAAACAATAAAACACATTTAAAAAAAATCTAAATAGTGCAAGAAATAACAGAACAGCAATCAAATAGTGCACGGGAATGTTGAAGGCTAATGTGCAAGTAATGCAGGAGAAGTTAAATATATGCAAGTCAAATAGAATAATATGAGCTAAAATGTGAATGTAAAATTAAATACTGTATAGTGAAATAAAATACTGTGTGTGTGTGGTGTGTGTGCGTGTGTGTGCGTGTGTGTGCGTGTGTGTGTGTGTGTGTGTGTGTGTGTGTGTGTGTGTGTGTGTGCATGTGTGCGTGTGTTTATGCATGGCCCTGCCTTGGTCTTGACTTGGACTCGACCTCTTAAAGTCTTGGTCCTGTCTTGGTCTTGGTCAGGACATATTGTGTACCATTAAAATTCTGGTTTTCTACCTTTGTTAGGATTGTCACGATCTTAGTTTTATGTCACGATTTTTAGTGTGTGTGTGTATCTCATGACTAAAAAATCCAATCCATCCCAGCTGTCACATGCTTTGCTTTTATTTATGTTCTGTTTAATTTAATATTTTTTCCTTTTTATTTTCTTTCCTTATTAGTTAATTTGTTCATTTCAGTCCTTGTGCTGTTGCAACACGTGCATTTCTGATCTGGAGATTAATTATGGCTCATCTTATCTTCTCTTAACACATTAACAGCTCTATTTGTTTTAGTTTCATGTGTGGATGAAAAAACTATTTTTGGTATATAAAAAAAAGAAAGTGCTAATAACTCAACTCCATGGCTCCTTATGATTTACCTGCAATATTTAACATTATACCCTTTACTGAGCTAAACCAAATTATTAATATATTTGATCTTCCCCTTTTGGATATTCTCTTTTCCATCCTTCAAATCATCATGACCTCTCTACTGCTCTTTTCTCTTCTTCTCTCCTTTTCCTCTCCTCTTTTCTTTTCTCAAATGTTCTCCTCTTCACTTCTTTCTCCTCCTGTCAACCATCCCCTTTCTGTTCCCTCTGCCGCTTTACCTTTCTACCTTTGCACCCTCCACTTCACTCCTTCTACTTTTATTGTCTCCACTTATCCCTTCTCTCCTGTCTCCTCTCTCCTGTCCTTATCTCCTCTTCTTTCTCTCATCTCCTTGTCTTTTCTTCCCTCCTCTCAGTATCGGTGCTCTGGTTGGTCTATCCATTGCCGCGGTGGTCCTCCTTGCCTTCCTCATTACTGTATGCGTCCTCTGTTACCTCTTCATCGCCACCAAACCCCGTCGTCTTGACAACGGCCTGCCCCTCAGAGCGCCAGGTAAGTGTGTGTGTGCGTGTGCGTGTGTGCGTGCGTGCGTGCGTGTGTGTGTGTGTGTGTGTGTGTGTGTGTGTGTGTGTGTGTGTGTGTGTGTGTGTGTGTGTGTGTGTGTGGTGTGCTGTGGTAACAGTAGTGATTTTAATTGTGTTGCCACTCTTTCTGAAAGCCTGTGATTCAGAGAAAATTTGCTGCAAACGTCATCTAAAAAATCATGTGGTTTGGCATTTGGTAAAGAAAACACATGCAGATTTTGAACTATGTGGAATCTATTGTGTTTCAGCGGGAGATCCCAGTGAGGGGCCGAGTCGTGGGAGAGCGGCCTGCATCTCTGGTCCGCAGGGATTCAGAAAACACTTCATGAGCAGAAAGCTTGACTGTGATAACCAGCCGCCAGACCCCGAGCTGCTGTTCCAGAGGTGCTTCACAGCTACCGTCGTGGGTATTAAAGTGGAAAATCCTTCGTAGGCTGCTGAGGGACTCTGGGCTTATAAATGGGCCCGGCGGTCCAGAGTAAAGGAGAGTTAGTCAATCTAAAGGCAGAATTTGCTGCCAGGGGACGGCTAGGACCTATAGAGGAGAGGTAGCCTGCCATTATAAAGTTCTGATGGGAGTTGTGCTGGGAAAGAAGAACCCCTTTGCACCAGGAAGTCTCTAAAAAGCAGTGATTCAAAATCTTCACACACTAGATAGTGCGCGTCCTGCATAAGCTATGTTTCAGCAGCAGTAACCGAGAGAAAATGTGCATCTATCTACTATCTTCTTTAAGGACCTGTCCACAAAGCGCCTTCTTCTCGCAGAAGGTTTCATAGATTTCATACAACGATATCTCGACACAGTATCACTACCGTTGCATGACAGACTATAATCGCCCCCTTCGATTTTGTTATCTAATTGTGTTAGTATGTATTTGTTTGACGAATCATTTCGCTTTCACACTTTGTATGAATGAGCTTCAACACTCTCTGACAGCTGTTAACTCAGAAGGACGATCCACTACAGAGATAAAACACTTCAAGGGTCAGCCAGACCAATGTGCTCCAATAAACGTTATTTTTAGTCTTTGTTATGATAGTTTAATCTGAAAGACAATGTCCAAAAACGCTTCTCCTAAGAGTTCTACATACACCGCTGCTATTCTGAAACGTTGAAATATTTTCCACACGAAACGCTTGGAACTGCTAAAAAGAAATCTTGAGAGTTCCGCTTGCGACAGCTTTGGCTCTGATCGTATTGGAATCAATTGAAAAAATACGATGGCACTCTATCTGGACATGAGCCCTTAACATTTAAGACAGCCAAACACCAATTTTCATGCAACTGGAAGACACGGTCAAAAACACGTTTTTCAACTCAACACACTCGGAGCTGCTAACATTCTCGCTTTTTCTCGAGAGCGCCACTTGCAATGGCATGCGCTTTGTCTCATTGGAATCAATAAAAAAAAAACACTGGAGCTCAAAAAAGGCGCTACTGTATGTGGACATGGGCTCCTTAAAGAATGTTTTTGAATGGCCTCAAGATAGCCAAAGACCCATGCTAATGCAACTGGACAAATAGGACGTTCTAGAATAGATGTCAAAGATGTGGCCTATAGAAGAAAAAAGACACAAAAAGACAACAGTGGATTCTGGATAGCTAGGCCATAAGTTAAGGCCCCACTGATGAAGAAGGGTGCTATATACATTGATACTCAGGGACTGAAGGACTTGTGAGGACCGTGAGATGGTAATAGAACAAATTGCATTGTTCATTTTTCAAATGCTTGAAATTACATATTTTTAGTGACAATCAATTATTTGAAAGAAATCTATTCAAAAATACATTAATCTTTTTTCAAGTCTTTTTTAAACAATATGGGAATTTCGAGAACTGTGTTACTATAGACAAGACTAGAAAACTAGGGAAACAATCATTTATAACATTAAAAGGAGCCATTTTTGAAATTCATACATATGACTCCTGTGGTCTAAGGAAGTTAAAAAGTATTAGTAAAAATGAACAACCCTCTCCTAAATTAAAAAACCCAAGAGTTAAACAAAATCAAATGTGTGATGTCATCAAGTATAAATGATGGATCTCCTCCGTACAATTCATTTGGAAAGATGTTAAAGATGATGCTGAGAGATTTGATTTACAGTTTTGTTTTGCAACTGAGAACAATTCAATAGAATAAAGCATTGGAATGAAAAATAAGTACTTAACTTAACCTAGCCATTTAAATAACATAAATGTTGGGGGTCACCGCATGACTAAATATAAGGAGTGGACGTAGTCACTGTGACGTCACCCTTTGGTTTTTGGTCTATGGTTTTGAATTTAGTTTGACCGTCGCCATCAACACACTGTGAAAGGGTTAGTGCAAAAAGGGAAACACAGACAACAAAATTAACATCATACTATATTGCAAAAACTAGCAATTGAAACCTTAAACTTATCAGGCAAATGTTTACCGAGCTAATACATCGATTGAGAAGATGACTGGATAGTCAATTCCTTCTCAAAACGTTCAAGTGCCCTTGTTTTTGTAACTCAGAACGGTAGCGTAGACATGTATAAATTCATGCAAAATGATCTTGTATTTGTGAGTATGTTTTGCGTGTGTAACTGACCTCAATTTTGAATGTCAACACTTGTGTTTAGTTCTTTTTTGTTTTTCTCTGTAAAAATGTACTACAAAAATGAATACTTTAAAGTTCATTGAATTGTTTCTTCACAAAAGTCTTTGTGAGGTGCAGAATTCAAACTCAACTGATGGCATGTTGGTCAAATGTTTGATGGAATTCAGTTTTTGTACTCCCAATTTCCCATTGGTAAAGCAAGGTGTGCAACTGTAACATACATGTACATGTCAAAGAATGTAAAAGGAAAAAATGACTAAAGGGGATCAGTTTCTATTCTTTATGATGTTCCTATACCTTTGATTGGAGTCTTTTTTCAAACACATTGCATCAGTGTACATAGTGTTTTATTTACACAGTTCTTCAAAGAGCACCAACAAAATCTGGATCAAAAGACTCAACATTATTATGCATTGATTCACCCAATTAATCGATGGACTGCCATGTGGTGGAAAAGCAACAAACAGCTCATTATTTTTAAATGTCAAATACTGTGGAATGCATGATTTTGATTCACAAAGTCTTAGATTTATGTTATATACAAAAATCATATAAACACAGAACCTTCTAATGGCTATTGCATCCCAAAAATAAGATAATCATGACTTAATCTTAATCTATTATACTCTTTTTCATCAATATATTATAGGTCTCAGATATATACAAAACATGTCTCTGAAGTGTTTGGCTCCAAACACCAAACAGATCATTGCAGCATCCCCAACCCAGTCTCACATCTAAACGTGTAATAACTACGTTGGTCCACAACTTGGGACGTAGTATTTCTACAAAAAGGCCTCTGAAATTGTAAGATCCCTACGTGTTTTTTCACCATTAATTTCCAATGGCTGGCGTCTATGTCACGTGATCTTCAACTTTCTCTCCGCAGAAATAAAAAAAACATGGCCGACCTTCGTTTTATTCTCGTTAGAAAATGCCTATTTTAAGGTTAGTTTGGCCATTAAAATGCGTTTTGATGTCATTTGATGCAAGAAATATGAGTTGTTATTTCAGATTATGTTTGCAGTGGATGTACATGATCTTTAGTTTGCTAGTTATTACGAAGAATACTTCAGGAAATTGTGTAAATACAACGTTTTCATTGTTACCAAGGTGGTTGCTAGGGACGCTGCTATCGATATTATGTCTGTTATGTTGTGTTACTGTTTAATGGTGTTATCTTTATTGCTACCCCCTTCCCCGTCAATGTATAGTAAAACAGTGTCTCGGGCTTTTGGGAGGCTCAAAGTATTTTGTCCGGCCGTTGTGAAGACTGGTTTGTTTATTGTCCTTGTTTTTGTTTTAAATAAAGCATATTCAATCGAGACATGCCAAACATGTGACGTCATATGACGCGTCGCATCTGCGCACAGGGAGCAGGGAGGGACTGGGAGACCCCGGGTGTTTCTCAATCGCGAGTAAAGCTGCTCCAGAGCCACTATTTCAAGCATACTACGTCATCGAGTGCCGCCGAAGTACTGTTCCTCTCCAGCATACTTGGAAATCTACCGAGCCCGGCGTACTCCGTTTGGAGAAATATCGAGGCTGCACATGAGTAGACTCCGCGGTCTTAAAATCCCCACAATGCTTTGCGCACGGACCAATTTCCCCAAATCTGTGGCGGAAGATGTAAGGCGGGGGCCTCTCATATGACGCACACCTGCACACTTGCTAGCCTGTTCCACTCTTCGGGTGTTTCTCAATCGCGAGTAAAGCTGCTTCAGAGCCACTATTTCAAGCATACTACGTCATCGAGTGCCGCCGAAGTACTGTTCCAATCTCCAGCATACTTTGAAATCTACCGAGCCCGGCGTACTCCGTTTGGAGAAATATCGAGGCTGCACATGAGTAGACTCCGCGGTCTTAAAATCCCCACAATGCTTTGCGCACGGACCAATTTCCCCAAATCTGTGGCGGAAGATGTAAGGCGGGGCCTCTCATATGACGCACACCTGCACACTTGCTAGCCTGTTCCACTCTTCGGGTGTTTCTCAATCGCGAGTAAAGCTGCTTCAGAGCCACTATTTCAAGCATACTACGTCATCGAGTGCCGCCGAAGTACTGTTCCAATCTCCAGCATACTTTGAAATCTACCGAGCCCGGCGTACTCCGTTTGGAGAAATATCGAGGCTGCACATGAGTAGACTCCGCGGTCTTAAAATCCCCACAATGCTTTGCGCACGGACCAATTTCCCCAAATCTGTGGCGGAAGATGTAAGGCGGGGGCCTCTCATATGACGCACACCTGCACACTTGCTAGCGTGTTCCACACTTCGTTTTCCGAATGCCAGGAAGTATTCTTGACTCGCTTCTGAAGCAAGATACTCGGCAGACATGTGCTACCAAGCAAGCGTACTCGCGATTGAGAAACACCCTTCGTTTTCCGAATGCCAGGAAGTATTCTTGACTCGCTCCTGAAGCAAGATGCTCGGCAGACATGTGATACCAAGCAAGCGTACTCGCGATTGAGAAATACCCCCCGAGATCCGTATTTCCCGTATTTTTTAAATAAAGAGATATTCAATCACGGGCGCGCATCAAACGTGTGACGTAATGTGGTATTAAAAGTATTAAAAGAGGTGAAAATCACTACAAGTCTGGACATGTTGAGAGCTGTACATACACACACATTTCATAGTCTTATATTTCAACAGTTTTACAACAAACTGTGACTTTTTTGACATGGAAATTATTATTTAAGATTGACAAACATCATATGTGTAATTCGTGGCACAATTCAAACGGGATCGAAAGATAATCTTTCTCTCTCCATTGACTTCAATGCATACTTTTTCCGAAATAAGATCCCATGGAGGAATCCGGAAGTTTGACGGACATTACCCACAATCCTCTGTAGCAACCATAGACTGTATACAAAAATTAAATACTACATTATTCCGAGTGTGCTTGCTTTTCTCTTTGAAAATCATCACATAACGGCATTGTAATACACGTTTCGGCTGCATTAAATATGACATATCTGCCGTAGTTAACTCTATTTATAGAGCCCTGATGACAAGACTTCTAGACAAACAGGAACTGCCGCCAAAACTGAAAACTTGACGTGGATCTTAAATATATAAGCAATTAAACAACATCTTACATTTCTTTTCACACAATACGTCTCCTTGCAGTATCAACACTAATTCGGCTGACTTTTATATTTGATCCAATTGGTAGATAGGCTGTATTTACGCCATAACGGTGCACAGCTGATAGAAAGGGACACCTACTGGTTAAAGCACGTTATTGCATTTTATAATTTTATTATTGGGTTGGCACGTAGTCTGCCTGCATCGAGCGAAATCCCCAGGTACTCCACCTGCTGGTGAGGTATGGGACTGCTCTTCTTCCAATTGACCACAATCCACTTGGATCAATTGGGCTGTGTTTGCCCCTTCCCTGGACCTGGTCATGACTATGAGGTCGCATTAAAAAACGTTCATGCCATGGTCGCAAAGCGGCTGAAGCGCTGTGGTCACACATTTGCTGAACGTGCGTGGGGATAGGGAGTAGCCAAACGGTAGTCTGTACTCGTACGCTACCCCCTGGAAGGCAAAACGCAAATACTTTCTGTGCTTTGGAGCAACAGACACATTCTGTTTTTGCAACAGGGCCTGAATCTCTGTTGAAAGGAAACCTATCTCCTCCTGGGATGATAGATTTGCCTGAATGGAGAATGAAATGCATCAATCGGAGCTATTACACTAGGCGAGGTGTGTCTTCTGACAACAACACGCCGGCCATAATGTCCCTGCACCCGCATAGCGCTTTGACAGCACTTCCTGCGGTTAATCACACTCACATGCGCGCGCCCACTGGCTGCCTCCTTTACTGGAGTTACAACTGGGGTGGCGAGTGGGGAATTGTGTCTCATAATGGGTGCCCAATTAACATCGTATGAAACGGATCTTGCTGATTTCAACGAGACATTATGGGGAAATGTGGAATTGTGGAGAGAGATGACTCTTACTCTGGGATAAATGCAATCGTTTTTATTGAATGCATTTTTCACACACACATCACTCTAGAACTAGGGTTACAATACGTAACCCACCGCTCTTGCAACAGGGCCTGAATTTCTGTTGAAAGGAAACCTATCTCCTCCTAGGATGATAGATTTGCCTCTATTATGCCCCTGAATGGAGGAGGGACGCTGCAAAACTGGAGTGAGTAACCCAGTCTCAGTGTCCTGTCCATCCACTCTGTCAGTACACAGCTGAGCTTCCATTCCCCATAAAACTGTGTTAGCGGACATGAAAGCAGCTGTGGAGCAGCAGCTAAGAAACTGTAGTACTCTCTGGTGGTATACTCCGCTGCCAAACCTTCCATAAAAGAAAGTTTGGCCCATGGGGGGCTGACACAGAAAGGGCCGATTTTCTACTGAGGTCCTTGAACGCACCGCGGCACCTCGTGGAAGTACCCCTCAATGCAGTGCGCAATGCCTCAACGTGGGCGGGAGCTCAACGTGGGCGGAGCTCAACCTTTCTCAACCTTTGAGGCACGTGACGTCCCGACTCCCGTGTTGTGTACTTACCCAGTCACAAAAATCACATATCTTATATTATTAATATAATTTTGATGTCTGTGGTTATTTAAACATTCCCTGATAAACGTTATTTCAGCGTCAATAAATTAGTGTTAATCCCAGTGTGTTTAGTGTACAAAATCACATGTAATTTCACCTTCAATTCACGGTTTTCACAACGTTAGCCACATGCTAATGCTAACCGGAAATGAAGACTTTTCAGAATAAAAGTGTTAAGTTAATAGTTAGTGTGAACTTCCGTTTTTTTCAGAATAAAACTGCTTTAAATGAAAACCCTGTATTTAATTTAAATTACGTCATATCAACATTGATTTTAATTTCTTACAGTAGGAGAGGTTTTGGGGTTTAGGTTTGGGAGGGAGGAAGGAAGATTAGGATTAGGTAAAAAGGTAGGGAGTGGTTAGGGTTAGGATGGGGGGAAGGGAAGGGTTAGATTGAAGGGAGGGAAGAGAACTGCTACCGGGAAACAGGATGCAACGCGTCATCTGTGAAGCTCCGCCCACGTTGAGCTCCCGCCCACATTGAGCTCATTGAGGCATTGCGCACTGCATTGAGGGGCTTCTCCTCTCGTGGGGCCACGGCTCCGTCATAATGCCATCTCTTTGAAACGGACATTATGGGGAAATGTGGAATTGTGGAGAGAGATGACTCTTACTCTGGGATAAATGCAATCGTTTTTACTGAATGCATTTTTCACACAAACATCTCTCTAGATAGAACCAGGGTTACAATACGTAACCCACCGTTCTTCTGCGGAGGTCCTTGAACGCCCCGCTGCCACTCTCACGGGGCTGTGCGCCCTTCGTATTAACGCTGTGTTTCACATTCAACTGTGAAATGCATTAATCGGAGCTATTATACCATTATTATGTGTTTTCTGACAACAGCACGCCGGCAATAGCGTCTTTGAACCCGCACAGTGCTTTGACAGCACTTTCTGCGGTTTATTCCACTCACATGCGCGCACTCACCTGCTGCTTCCTTTACTGGAGTTACAGCTGGGCGGCGAGTGTGGGACAGTGTTCTGTCCTCTGAGGATGAGCAAGAAGCAGCATACGCCAAGCTGCGACTACTCCTCATCCACGTGACCAAGGAAATCGATCCAAAGAGCCCTTCCGTAGACATGGGGGCTCCCAGGAGATCATCACAGTCTTTTTTTGGAAAGCGCCATGCGGCGTGATCCCCCCACGGCAAGCATCGGCGGCCACACGGCAGACCAGGCTATTAATTTGGCCGATGCTGCGGCCAAATAATCGCTCTGATCCGGTGAGGTGGGGGCATCTTGCGGAAGAGCAATCAGCGAGACGCCCCACACACCCGTGTTTATTTGCAGCCGCCCTGTCACGCGGCAGCGGGGCAGAGGTTCTCTGCCCAGCCTGCTGCCTGCTGGGAGAAGATGGGCTGCCACGGTCCGCCGCCATGGTCATCACCAGGGGGAAGTCCTGGCGGACAGACCTGGGCGGTGGACTTCCATGGACGCCGGACCTGGAAGTGCCCGACAATGAGAAGTCCTCGTCATCCTCCTCCTCGGCAAACGGAGCCATTCGCCCTGCTGGAATGGCGAATGTGAATGGCACCTCCTCGTATGGACGCGGGAAGGGGGGGGGGGTGCTGAGGGGGCTGCAGCACCGCCATCTCCGGCGGAGAGTTGTAATTGCAACGTCAAAAAGTTCACTAAACAAATCAATACAAAAGTTTTATTTTGAGTTACTATTTTTGAGTTAACATTTTAGTCTAAGCAGTCTATAAAAAGCTTCACTATAGAGTGGCGAAGTCCCTCCCCTTCCGGTGGACCTCCATGGGACCTTATTTCGGAAAAATGATGTATTGAAGTCAATGGAGAGAGAAAGATTATCTTTCGATCCCGTTTGAATTGTGCCACGAATTACACATATGATGTTTGTCAATTTAAAAGATAATTTGCAAGTCAAAAAAAAAAAAATTGTGCAGTAACTGTGAAGTAACACATTTGTTTGTGTGAAACACTCAATGAACTACATCTCTGGTCAACAACACACGTCACCAAGATGGCCGTCACTACTGTCAACAAAACGATTGACTACCCTCACTATCACCACAATGAAACACGTCCTGGAGAAAGTCATGCAAAGCTGCCTGCCTGCCTTCCTTTGATTCTCTCTGAACTGCCTGGTCTTTTTAATGTTTAATGTCAACCATTTGTGCAGATAGCATGAAGTAGAGAAGATCGCTAGCGTTAGCGTTAGCATTTCTCCCCCGGGCTTAAATTGTGTATTATAGAATGATCACACCGGTGTGACAGTACTCTTCAAAGGGTTCACGAAATATGACTACTACTCTTACTGTTTAACATTTTGGGTTACTTAATGTTACTTCATGTTAAGGCTAATACAAATGACAAGGCTGTAATGCTAACTAACGTGCTAGCTACTAGCTAGCTTGATCCAGACACTCCTAGTCCTTTCATCAGACGGGAAGCGAAAGAACGAGCAAGACCCATTGCTGGTATGAACAACCTGGTACTAAGCACACAGGCATCTTGTTAAAGTTATCTTATCTTAGCCAGCGCCATATAGATAGATTCTATCTATATGGCGCTGATCTTAGCTATCTCTTAGTGGAGGAAAACAATTGTGACATCACTTACGCGACTCTGGGATTTGTAGTCTTTCTAGTTGCGTATTTTTCATAGTCTTATATTTCAACAGTTTTACGACAAACTGTGACTTTTTTGACATGGAAATGATTTTTTAAGATTGACAAACATCATATGTGTAATTCATGGCACAATTCAAACGGGATAGAAAGATAAGTTTTCTCTCTCCATTGACTTCAATACATTATTTTTCCGAAATAAGGTCCCATGGGGCGGAAGTAGATGGGCGTGACTTCGCCACTCTATATAAGAGAAAGTGATAATGCGGTGTGCTTCTTCTGTTGCTCTGCTATAGAAAAGTATGGCGTTATATTTGTGCCTCTATCCTGAGCACGCAATGAAGCATGTTGAGCATAGGAAATGCTATTGAGCGCGCACTTGAAAATGTTTGAGCACAGAGAAATATATTTTCTCTCATAAAACTCCTGCTCCGTGCGCAAGCAGACCGCTGCACGCCCTCTCTCTCCCTCGCTCGACCTCTCCACCCTGCGCGCTCAGCTTTGCCTGCCTGCTCGCTCAAGTTGTCACAGCGTTAAAAATGTGCCACAAAACCAACCAATCAGAGAACTCGAGAAGGTCAATTCTGATTGGCTGATCGTCTCCAATCATATCTTCTATCTGAGATTTTCTGATATCACGTTATTGTTTGCAATGCCTTTGACGAAACCTTTTATCCGATCGTTTCAGATAAGGGTGAGTTTGCTAGCCGGCAACATAGCTATATGGGTAGTTTAAGCAAACAGCTAACAAACCGTAGCCTACATGTACATGAACCCTTCTGAGGTATTGATTACTTGCTGTAAGCATTAGAGGTGGCAGAATGACAAAACATGTTTCTCTCACTATCACAATTTTTTGGTTGACCAGAACCTGGACCAACTTCTGTTTCCTGTTCTACAATGGGCATAGAGCTTGCGTTAATTTAACTTGCGGACAACTAAACAGATTAGGCTAGGATACCGGATAAAGTTAGCAACACACGTTAACCATGAACAGCCTATTAATCCGTTCTCCTAATTCAACGTTGTGGATTTAGAGAAAAGGGGCTTCTTAGCGTGCTTTTATCCGGGGTGGAGGGAGTTAAATATTAGTTAAATATAACATTGGGGCGTGTGATTGTAGTGGGTGGAGTTGGTGAAATGAGGATATCCATTTTGGAGTTCAAGCTAGTATATTATAGTTAACGTTACACAATAATAAGGAAGAGAGCTATTTTTGTGATACATCGCTATTGATATGGATTTAGAGTGCATATTTGAGACTTCCAAACAGTAAACAAAAACGTAATTTATGGGTGAGTGTTTTTAGCAGAGTCATATAATGTCCTTGTGATTCTGTTGATTATTACCTGTCTGTATTATGTTGCAGCTCAGCTGATTTTGGATTGATGGCAAAGGGAGATGGACTTAAGTGAGAGTGAAAACACAAGGTAAGTTTAAAATAGGTCAGCAATTTCCCATCCTATAGGTTGCTATATAGATGTATCTAACCCTTTCTCCTGTCTTTGTCTCCCTCTTTCAGCACAAGAACCCCAGGGGGATTCAATGGAGCCTGAAGACCTGCAATGAGACCCTCACCCTGCACCTGAGTCTCAACTCCCAGAGTTTTGCAAGCCTCTCCCTGTTCCTTATTTTTATTAAACCAGATATTAAGCTTCCCAATGGTGTGGTCTTCGTTTTGTGAAAAATATGATTACCTCACATATGTTGTTGCTGTTGTTGTCTTTTGTGATAGTTAAATTGCTCCTGCTGACTTGAGCCAGCCATTCTTTCCTCCTCTCTGTGTCAGTGGGGAAACCGTACATTCATACTCCTTTCTCTGAACGATTGGAGCATCCCCAGGCAGCACAGCAAACCATGGGGGAGACTACTGTATATGCCAAGACAACACAGAGGAAAAGGCACAGACAAACTGCATGACCTGCTATTCAATGTTTATTGAATTCCATTTATTTACAATGGATGTTCCTAAAACAACACATTTAACATCATCATCATGCTGCTGCTGCTAGTCCTTTGACTCATGGTGCTGTCAGTTGATAATCATTGATAGGCACCTGTCGGTCTCCTGTCCTTTCTGAAAGTCATAAAGATTACATTAGTCATTTAGATTACTTATGTCCTCAATTACCATGGGATTACTGAAACCACCATGAATTAAAGAAATGGTAGAAATTATTCTAATCTGAATTTTGAAGCCTTCCTTCAGTTCCCATCCCCTCCCTCTAAATATATCAATAAACATTAGGATGTGATGCTCCTGACTACCATACAAGTTTAAGAAGATAATATTTGTTTTAAAGAATTCAAAGCAATAAACAACAGCAACAGGCACTGTAACCAAGGCAACGTTAGCCTAACATGTATATGTTAACAGGTAAGATAGCTGTTCACACTATCTATGTATATTTTCTACTTTTTGTAATGCTATTTTATTTCTATTTAAGATGTTTACATTTTCAATTGTTTAATTCTAGTCTTTTAACTATCTAATGTACAATGCCTTGTCTTTTGCTGCTGCAGCGTAAACATTTCCCCAATTGGTATCAATAAAGTACTTCTTATTTTATCTTAATCCTCAAATATTAGCACATTTTACTTTAAAAAAAACAAAAACATATTGATGTAACTACATACACATATCGATATGTTGTATAAATATTGCAAATCAAAACCTTTATTGACCACTAATTACCAAAAATTGCATTTATATCCTGTTATTAATGCATTCAAATCGTGATTCAAATGGCCCGCCACGAACTTCTGGGAACTTTCTGAGTCTCTCTGAACCACGTAACAATCAAGCATTTTTTACTTCCGCTGTCGCAACTCTTCTCTCTACTGGACCAGCCAATCAGAATTGACCTTCTCGAGTTCTCCGATTGGTTGGTTTTGTGGCACATTTGTAATGCTGTGACAACTTGAGCGAGCAGGCAGGCAAAGCTGAGCGCGCACATGGTGGAGAGGTCGAGCGAGGGAGAGAGAGCGTGTGCAGCGGTCTGCTTGCGCACGGAGCAGGAGTTTTATGAGAGAAAATATATTTCTCTGTGCTCAAACATTTTCAAGTGCGCGCTCAATAGCATTTTCTATGCTCAACATGTTTCATTGCGTGCTCAGGATAGAGGCACAAATATAACGCCATAGAAAAGAAGCTCGTCAGTGCAGACAAGATCAGGGATGGGAGTTTTGTGAAAGCAGGGTTTAACAACTGGCGAAAGGCAGGGGAAAAATGTAGAAGAGAGAAGTCCCATCAACACACAGGCCGTCAACAAACTGGCAGCATTAAAACGAACACCGATGAATGCGCTGCTCTCTGGTGGTGGGGATCCGCGCCCGCTATTAAGCCAGGGCACGAAGGACAGGCCCGGGTCTCCAGAAGTGGCGACTCCATGAAGGTATGATAACTCTTTCTTCTTCTTTCAAACGTTTGACTTTCCCTGTCAGGTGTTGCTCGCTCGCTGAAGAGAAAAGGATGACAGGATCAGGAGGCGTGGCCGCTTTATATACTGTGTGCCTGCGCGCGCATTCAGGTAGGCTCGCCCTGATTGGTCGGCTACGTTTACAGTATACAAATTCAGTGTGTGAATGCTCGCATAGCATGGTTGAGAGTAGTACCCATAGAGTCCAGTAGAGGGCGGAGCCTGTGTGAAATATAACAATCTTCACTAATAAATAGTAACAGGTGTTTTTGATTTCTTGGGAAACTGTGCCTTAAAGGTATCTACATTGCCAAGCATGAGTTTGTATTAATCATATCCCACTGAGACACTCTGATGAAGAGGGCTTGCTCTATCTCTCTTTAGCCCCGCTTTAAAGCCACTATCAGCTGAAGAGGAAACTATTAGACGGTTCATTGAGACTTAAAGTCAGACAGTTCAGATTTGGTGCTGGCTTTTAGTTCTTCAATCTTTTTCTGCAGAGAGGCAGGAAAAACCATCATATGGAAAGAAATTCATGGAGAGAGACAACAGTGAAAGCAAAACTGCATGTATCCCTGTATTAAGCATTACACGATTGTATTTGGTAAGATAAAGGATTTTATTCAATCACATGAATAATCCAGTCCTTGTAGGTTTATAAGAAACAAAGAGGTTTAGGAGTAACAATTTGTTCAGCTCCAGGTCTGACAATGAACCATTAGAAAACTGTAAAAGATTATAATGAGATTTGTATTCTCATTGAACACTCATGTGCATATTGAGTTAGATCTGCATCCCTGGAGTAGAGAGACTTGTGGATCCTCCATTAGCATCGTTTATGCTTTGAAATTTGTGGAGATGAAACAATTAGAGGGTTGGTAAGAGTTAACTGTCAAATGGAAATGGCGAAGTGCTATATGTGTAGACAGGGAACACACATAGAACCGGCCATCATAGAAACGCAGATTACACTGAGTGGTTTTAGTGAAAAGATGTCCTTTGGGAGATATCAATAATTTTCTCAGTGAGTAATTTATTCTTGACACCACTGCCTGTGATCAGCCTCTCTTCAAAGCATTTCCAGCTATTTCTAAAGGATCTCTTGATTAAGTCGTATAGATATTCACCATCTTTACTATACATTTCCAACACAAAATCCTTAAAGGGGACATGCAAAAATAACTTTTTCAGTGTGCCTTCCATAAACTCATTCAGTATTTTGGAGCTGCTTCAGTAAAAAACATGGGAATTAGCAAGCCATTCGGTTTGGTTACCTTGATCACATGAAGTCTTATTAGAATATAACACCTCCATGTGAGTATATATAGCGACAGCTTGATAGCTGGATTTGCAATTTTTCTTGTCAATCAGAGAATATTGTTTTTTTTCCCAGAGAAATAAAATAACAACCCTAAAACACGGCGCACCAATGACTTGGGACCAAAGAGCAATTATCAGAAGCCGAGTGGTCCAATTTCTTTCATCCTGAAGAAGGGGCCTTGCAGAATGCTGATGTCTTTTTAGCTCTGGGGACTGACAAGAGCAATGTATGCGAGAGTGGTGAGCATCTAATAGAGAGAGATAAAAAGTAGCATGTCGATTTAACATTTTACGTCATTAGAAGAACCTTATAGTCTCATGGATTAAAGCCAATGAAAGAAACAAAATATATGTGTAAAATGTCCAAAGCTTTACTTGTATTTGAAATTCCAGCAGCCCCATTCAAAGGCTTTTGGCGATAGCATGAGGCAGGGCAAAAAAAGCAAGAATCAGATGATCTACACTACAGAATATTTACCTATACTGTGAGTGTGAATGAGAAAACACTAGAAAATGCAGTTCCTGCTGAAAATGCGTGCAAATGCTGTAAACTGTGTACATTTGTTGCTGAATTAAGCTGAAAATGCAGAAAAATAAAAAATATGTTATCAGTTGAATGGTCTCTGTAGCCTGCTTTTAGCTACAAAAACCAAGTAAGTGTGTTGCTGAACTTAGCGGAGAAATGCAGAAAAGTGAAATGATTTGAATCAAAATGGTTCCAGCTCAAATGCATTGCAATAGCCGCGTTCACACCGGAGTACTTTTCACCGTACTTTTCGCGTTTGGTTCCGTTAATACCCCTTATGTCGCGTTCACACCAAAAAGAGCACTTAATCTCGGGAACTTTTACCCCCATTTTTAGTGCCTGCTGAGAGATCGTACTTTCCTGGGGGAAAAAAGTGCCCCAGTTCTGGTTGGCTGGGCGAATTGCAAATCACGCCCCGTACAACTCTGAAATGTTTTGTAGAGCCGCCATTTTATTATCCTCGCATTAGCATTATTAGCATTAGCATTCGCCCAGCGCACAAACGCAGAGAGACTAACTTATGGCAACACAAAACAAAACATGGGAGCGGTGGAGATGAGGAGGTGTCGGCGTTCTGGCGATTTACTCGGAAGGCTTCAGTAGAAGCTGCTGGGAGTCCCAGCAGCTTCTACTGAAGCCAGTCCCCAACTCCGGGGACTTCCGGCCGGGGACTCCGGGTGGCAGTATACGCCGTGAAGTTGTTTGCGGCCTGCCAGTAAACCCAAAGCAGAAGAAGACGAGATACGTCAGCGGCTCATTTGCGTAATCTTCCCTCAGGGAAAAGTACTCCGGTGTGAACGCGATCTGTACTAAATGCCCTGGGGTCATAAGTGCCGGGGCTCTGAGTGCCGGCACTAAATACGGCAAAGTACTTGGTGTGAACGCGGCTAATGACTTTGTTGAAAACTTGAAAGTGAAATGTTAAACTGGAAGAGTCGGAACAATAGTGAAGAATCCGTGTATCTACCGTCCAATTTTTTTTTTTTATTAAACACGTAAACGGAAGAGCGTCTGAGAGGCGTTTTTGCTTTTTGCTTTTTACCTTACTAAATGGTCAAATGGTCCTTGGAGCGAGGGGCGGGGCGAAACTCACGGAAGTGATTTCAAAACAAAAGCACTCGTTTGCTAAAATCACACTTTACTCCAATAGTATCCTGCTGAAGGAACGGTGATTATTATAAACAAGGGGAATTTAGCGATCACAACGAAAACGGCCAAGACACATATTGAGCCCAGAAAATTGATGTTATTAAGGGCTGTAAATATAATAAGCCTATGTCTAAAATGTACAACATTGTTAGGAGATTTAAACTATACAGCGATTCTGCACTGCGGTCACTCAGCCGCCTCTCGAGTTTGTTTTTTTAAATCAGCTGCTCTTCATTATTCCTGCTATATTTGACGAGTGATACAAATATTTTTTACCACAAGTTCTTAAGGAAACTGACACTGTTGGACTCGGTTCTAGTTTGACTTCTACCAGAAATAAAATGAAGTACTTTTACTGTGTACTTTGTGAGTAATCCTCTGTCAAAGTCCCCTCCATAATGCATGTTTTTCTGCTGTCTTTGATGAATGATAAAAATATAATTTTACCATTAATTCTTAATGAAATTGATACTGTTTGACTTCGTATTAGTTAGCCTACTACTAACAATACATTGAAGTACTTTTACTGTGTATTTTTTGAGAAATACTCTGTCAAAGTCCCTTGCTGAGAACAAAATCAAGCCACTAAGTTTGATGAGGGAATTCTTTTTTGTTGCCATTAGTTCTTCGTGAGATTGATCCTGTTGGACTCAGTACTAGTGAAACTACCCCCACTAGTACTTACTGTGTACTTTTCCAGTAGGCCTACTCCTCTGTCAATGTCCCCTTCTGAGAACAAGAATGCATGTTTCTCTGCTATTTTGAATAAGCGTTAAAAAACCTTTCTTCATGAGACTTATATTGTTGGACAGAGTATTTTAAGAGGATATGGTGGACATGATATCAGCAATACTTCCAGTCAGTACTCCGGCAGCAGCATTTTACACCTGGGAAAATCTTTAGAGTGTGGCCTGGATAGCTATCCTTCAGCACACTGACACACTCTGTCACTCTGGTTGGCCTATTATGATGCTGGTGTCTTTTAATATATGATTATTTCTCAGCCGCTAGTTCGTTCCTCGCAGATTCTTCAGTCTCATCCGACCTTCCATCAGTCCCCTGCAGTCAACGCATCAGCCTCCAGCACACTTCCAGTGTCTGACTCCATATGATATTGTCCTGATGCTGTATACAAGAGTGATGCCCCATGATCACAAAATGACCCCTCTAGAGTCTGAGTGCCAAGGACCTCATATTATATATGTCATTAATGTTACATCACCCATTATAACAATTTGCTTTCCTTTTTTCTCTTCTCTTAACTGAATAGCCCTGTCTTTAAGTATAATACAATGTAAAGTCCTTTTCCTGCACCATTTTAAGGCTTCTAAACAGGCATTTTTACTGTATGTGTTTGGAGAAATTACACAATCAATGGCCCAGAATTGTACTTTATAAACTATGAATCTTGTGGTGCTTGAAGAAATACACACTGGCTAAGCCGGCCAGGTTATATGCCTTTTTTGGAGCACTTTTTTGCAATATTTATTAAAATGTCACTAGTTATTTAAACAAACCACTATCTGAGGATTTTACAAGCAACCATAAAACACCCTTTACTAGAGAGCCATTGAAGCCCATGAAGAATGTATCCTTCCACAAATCTTTTCAACTGCTGTATTAATAAAGTTGCCACGTGTTTTCAAATTTAAGTTAAGGCACTATCTGTGCAGAACATTTAAAATATTCTTCATTTGCAGTATTTTATTCTAAAAGTGTTCAGAAAGACTGCATCAATGGTATGCTATATATCTATATCTATATATCTATATAATATCAATATTGTTCTATATAATAACTTCAACCAAAGTCAATTTAAATAGCTGGCAAAAATGGGTTAATTGCCATGCATGTGGTGTTAGATATAGTTTACGTTCAATTTCAACTAGTTTAGGCAGAAAAACGTTTATTGACTAAAACTTTTTTTTACAATTTACTCTAATTTAGAAAGGTTTTTGTGAGAAATCATTTAAAAAGTAAACTTTTTTTTCATTTTATATTTAAATTTGAAATGTTGGCACACAACATTATTCATTTATACATTTTTATCATTTAAAAAAAATTATGAATCCATTTATTTTATTGTGTTTCCTTGAGGATGGGGAAGATATCCAGCAGTTCAACATGCAAATGTTTTATTACAAGTAAGTATAAGTGGAAAAGTAAATAAAATACGTTTCATAGGAGGATGTGGAATTTTTTTTCTCTCACCTTGTAATTACACAATCAAACAATCTATAATTTAGCTCTGGCCTTCACTCACAAAAAAACATTTTGTTCAATTGGACACAATTTTCGAATCTCTATTGACTGACATGCAATGACTAGGACTGATGGAAGAATCTGCGAGGAATGAACTAGGAGTAGAGAAATAGTCCTATTTAAAAGACAGCATTGTCATAAGAGGCCAACAAGAGTCACAAGGGTTTGTCACTTTGCTGAAGGCCATTCTCTAAAGACTTTCCAAGGTGTAAAAATGCTGCTGCCGGAGTACTGACTGGAAGTATTGCTGATATCATGTCATATTCACTCACTCCACTGGCTCCCTGTAACACACCGGATCAACTACAAAGTCCTCATAATGGTCTTCAACGCCATCAACCACACTGGCCCCACCTACCTACAGGAACTGCTAACCAGAAAACATTCACATACCTCACGCACACTCAGGTCAGACAGCTCCAATCTCCTGGCTGTCCCGCGGACAAAACTGGTCACCATGGGAAACCGTGCTTTCTCCTCCCTGGGTCCACGTCTGTGGAATCAGCTTCCAGAGAACATACGGACCTCGGCATCACTCTCAGTTTTTAGGAAATGCCTCAAGACCCACCTGTTCCACACCGCATTTTACTGACTGTCCTTTACTTTATTTATTTTTTAAACCTTCTATGCTCTTAACCTTTTATTTTTATTTTTATATTGCCATATTTTATCCAATATGCTCCTTTAGATAACTTTTTACTTATTGTTCCTTATAGCTTTGTGAAGCACCTTGAGATGACGTTGTTTTTAAAGTGTGCTATATAAATCAAATGTATTATTATTATTATTATTATTATTATATCCTCTTAAAATACTCTGTCCAACAATATAAGTCTCATGAAGAAAGGTGTTTTAACGCTGATTCAAAATAGCAGAGAAACATGCATTCTTGTACTCATGAGGGGACATTGACAGAGGATTACTAAAAAAGTACACAGTAAAAGTACTTCATAGTACTTGTGGGAGTAGTTTCACTAGTACTGAGTCCAACAGTGTCAATCTCACGAAGAACTAATGGCAAACATATTTTTTTCCCTCATCAAACTTAGCAGAAGTGGCTTGATTTTGTTCTCAGGAGGGGACATTGACAGAGGATTTTTTAAACAACACACTAGAAGTAATTCATTGTATTGTGGTAGTAGGTGTAAGACTACTGAGTCCAGCAGTATCAAATCATTAAGAACTAATGGTATAAAAAATGTTTTATCACTCATCAAAGATAGCAGAAAACATGCATTATGTACAGTATGGAGGGGACTCTGACAGAGGATTACTCAAAAAATACACAGTAAAAGTACTTCAATGTATTGTTAGTAGCAGGCTAACTAATACACAGTCAATCAGTATGAATATCATTAAGAACTAATGGTAACATTTTATTTGTATCATTCCTCAAAGATAGCAGAAAACATGCATTATGTAGCCTACTATGGAGGGGACTTTGACAGAGGATTATTCGCAAAGTAAGTACACAGTAAAAGTGATAATTTTATTTCTGGTAGCAGTCAAACTAGTACCGAGTCCAACAGTGTCAGTTTTATTAAGAACTTATGATAACAAATATTTGTATCGATCATCAAATATAGCAGGACAAAAAATGAAGAGCAGCTGAATTGAAAAAAGAGAGAGACGGCTGAGTGACCGCAGTGCAGAATCACTGTATAGTTTAAATCTCCTAACAATGTTGTCCATTTTAGACATAGGCTTATTATATTTACAGCCCTTAATAACATTCATTTTCTGGGCTCAATATGTGTCTTGGCCGTTTTAGTTGTGATCGCTAAATTCACCTCGTTTCCCCTTGTTTATAATATTATCACCGTTCCAAGGAGTAGTATGAAGCTGCAGCCTCGGAGGCTGCACTCTCAGGACCACACTCTCAGGACCACACTCTCAGGACCCTAGTTGTTTTGCAACATCGCCACCTAGTGAGCAGGAGACATGAATATGAACGACAACGCAGAGAGTGTGAGTAGTGTGAAGTGCTTTTAAAGTTTTATTTGTTTAACATTAATAACAATTCCGGTGTCTTGAAATGAAGTGTGATTAGCTAACATTAACTATGATAGTCTTAATTAAGGCAATACAAACAAACATCTGTTAGCTTATGATAGCTTCTAACAGTATTAAAGGCACTAAAAACAATTATTTGTTAGCTATAGCTTTCGGCAAAAGCTAATGCTAATAGCATTAGCTTCATTAGCATATTTGATTATTTGTTTAATGAAACTGTAGCGTGATTTTGGCAAGCCCAACTAGGTGTCCTACATTAATTGTTGATTTAATCACTAATTACAGTAAGAGTGTGAGTAATATGAATCATGTTGTTTGTTTAAAGTTAACAGCTAAATGTCATCTGTTAGCCTATGATGACTCGCTGCAAAACCAACTGTTAGCCTTTTTGTTTATTTGTTTAATGAAACCGTATGTTATGGTTATGTTATTTAGCAGAGGCTTTTATCCAAAGTGACTCACAAAAAACATAAAAGAACCATAATTAACATTAGATTATCAATACAAATAGTTACATAGTCAGTTACATTACGTATTACATTTTTAACAGGGTAATTAGTCATCTGTAACCTACATTTAAAAAAAGTAAACTTCCCAACCCTGATCATTAATTATAGTCAGCTAATTAATTAAACTTCAAAGGATGACAAAAGCATGTCAATATGATCTGTCTGTCCGCTACATTAAATCAGCAGTAGCCTAATATAAGTTCTGTCTTCAGTGTAAATGCTTCTTTAATAGTCATTGTATTACTATTTGAATTCATTGTAAATAATCTTAACTGTGCTGACTGCCTGTTTACTGTTTATCAGACAGTCTCATCATTTTGACATGTTTTGTAATATTGCATGAGGTGTTTTAGTCAGTTATTATGTCGGCCTATTCTGTAGGTTAGAATCTGTCGTGTCAGAATCTAACAATTAGGCCTAATTTATGTCTGTCTGTGAAAGTATTTCAAAATGTTCAGTTTGACCAATTAGGCTCTCTCTTTTTCAAGATGCATATTTCAATCCAAGAAGGGGGCTTCCCGGGGTACTGCAGCTGGAGCTGTTGTCTGGTGGTTGAGGGAACAGCAGACCCCGCCTCACCCCAGTGAAGAATCCACAGTGCCCAATAAATAAAAATGTATTCTGCACTGAAATTCCTCTCGTCAAATTGCATGTTTATCTTTTGCAGCCTGGTGCATAAACACACTAACAGTTGTTTTTGAGTAATCTAGCACCTCTTCAAAGACACATTTGATTTGATTTATTTCGAACGTGTAATACAATAAAAAATATATATATAATAATGAAATGAAACAAGAGAATTATGATACTGTAGAAACATAAGCAGTATCAAATTGATTCAAAGGAGTTTACACTTATTTAACCCCACCCCTTCTCCCAAAAACTAAATTAACAGTTTTCTTTTAACAAAATATACATCTAAATGTATGTCTACATACAATATACATTTACAATTATAAATAGATTATATCATTATTACTACAATATATATATATATATTTATGTTGTATGTCAAATTTGATAAGACAAATATAAAAGACTATCTTTTTACATCTGACATACAAAATACATTTGTTATTAAAAATCAAAAACATATTAACAACAACTTGTTGTTAATAATAATAATAATGTAATTTCAGTAAGAAAAACATATTTTCATGCATTTTTAGATGGTTAATAACAAGCATTACAATGTCTAAAGAGACTCGCAGTGTATGAGACTCTACTCGCTGGTTGTACTTTTGCGGTCATCCAATCCGCTAGGTGGCGATGTTGCAAAACAACTAGGGTCCTGAGAGTGTGGTCTTGAGAGTGTGGTCCTGAGAGTGCAGCCTCCGAGCCTGCAGCTTCATACTATTGGTTCCAAGCACACGAGTGCTTTTGCTTTGAAATCACTTCCGTGAGTTTCCCCCCGCCCCTCGCCCCAACGACCATTAGACCATTTAGTAAGGTAAAAAGCAAAAAGCAAAAACGTCTCTCAGACGCTCTTCCGTTTACTTGTTTAATAAAGAAAAACAATTGGACGATAGATACACGGATTGTGAAGAAGCTTAATATTTAAAAGAAAAATGTTTTAAAAGGTATAAACAACTAAATGCATAGCCTCAATGGAGGAGTTAGATATTACATGTAAGTAGTAGTGAATGAATGTGTATTAAGAAGAGAAAAGAAAGTAAAAAGACTTTGAAAAGCAGCAGCATATTTTAACTGCAAACTTTTGAACTTACTTGATGGCGAGTTATGGTAACGGCATTTGATGAAACCCCGTAATACGCTTAGATGGCTGCATCGTTACCAAACCTGTGAAGTTTTGGGCCATTTGGAGCATTTTCACTGAAGTTATGAGAAAACCGTGTTTCATGGTGAGCATTGTGTTGCCATGGCAATGGCATTTGAAGAAATCTCAAAACTGTCACGTAGATGTCTTCACGGCTGGACTGTTAGCACAGGGGTTCCCAAAGATCGCGACATGATTAAAAATTAAAAATTATTAAAAATTTAAAAATCATTAAAAATTTAAAAATTATTAAAAAAAAAAAAATTATAAAACATTATTAAAAATTTAAAAATTATTATTTTTTAAATTATTGTTATTATCCAGTGTTTCCCACAGAATTGTATTCTATTTGTAGGGGCACAAATGCAATGCAAATGAGCCATAATCTCATCTCAGTTTGGGAACCCCTGTGTTAGCACACATGTGAAGTTTAAATAAATTAAATTATAATGAAACCAGCTGCAATGGATCCACCAGGGGGAGCAGTGATTAAAAAGCTGCCACACTGGAACTCATGTGAAATAAACAGCTGATAGTATCTGATAGCGGATCTTTGTTAAGATCCATATGTCACGGATAGGATCATATTCTGTGCTAAAACATCACCATGTTTTTATTTAACAAAATAATGTTGTTTAATCCACGTTGGCGTACTACAACTACAAAACCATCGGTTTGTTTTTTCATCAGGAAATGCAGCCAGGCTCAAACAAACGATTTTTAATCATCATCCTCACGATCATTTAATGTATCATATGTTCGCCGAATTGACATGAAAGCACTAATAAATAAATTTAATCCACGTGAGTTTACAACTACAAAAATAATCGGTTTGTTTTTATATCACATCCGACGGGAGGAAATGCAGCACGGCTCTCACTACCGATTTTTAATCATAATTTAATCATCATCTTCACGATCATTTATGTTTATGTTCGCCGAATCGACATGAAAGCACTGACAAATATGAATACTGTAGTCAACTTCATTAAAACGTTATTAACTTGCCCAAACTCAGTAATTCACTAAAAAGAGGTTTATTTTTAATGGAGCCTCGTCATCTCACCATGGGCAAACGGGCTATAATATTATACTATTGTTAATAGTTTAATGTATTATTAGTGTTTAATATTACTGCTACAGTATAACCATCACACATTGAGTTCATTGTTGTGCAATGTTAAAATCTGACCGTTTTTTTTTTTAAATAGTCTGAATGAAACGGCAGCTCTCAGGTGATCAGCTGTGTGTGACTCTCTTTGTTTACACACCTAATGGCCCATCAGCCACAGCTCTCCCCCCCCCCCCTGATCTCTCTTGTCCAGCAGTAAAGTTAACTGTAGATTTGGGCTTGCATATTTATGCAGTGATCTGTCTCTTCTTCTCTCCCGCAGACAGCTGATCACTGTCACACTAGCCCCACCTAGTGTCAGCAGAAAGTATTACAAATAATGATTACAAAAATGCAAAAAAAAAAATAAAAAAATATATAAAATATATTTTAAGATCATGTTTAATCATCTGATTCGTCTGTACATTGCTGTTTTAGTCTGTGTTCTTCTAATTAGTGTGTCTACAGTCACAGTGTGTGCCTATTGAGCTGTTTAGAGCCATGTGGGACAAAACCTGATTATGCCCCTCCCTCTCGCTGTGAAGTCAACGGTGACTGTAAAAACTACACTGCGCATGCTCAGAGTATTTTGTAATGAAATGTGTGTGGCAAAAAAATAATGACCAGAGGGGCATGGAGCTACCATCCCCACCATACGTCATCTCAAATCATTCAGAGCTGATTGGCTGTAAGTACGTGTGCCGCGAAAAGTGTGGTGTGTGAAGAGGAGACGAGAGAGCTGCAGTGACGCGTCCTAAAACCAGGAAGTAAGCTGCGCATGGCTTCCCTCGACAAAAAAGCAATGAGATTTCTCCAGAGGATTTTAGAAAATAGCTGGAAATAAGATCTGTGGGAAACGTACCTGTTAGATAAATGCACGTTTTGATCAGCCGGATAACATCCACATGTCTACCCTACTTTTATAATTTTTTTATCATAAATCTATGGATTACATTTATGATAGACTTTTGAAACTACAAGAACATAAGGAGGACTTTTACAAAAAAGTTATAGACATTTTTGTCCAGAAGGATAGGCAAATGGACTTCATCTTCAAGTCAAGGTAAGACCGCAATTTGATTGAAAATGGGATCTTACTAAGAGAGAACAATTCAATATTTAAATGATAAAATTACATTTTTTGGGTATCCTTTTGTTGAACTGTCTGTTTAAAATTAATCGAAGCATCAGACAAAAAAAGCTTTTGAAAATAATATTATATTTTGGTTTAGGTCAAAATATAATATTTGTAAACCTGAAGAGTCAGTGCCAGTGCCTCAGCAGCCATGAACCTCACTGCACGTCACTGCAGAAGCTTATATATAGACATCTACGTTTTTTGTGCCCCACCACTTTTGTACATATAAAAACGCCACTGGTTACATGCCACTTTAAATAAGCAGGTTGCCCATAAACTACATGTCCCACAATGCATCTCGTTTTGTGACATGCGCACTGAAGAGACTTGCAATTATTTGCCCTGGACTTCTGCTTTCAGACGTAGTTAACTAAGTTATTATCCTATCCGATAATAATCCAATTCAGAGGCAATAATGTAATATAATACATTCTTTTATATATATATATTATATATTTATATAGTTACAACCGGCCCTTTGAGTGCAACCTTTATGCGAATGTGGCCCGCGATGAAATTGAGTTTGACACCCCTGGCTTAGACCTTTCACAACTGCAAACATTTTTAAACAAACAAACATTGACCATACCGTTCACCAACCCCCACCCCCCTCTGAGTGACAAGCTTACAGTTAGCTGTCTTTGTGTATTGCAACCAGGGAGAACAGTGATGGACGCTGCCACAATGGAACTCATATGAAATAAACAGCTGATTCCTCACACACACAGTAGCCTGTTGTTTCTATGCATAAAATAGTGAGAAACAAGCCTCTGGTTAATTATTATATAACTTATTTTCTCCATAAAAGCTGGTGGGTTGAAAGCAATACGGGAGGTGAAAATAACTATATTGTAGAATACAGAAGAATTGTGATGCCGTGGCTTTATCTGAAAACTGACAGCATAATTGCATTTATGGCCCGGGACACACATATTTATTTATTCCAAAGGGCAGTGGAGAACCGTGTCTATCACAACTGGACCTTCTGTAGACACACACACAAATGCGTAGTGCATGGACTGAGAAGGACAAACAAAATCAACGTAACACTGTAATATTACAGATCAACAACACAGATACGATCCTCATTTATTAACATTTTATTATTTTATTATTTACATTTTATAAAATGTTATTTATATAAGTAAATCGATTTTTTGTTGGTTTTATCTGAGTTTTTCAGGGTATTCTCTGAATACCTTGAAGGCCCTGACGGTTCACCACTGCCAAAGGGTGAGAGAAGATGGCATTGAGTGCGCTTTAATAATAAATCAGATTAAGTCCTTTTTTAATAAAGTATGTGCTTTTAAAGCTTCCCTCGTCTCAGCTACGTTTAATCCACACCTAGTCCATAGGCTTTATATGAGAAAGAAATCCATTGACAGAATTGATCTTCCATAATAAATCTGGCCTTTGAGTATAGATGCACCATTTACTTTAAATACAGCCATGGTCTTTTTTGTCCTGAATTTATAATGATTGACCTCTATTTAGAAATAGTACATTTAAACGGTTTCACTCACTATTAAGATACTAAATGAAGATAAAAACGCATTTACATTCACTACTGACTGGAATAGTGAAAAGGAAATGGATGACAAACCTAACTAGAGAATGCAATTCCTGAAGAAATTGCTAGTGGGAATGCTTTATGCTGAAAAGCTGACGCTGAATTGCTATGCTGAAATGTAATGTGTAAGAAGAAAGTGAAGAATTTAGATTTGGGCTGCAGCATTTTCACTGAAATTATGAGATAACCGTGTTTCATGGCGAGCATTGTGTTGCCATGGCAACGGCATTTGAAGAAATCTCAAAACTGTCCCGTAGATGTCTTCACGGCTGGACTGTTAGCACACATGTGAAGTTTTAGCACTTTTTGACAATTTTCATAGGAGTTATAGCAATATCGTGTTTTATTGCAAGGGATGCGTTGCCATGGCAACAGCTTTTGAGGAAAACTCACTAATGGCACATAGACATGTTGAGGGCTGGACCATTAACTGTCATCTGAAGTCTGGTGGTGTTTTGACCATTTTCATATCAGTTACGACATCATCGTGTGTTTTGGCTAGGGATGCGTTTCCATGGAAACAGCCTATGGTCAGATCTCAGATTTGGCGTAGAGCTGTTGAGGCATGGACCGGTGATATACAAGCGAAGTTTAGGGGACGATCGGACCGTGTCCATTGGAGTTACAGCGGCATCGTGTTTTATGGCGAGGGATGCGTTTCCATGGAAACGGCATATGATGACACCCCATAATTGACGTAGAGCTGTTGAGGGCAGGACCATTAACCATTATCTGAACTCTGCTGCTGTTTTATGCAACCCGGTATCACGGCAAGACGTGAACATGTGACGATCTACCATGCTGGGAGACGTGAATATGTCACGGTTTCGTCCCTTCAAACGTGACAGTTACACGGTATTGTTAACATGGCCCAACCAGTGGAGAAATACCCGGAAGTGCCTAGCAAATGGTCTACCGCGCCTATTGGTCGGTTTTTATTGTCAAAATTAGATGTTTTTAATTTATTTTTTAATCGTCACACTCGATTTTGCCGATTTTCTTGTTGTCCTAGCTGGTCGACACCTCTTTTAGCAGAAACAAAGGCTACATTAATGTATTAAATCTATGTTAATCCATGTGTGTGGAGGTGAGGATGTGGAATTAAGGCGAGACACCCCAGGTGAATAGGGTAATTTTTTTAACTTAAAGATATCAGCTAGAAATTTCTCCAGTTAATTACTTACAATAAGGCAATTGTTTTTTGTATTACAAGTTTTCTGAAATAGCATGTTTAAATATGCAAATGAGCCATTAACTCATGAAATATGGGCATATTTTAACACATTTCAGGAATCGAAATCTGAATTTTGGATAAAGCCAGGATCAAAATTATTGTTTCATTTTGTAGTCATATTAGTATCTAAGGCTTTTACAGAAGGGATTTTGGATATCTCTTTGTATCACTCCATAAATCAGAAAATACTGTCAACAGCCCTAAAATATCAATTTTCACCATGTTTTTAGGTATACAATGTTATATAATTCAGGCTATGAATTATATATGACCAAACCCTTCTGTAAAAGCCTTCATAATATTGATAGGAATATAACTGGAAGGTTTGGTGTATGTAACTGCTACTGAAGTGGAAATTTCGAACTCAGAGTAGGAGAAAAAACTCATTTTGAGAAAACGACCTTTAAAGATTTGCAGTGTGACGCTAGCTAAACCCTCCTGTTATCTGGATGATAGCTTGCGCATCGACGCACTCCCTGAAAGTATTTCATGTTCGGGGTCATTTGTTTTTTGTATAACCTTGCTTTGTGCAAGTGACAATTGTTGTCGTCTTCTCTGTGAACGTTTTTTTCGCCGTTATTTTGCCATTTTCAGATTTAAGTTTCTAGCGGAAAGCTAACCAGGAAGTGCTTTAGCACACCACGTGACGCATCTGAACGAATCACGTTGTCAGAAATTGACACCAGCCAATGAGATTTCGTTTCTTGGTTTAGACCCCTTTGCACTTTCACGATTGGTTGCTGATACAAAGGAAATGACCATATTTGGATCCGATGAGATTGTGCAGGAGACACGGAGCTTTCCAACAATATCTCTGACATGGTGCAAACAGCGGTCGCGGTACTTTATGTTACGTTAGAATGCTAACTTTTGGTGAATTTAGGAGAAATCTACAGACACAAATAGACAAACTATAGTAAAATAAACACTTAAATGTGTATTTTGTATGTTTTCCTTCCAAAAGCCTGAAAGAAAACATGTTATGGAATCAAAATAGCACAAAATCTCAAAATTGACCAGTGCAGGAAAAACGATGTTTTTGCCTGCCGTGTCTCGCCTTAACGGACGTGACGTTGTGCGATTGCGTTGCCAGGCAACGCAATTTACAAACTCTTCAACTACAACCCTAATTATATTTAAAAACATTTTAGACAGCCTCACAAAATACTTTAATGTAAATTAAAATGTAAATGTGAAGGAATGTGTGTAATGTGGTGATTGACATTATTCACCCACGGATCTATGGGTTGGGGGTATTGTTCCGCACGGACATTTTAGTTAACCGGACTCCTGTTGATGTGAAATCCGAAAACATTTAAAAAAAATAAAATAATACTTTATTCCGAGTTTGCTTGCTTTTCTCTTTGGAGGTCATCACATAACGGCATTGTAATACACGGTTTGGCTGCATTAAATATGACATATCTGCCGTAGTTCTGTATTTATAGAGCCCTGATGAGAAGACTTCTGGACAAACAGGAAGCACTGCCGCCAAAACTGAAAACGTGACGTGGATCATAAATATATCAGCAATTAAACCACACCTTACATTTATTTTCACACAATACGTCTCCTTGCAGTATCAATACTAATTCGGCTGACTTTTATATTTGATCCAATTGGTAGATAGGCTGTATTTACACCATAACGGTGCACAGCTGATAGAAAGGCACATCTAGTGGTTAAAGCACGTTATTGAATTTTATTATTTTATTATTTTTCACAAAAATGAAACCATCAATAGCAGAAACAGAATTAACTGTCATTAGTAAACCACCCAAAAAGAAAGATCATAAATGGTTTTGTTTTATATATATTTTAAGGATAATAATATCAATGTAACACTGTCTATGACACTTACTGTATAACACTGATTTGAAAAACATACAGAAAAACCTAATTCACTGCCCTTAATAAAGTATTTAATACATTTCAGGTGTGCTGTTTTGTTTAGATCATTGACATCTGGAGCTTAATGTCCTTTTTGATTATTGTTACACCAGGTCTTGTCAAAACCTTTATTCCATATTCAATATCCATTACTAAACAAAACAGCAATTCTACTCCACTACAATTCAGAGGTTAACCTGGTATTTTTACTCCACTACATTTATTTTAGTTACTTTGCAGATTCTGATTAATGATGTGAAATATAAACAACCCTTAAATCAGGCTTTAGTTACACCTGAGTAAAATTCAGGGAAAGGTGATTGTCAAGTGCCAACAATCAGGAGAGATATTTGATAGTTGCTGCTTGAGAAGACTAAACATTTATCTGCAGATCCCTATAAAGTATATTCATTACTCGTTATTCTCTACTAATAGTTAAAGACTGTATATAATGGCTATTTTGCATATCCCTTTCAAGATTTCAAGATTTTCTAAGGATCATTGACATATCATATACACAACTAATTCAATAACGTGCTTTAACCACTAGGCGGTGCACACAAGGTACACACAGCCATAATAACTTTGTATTATTAGTGTAGGACACTTGTGTATGTATAACATCTGAAGATGTGTAGTTTTATTCATGTTTTCACATAATTGTACAGGATATTGCTATATTATTTCACATGTTTGACTTATAATATCTGATTTGTAAAACATCACAGAAATAAAAGGTATATCCGTCATTTAACAGTAAGCTATTGAAATTCTGAATCCATAGATGTGTCTCCCATCACCCAAATCCCCTGACTATTCTCTCAACTCAGTATTTACATTCTTATATTCAAAGAAAATCAGTAATATCTTTAAAAACGACAAGTCCTTTTATATCAGCTGTGCACCGTTATGGTGTATAACGTATTTTTTTTCGGATTTCACATCAACAGTAAGTCCGTTTAACTAAAATGTCCGTGCAGAACAATACCCCCAACCCATAGATCCGTGGGTGAATAATGTCAATCACCACATTACACACACCCCTTCACATTTACATTTTAATTTACATTAAAGTATTTCGTGAGGCCTTCTAAAAATGTTTTAAAATATAATTAGGGTTGTAGTTGAAGAGTTTGTAAATTGCGTTGCCTGGCAACGCAATCACACAATGTCACGTCCGTTAATTCCACATCCTCACCTCCACACACATGGATTAACATCGATTTAATACATTAATGTAGCCTTTGTTTCTGCTAAAAGAGGTGTCGACCAGCTAGGGCAACAAGAAAATCGGCGAAATCAAGTGTGATGATTAAAAAATAAATTAAAAACATCTCATTTTGACAATAAAAACCGACCAATAGGCGCGGTAGACCATTTGCTTGGCACTTCCGGGTATTTCTCCACTGGTTGGGCCATGTTAACAATACCGTGTAACTGTCACGTTTGAAGGGACGAAACCGTGACATATTCACGTCTCCCAGCATGGTAGATCGTCACATGTTCACGTCTTGCCGTGATACCGGGTTGGTTTTATGGCGAGGGCTGCGTTGCCATAGTAACACCACATTACGTAACATCAGATTTGATGTAGAGCTGTGTTAACCATTATCTGAAGTCTGCTGCTCTGAACATGTCAGTTGGAGTTATGACATCATCGTGTTCCATGACAGGTGTTTATATTTGAGCTAACGCCGTGTCCAGAGATCAAAGGTTTCCATGGTGATGTGCAGTAATCAGTGAGAGGAGAGCATTTTCATTGTTCTGAATGAGAGATAAACCTCTTACATGTGAACGTTTTGTTGAAGAACCGTAACAGATATCGGTGAAATTTCAAAGCGTGAAGCATGTCAAGGAACTTGAGCATCTGAAGTGTACCTTTTGTGTACTTTCGGGTTAATAATGTGGCCTTATTGGCAGATTAACTAAAGGTGTGCGGCTGCTGTGGTGGGGAGAGATGAGGCTGAACCTTTTTTTATTTTTCAAGCTACGAGATGTTTTCCTACGTTTCTCATGAAATATTATGTCTCAGGAATGTAGGGTTTGGGAATTATGGCAGGTTTAAAAGAAAATATGAAGGCAAAATGAAATCTGTCCTCCACTCTAGCTGTGACATCACGCACTCTAACATCTGAAGAAGGCCTCTTTACCAAGGTCTGAACAATGTTTAATATCTCTAAAAGTACGAATCAGATTTAAAAGTTGTGCTACACGAATCATGTCAGAAAGATGTCTAACATTTTAAAGTTGGAATGAGGTTTCTGAGTGAAAGTATGAAGGAGCAGTTAGCAGTTGAAGTTGCATGAAGATTGTTCAAGTCTGAAGAGTTTCTCCATTGACTTCCATGTTAAAAATGTGATGAATTATGGGATGTATCTCTGGAATTATGAAAGTTACGAATAAGAAAAGTACTGTAATAGCCATCGATTTCCCGACCGAGCTGAACGTTTTGATGTTTGAACGGAGTTTCTGCGATGTGGAATGTGGGAGAAGAAGAGGTGCAAAATAACCCGGCGGAATAATAAAGAATTTCGTGCGTATAACAGATAGTTGGAATGCTGTATCAGCATTCCCACTAAATAAAGTTACTCATTAACATCTCTGTCTTAAGGGCATGGAGCAGGGAGGGTGGTATTATGGTATGTCCTGCAACCTTTGCCCAGGAAGTCTCCTATTATTTTCTTTCAGAGCTGAAGAGGAAGACGAAAACAGCAGTTTAAAGTCAGGTCTAGGAGAATTACTCTGTTGGTTATCATATTTTCTACAGGTAAGTCCTTTTAGACTTGTTTGTGTTGTTGTAGATTGTTTAAAATGAAGGGTTACTGCTGTATGTGTTCCTCTGTGACAAAGGTTGGACATTATTTGGGTCTGTTGTTGTTATATGACCAGTGGTCAATTGAGATACAGCTACCTTGTGCGAAATGATATAACTTTAGCAGAAATATACAGTATTTACAGTGTATTTCCTCCTCTGGAATATGCTATGTTCAAAGTTAATAAGTAAGCAGTTCAAGACTATAATCATGAACATTGCTCTAGACCAGGCACGTTAACTACCAAACATCATGTGACAGTTTCTCTGTGAGAAGGCAGGGACTATTTAATGTCAATATTTTAGGTATGATTTTGGTTCAGGTGAAATTGTTTGTTAGAAAGTCCTTCCCAGAACCAAAAGAGCTGTGAGTATTGGCTGTTTAAAGGCACCTGTTAGCTAATATTACACAAACAATGATCATCACAGCACACTGGAGAGTGTTGGTTGCATATATTTGGGGGATTTAGTTCATCATTAAATGGTGATTACGACACTGGTGCTGTATCATTTTGTAGTGTTGAATCAAATCTTCTAGATCAAAATAGGATGAAAAGACAAAAACAATTGAGAAACAGATACCGTCTTACATTCCAATGTTGTTGGAAAGCTTTATGATAGTGGCAAAACAATAAAAAGTGTATTGGCCATGACATTTGAAAAACGAAGTATGTCTTTCTCACTGCAAGTGTTGGGATGTCCCATCAGCCTTTACTTTAGGGATGGGTTCCCCCTTTTCAAAGAATGAACTGACAATCTCATATTTATGTACATTAAAGGTTATTTGGTTGCTGTTATTGCTACTTCCTTCCATACTTAATGCAATATAAGTGATAGGGGATAATATTACCTCCCCATTTGGCCTTGAAATGCATTCTTACTAATTGAGAATCAAGTCCTATTTTGGCAGATTTCCAGCTATGTTTTTCCTTGATGATCTGAAGGGTAGTAACACAAAATGGGCTGGTCTCATAAAATGTTTCCATGGAACAGAAATGCATTCTCATTATGTTTCGAGGGAAGCTAAATTGCTCTCGAACACGGGTTGTTTTTTAGCAGTAGCCTATCACAAATTTGTTTCTAAACAAAGTCCACATAGGGAGGAGTTTGTAACGTTCATAACATTCGTCTACAGTCCACTTACGCATGTGACTTTAGTGAAGTACAAACATAGTTATTTAACCTAAACCATGATCTTTTACTGAACATATCAACCTGTTTTTATTTAAATGTTTCTAACTAAGCTTACTAACGGCGACTGTAATCTGGGAGGATTGTAATTGAGAATGACGTTTTGCTGTATGGACGTGATTTTTAGGAGATAGGGTTACACAAAAGGGAATTCTGTACCCCCAAATTAACTGAATTAGTTTAAGCCTCTCCCAAAACCCTCTCATGATCTTCAGTAATCACGTTATTTCTTCACGTTTTCCATCAGAAAGCAGAGATGGGCTTGTGGAGCTGCAGCCTCTTTGTGCTGTTCTGTGTTAGTGGAGCTTTCATCAGAGAGGTACATCTGGCTACTATATCTGATGTCGGGGAACACAAAGAAGAAAATGACCCTTCCATTAACAGTACTGAAAGACTAAGTAAGTATTTCAAAAACGTTACCATCATGTAACTATTTACAACCAGGTGTGTTCAAGAACTTTGAACTCTATAACATTCAAGGGACAGGAAACAATTTTAAGTGTTAACATAGATGCAATAAAGTTTGTTTCCTGCTGTGTTCCCAGAGACGGATGATCCAGACGAGGGCACAAAGTCGTTGGATTGGTCCTATATGGCCGCGGGCCTCGGCACAGCCCTCACTATCTCGCTCCTCATCGTGATGACCGTCAAGTTTCGTCTCTTCCATCGCTTCTTGGCCAGCTACAGACATTCTCTGCTCCAAGAAGCCGACGGGGTTAGCCAGTACGGTCAGGACGAGCTGCCCTACCCTCACAGTGTGATGGGTAGAATAAGAGAGGGGTCTGGGGGGGATCCGAGGGGTTTGGATGACGATGATGATGGCTTCATCGAGGATAACTATATCCAGGCCAGTGAGAAACACAGGGCAGAGAGGGAGAGAGAGGAGGAGGAGGAGGAGGAAGGGATAGAAGACAGCGACGATGATCTTCAGTTCACTATAGCATGATTGGATAGAGGGAGACTTCATCAGAAAAGCGGCTTTACAACTCAGATAAAGGACTCTATAGAGAAGATTTTGATTGAAAGTCAGAAGTATAGCTCTGATTCGGAACCTTCCTAGCTCTTGACCTTTCAAATTAATCTAGGGAAGCACTATGGCACGAGGAAAGTCATTTTGGGCCCTTATATTATCTTCTGACCTTCGAGGAGTACTGAGCCGAAAACTAATAAATGTCAAAACTGAATGAGCCCCATTTGCCTCAAAACTTCCAAAGCTGCAATAACAATTGGACTTGTGTACAAAATCAGCACATTTTAATAGTATGATATGATGATAGTTATAACAAGACTGAACTAAATTGAAGTTTTTGAAGGATGTTACTGCCTTTCTTTGAGTTAATTTGAGTAGTTGTATCCAAAGGCTGGGTGCAGGATTGCCAATTCAGTGAAGCAAAAAAGAAGAGATTATATGCACAGTGTAATATATAACATAAACCTTTATTCTACTGGGACAGGCATTGTTTTGACTGCACTGGGTCCACGTTGGACGTCATCTTTGTTCATCTTTTCATATACTATATACGTTGCCCTTTGTTGTGCAAGCTATTCCTAAGACGATCTGGTAAATCAAAATGTTACCTTTAAATGAATCTCCATTTATTTTCCTTGTATGCAGAGATCAAGTCCCAATTAAAGCTGAAAATTGTAATGCTTTGAAAATAAATGTATTGTTTGTATATCCTTTTCTAAACAGTTGGAAGCTGCTGTTTGTACTCTGCTTATTAGTAATTGTAATACCACCTGCGAATCACTTGTAGTGTTGTTAGTCATTTAGTAATCTTTTATTCATATTGAAAGTAGGTGGGTGGTTGATTATATGTTGGCAATGAATTAACAAAAAAGAGGTAAAACAACTTGACACTTTTTCATTAGTTGTATGTGCAGAAAGTTACAGATTTAATGTAATTAGTATCCAATCTGTGTGTTAGGCAGGAACCTGCATTCATGTAAAATAGCAACAAATATTTCTATGCATTTCTATGTACAGTGTTGTCTAAAATCATTTACTGTATGAATATATTCTTTACAATTCCAATGCGTATTCATTCATTGACTCGTGAACCGTGAATTGTAATATGTCTGTTGTCAAATTAAGTAGGCAATTCACTAAATGATTTATCCAGTTACTGTATTTCAAACTAAGAACATCAGTTTTCAGTATACTTTTAGTTTGTGCCATATGAAACACAATATTGTACCATTGTAGAATCAATCATCACTGCACAAAAAGAACATTTATTGTGCAATTTTGAACAATACAATCAAAATGAGTTTAAAATGATAAAATAACAATAACAAATTGAAAGCGTGTTATTTTAGTGGGCCATTAATCAATAATGAGCCATGGTACAATAGTTAGCATTAGATGGACATTTGGTTCCACCGGTTGGGGTCTTAAAGATGATTTTGGCGCAGAGGACGAAAGAGGACGCTATGTGGTCGAAAGAGAGCAGAAAAACTAGTTATTAAATCAAAAAGACTACCTGCTGACATTAATGCAAACATCCAGCAGAGCAGCTATGCTACGCTTACATTAACTAGCTTGGTTAGAAGGGAATGTTAGATGTGGTTTATTTATTGGAAATGATACAGAACATCAAAGTCTCGGGCAGCTCTTCTAGATAAACGCTAACAATAGGTGTATGCAATGGTTTGCATCAAAACATCAAGATGCACCGCTCACCAGATGTTAATATTGACACAGGTGCCAGGTCAGCCGACAGTCAGGACAGAATAGACTTCTGAAAATGTGCTCTCATTCCCCACTGAGAGCTACAACTGAGGAGTGCATAAAAAGTCACACTTGCCACAACTAGAAAATAAAAGTTTTGAATCTCTGCTGTAAAACCTAAAAAATAAAATGCTTTCAAATCATAGACAGTCTTTCATTTCTAGATTGAAAAAAATACCCCCTACAAGCTAAAAAATATTTCCCATTAGACCAACATTATATAATAGTATAAGGTGAATTATGACTCTTTTTAATATGAGGAATTTTAGGATCCTTTGTGGTTTTTCATTTGTAAAACATAGAATAGCAGTAAAAAATACAAGTGGAACATGCAGTACCAGCAAGAGAAACACACCTGTGCTTTTCCAGTTGGTCGGTATACTCCTGAAAAAATAACACGAAGCCAGAAATCTTTTTCACAGAAGGCATCTCAACAGTTGTGAGATTACAAAATAACAAAACTGTTCTTTGAGTCAATTGTAGAAAAACATACAGAGAATCCAACACAGAAATAGTTGTTTATTTGATTTGAACACCTTACTGACTCTTTATTTTCAACCGTAAGTACTCATGTAATCATGTTTCAAACGTTTTCCTCAAAATGTAGCCATTCTTTAAAGCATGCAGTGCTGCAGCTTATTTGGAGGTATACTTTTAATGATCAAAATTACAATATTGTATGCATATGGAAAATGACTGAATTGATCTCTAGAGCTATAGAACCAAATAATCCTTAATGTATTTCTTTATTTAGTTGTTTGAAAGCCCGCTGGACAAATGTATTCTGATCAGTCCTTTCAAAGGAACTAAATCAGTTTTGTTTTTTTGTGATTTTGCCCATTAGTCCTTCAGATAAGGCTGGTCCTGCTGGAGGAAATCTCTCTCCTGGCCGGGCCTCCTGAGACGCTGAACACCCTGACAGTCCGACTCCCCAGCGCCCTCGCTCTGTTCATCCTCATCATCATCCTCCTCCTCTGCTCCCTTCTTCTTTCAACGTATAACACCACGTTGTAGGCGACCACAGCTAGAGCCATGCCCGCCCCGGCAGCCATCAACACCAGACTGGACACAAACATTTCCTTGCTGTCGTGACTTTGGCTGCCAATTGTTGCCATGCAGAGAAGCACCGTCCCACAAATCATCACTGCCAGCCCCACGGCCAACATCAGCGCGGGGTCGGCCCTCCCCCCGCTCTTCAGCTGGTCGATCCGACGCCAGCTGTGCACACAGTTCATGTCCTGGATGGCAGAACTGAGAAGAAGCTTGAGAAGAACAGCCAGAGCCAGGAGGCAGAGGGTAGTGCCCACCCAGAGGCGCCATTCCCCGGACAGGCTGGTGGTGGTGGAGAGGAGGCCAACGCCACCCAGCCCCAGCCCCATTATAAGGGCCACAGAGGCAAGGTAGCACAGTAAGGATCGACGGGGCTCTCTGAACCACCACAGCTCCACTTGATCTTCCAGGACACGCCGCTGCATCAGTGTGGGGTCGAGGTAGAGAGCTGGGGGGTGACGGATGATGTGGCGGGGCTGGTAGAAGGTCTGCATGTTAGGGGACGATTTCAAGCTGTAAGAAGAACATGACACCTTGTCTTATATAACTGTTCTCTGGCTTCTGTGGAGACCCACTTGGTGTTAGATGAGTGACATCTCCCGCTTTCCTCCATCTGCCTCCCATCATGCAACCTTTGTCAAAGCATTACAATAGTGCCTTCAGAAAATGCTCAAGTAGTTTGTCCTTCTTGCTTCATTCTGTAAAAAATATGATTTTCATGAAGAAATAATCCAGCTCCAATGGTGAGGGGGTGAATCTCATTTGATCAAGCTCCTCTCAGGGATGGCCTTCTTCTCAGAGTAGATGGAAGAATGATCCTGACGATAACGACCCTCAGCCTTGACCTCCACTGTGTAATACTCACTCTGTGAAGAGAGAATGATGGTGTTGACACTCAGGCTTGGTACAGTGAATGTACCACGTCCACATGTCTTCTTACGATCAACAGTCACTGTACTAGCATCACAGATTTATAATCTTTGCCCTCTTTTCCCCAGTACCAGGCAGGACAGAGGACCCCCCCCCCCTTCTCCTCTCATCAGACGGGGACACCATCTTGACTGGTTAACTGGGGAAAAAGACAGGTCACAATAGCAGTGTAGGATCATGGTTTGGACAGAGATTGGCGACATTGTCCCGCATTCCCCCGCACAGACAATGGGCTGACCGGAGAACACAATGACTGTGCTGCTTTAGGCGGGTGGGTGGGGGGTGGGGGGGTGTGAGCTGTGGATGGGTGTTGCGTTGCTGCTGTGGAAGGCTGAGTGATGTCAGTGTGTAGTGATAATGGGGTTTCTGTGATTGTAAGGATAGCGTCATCCACACACTATGCTGAGCCTCTTAGATAGGCCACAACGAACGCTGCCTCTTCTCAATGAGACGTTCACTGACACAAGCCTGCTGATCTTTGTCTTTCAGTAATACACCTGAAAATGTTCCGCTAAAACATGTTGCTTGAATTTAAAGGACTAGATTGACATTTTGGGAAATACACTTTATTTGCTTTCCTTTCTGTTGTGGCTTCTGGAGTTAGACAAGAGGGTTGATACTACTACTGTAGCCGCTTCAGTTTTTTTTCAATAGCTAACACATTAAGACGACTCTTAAAGAGGAAATATTGAGAACTAACACTAAAGGAGCAAAGCTGTGCCCCTCACACGTTATTAACCCTAACCCTAACCCTGCTTGAGTACTTCCATTTTAGGCTACTCCCTACTTCTATGCCACTACAATTTGGAGGCCATAAATGTTTTACTAGCCTACATTTATTAAACAAGATTGATCAGTAGTTACTTTGCAGGTTCATATAATTGATGCAAAAAATAAATGAATACCTGGCAGTTTAAAAGGCAATTGAAGTTAGCTCACACTTTACCAGATGTAAATTTAAAAAAGATGTACACATTAATGGATCGATTATTATAATCCAGTGATACATATTTCTACGAAAATGGCCATTTTTCACATGGGTACTTCTAGTTGTGGTACTTTAAGTATATTTTGATGCTATTACCTTTGTAATTTTACTTAGGTAAAAGTATTTCTACACTGTAGTGTTACTACTTTTACTTTCATCTGAGTACTTCTTTAACCTCTTTTTCTTGAAGAGTTTGGTCTACATGTGCTCTTTATGACTAAAATGAGATAACTTCTGTTAACTGATAACTTATGCAAAAATGAATTGACTTTCAAAATACTCCTATACAAACCAGTTGATGAAGCGAGCTGCTAAGACTCTCAGGTGCATACATTAAAGGGGACCTATCATGCAAAATGCACTTTTGTACGTCTTTTATACATGAATATGTGTCCCCAGTGTTCCAGGGAACTCACCAAGTGTCAGAAAACACAACCCTCTCTATTTTCCTCCATACCCAAATCTCTAAAAAAGGGGCTGCAACGGATCTGATAAAAACTGATCCAGATTTGAACACTGTCCTGACGTCAGGACAGTGGCGCTACGGCTATTGGGCCAACTCCACCAATCAGGAGGAGACAGCCACGGCCAATGCCGTTCGAAAGCGCTGGAGACGCTGTAGTACATATGCCAGGCCTGTAGGTGGTGCTGTTCTCACAGAATCAGCCCTTGCAAAAACAGAGCTAAAAAAGTGCAAATTGAGCGAAATGAGGCATGGCTAAAATGCATGATCTGTTTGGTATTTTGAAAAAAAAAAAGTATAAATATGCCTTATATAGGTATGGTCCTACACTATATTATTATAATATAGCATGATAGGTCCACTTTAATTGTTCACTCACCACAGGCGTAAGCACTTTAAAAAGCAAAAGTTGAGTGTGCCAGTTTTTTTTGGCTCAACTAACGGTTTTGCTACTTTTATGCACTTAAATCTATTTATATTACCTTCTGTTCTGATTGCAGTGCAAACTGTGTGGAGAGAGAGAAAACATTTCCAGCAGCTTGCAGTTACTGGTTTTTTGCTTGTATAATATATTTTTGTACTTACAATAATTTCTTTTTTTTAAAAACAGAATTTATAAAAGGAAGGTATGTTTAAGATTACACTTAGAAGTCTGTAACTGCTCCAAGAGTTGACATTTATTGTAAAACTTTAAAAGATTTGAAGCTAATGTACTTGCAGGATTTGTGCTGATCTGAATTTGTATCCTCATTAGTATTTGATTGTACTAAATGTAAGTCTCTTTAGATAAAACATCAGCTTAATGAAATGAAATGCAAAGAAAAGGATGGTATGAACCATGTGAGGGCCAAATTACGGTGACAAAACCTTTTTAAAAAAAAAAGTAAATCTTTGTATAATTCCTGTGTTTGGCTGTGTGAATTGTGCTTTTGACAAAATTAGCCCTCTTTTCAAAATTCTGCTTTAGGAATCCTAAAAAACCCATCGTGCTGTGATGGATTTACCCCCCGGGGTCTAGACACTGGTGGTGGTGAAGAGCTGAAGGGAAATAGAAATCTAGAGTGATGAGGGTTCTTCTGGGCTTGGCCTGGCCCTGGAGCTGATGAACTGGAGGTGAAGGAGGTGGAGGAGGTCTGCATCGATTCTCCTGAACAATGCTGACAGGGGAGAAAAGAGCAGATTTAAACGTTTGCCGGATGTGCTGTGATTGGCTTGTGGGAGATGAGACGGGTCCGATTGGTTTAGCTGGGGGTATGTTGCTTGCGCCCTTGCTTATTGAAAGAAAGGGCGAGTGAGTGAGAGAGGATTTGTGAATGAGAGTGTAGGAGACATTCTTCCTGAAAGACCTTGCGCTGACCATCATTTAATAACTTAAAACTCCAGGAAGTCCCTGCAACCAGCTAAGAAGTAACTGAGATACATGTCAAACATTGGCCTTTACAACTGTTATGCAGATTATTTTACCATCAGACAGAGCTGGGTTGATACCTTAGTTTGTTAATTTCTGGCAAATTACGCTTAAGCTTCATCGTTCAAATTTAGAGGTTATCTTGCCTGGCTGCCCTTATTTCCAGTCGTTGTGCTAAGCTAATATCTCAAACTTGTTAGCCTTAATGTTGAATCATTTAATATTTGGAAAGTCACAAAATGTCATATAATTCCTTTCATACCTAAACTTGACTTGACATGACTACCTGCCTGCTATGGTTACATTTACTTTCCATCATGGCATCTTAGAAGCTAGTACACTTTCTTGTTTTTTTGTCTGTAGCTAATCAATCTTCTGGCACATCTGCTTTTTTGGTAGCCTTGTCTACAGTTGGCAATTTGTATTGTCAAATGGGTTAACCCTAACCCTAACCCAAATGCAGGTGCAACTAATATGATTACAATAATAATGGCTTGATTCCATTGTGTTGTTGCAAGACAAGGACATTGTTTTCATAAATCCTGGCATGCTTGTAGTACAACTGGCTGGAACGAGGCCATTGGTAATGTTTTAAATTGCATCTGTTCATGTCCTGTACTGAGAAGTTGCAGATAGAAGGCTCTGATTGACACATTCATTATATATCGATAAAAGGTTAAACTGCACATATTTATCTGATATCATTTACATTTTCAGTATGCAATCTCAATAGGGCCTCAAGTGACTTCAAGTTTTAAGCTATTTCAGGGCGTAGAGGCATTCCGTACGTTTATGACCAAAGTTCCCCTCTCATGTGACTGAAAGCGCATGTCAGCTTAGTCATGATATTAATTAGTAACTTGCCAGTTAAAAGCTTGCTGAATGACCCTAAAACACACAGCTTAAAATGTGCTATATACATGTATTTATATAGCAAATTTTAACACAAGACAATTCAAAGTACTTTACAAAAAAACATTAAAATAATTAAGACAGAAACTCAGTTAAATAGCCAAAAGAATACGAAGAATACAAATGTCCTACTAAACTGAATGAATTCATTAAGAGAGTTAACCTACTACTGAACATCTCAGTGTTATGAATGGGGAGTCGCCCCCTTTGTGTTGAGCTCAAAATACACTTTCTCCCCCTGGTGGACAAAATGCACACTTGCAATTCATCTTTTGTATCAGTTTAGTTGAACATCAATGAAACCAAATATCAAATTATAATCTTCAAAGATCCATCCAAATGTTACCCTTTTTGTATAGAAGAAAAAGAGGCAGGGTGCAAAATGACATAATACATTATGGATAGATGGATGGCCGTATGGATGGATGGTACTGTAGATGGTATGAATCAAATTTCATCATTATCTAACCAAGCTCTTTGTCATTGTCAGTCATTTTGTAAAAAGAAAAAAAAAGAAGAGTAATGAAATCTTCGGTAACGAGGTTGAGAAGAAACACAAAAGTATTAACATTATGGAATACCTTCTCATTTACAAGTGCCTTCACCGTTTCAATTGTAAAAATATGGTGGTGTCATGCTGTGTCTTTGTGTTTCCTGTTTTATTTTGAAAAGTGTTTCCCCCCTGTGGTATGTTTCTTTTTAATCCTTGTCTCTCGTTTTCCCACCTGTGTGATTGTCTGATTAGTTTCGCCTGGGTTTTTCCAGCTGTGTCTTGACCTTTTGATTAGTTCTGCTTATATTTATTTACTGGTTTTCTAATGGTAGCTCACTAGAATGTGTTGTTCTGTTTTATTTGGCCTTACCACCATGGATGTAATGTAACCTTAAATAAAGGTACTTTTATTTTAAATTCTTCTCTTCTGTCTAATTTGGGTTTACCCAAATTACCCTGCTCCGCATCCTTAGTTGGTCCATGACAGCCTGATAGATGTTGATTCACTTGCTGTGTTTCCACTTGATATTGGTGTTACAATAATGAATAAATGTTATGATTGAAGAATGATGGCTTGAATGTGTTTTCTAGAGTCTATTTCATCCAGAAAAATTATAACTTTCAGTTAACTGTAAGAAGAATTGTTAAAATTGTTTCATGGGACATTCCAACTCTCCTTCATGTCCACAAAAGTTGTAAATCCCCTTCACGCTCATAATTGTCCAAACATGTCTACATTTCCAGGTGTTTACTGGGATGGGTGGTGTTTATTAGAACATTTTTTTTATTGTGATCCACACAGTGGTTTATATGTAGGCCTAAAAGGTTATGCGTTTATTGCAGTTATTTTCATTTCAATTGTTTTAAACAATCAAACTAATTGGAGTCATGTTCATTTATAAGGGTGGACAGGATGCTGCAACCATTTCCTTTCATTTTCATTTAATATTTCAGAAATGTCACTTTGGTAATATTTGTTACTGTGGTCCATGTTTATATAGCCTATATGACACAGTAAGAACATATGGGGAGAATTATCTATGCACTTTAAGAGGTCCATCTGCAGAAACCAGATGGTTTAAGTTTAAGCTTCTTCTACAAATGTGATGTAATATTGTCCTTAATACTCAATGTACATTTTCCTAATCATACTTAAATACTTTTACTTGTACAAAAAGTTTTTCTCAGTACCATTCTCGATGCAGTAGGCTACTTGAAATTGAGTATTTTTACAGGGTGGTATTTGTACCTTTACTCAAATAAAGAATAGGAATACCTTTTCAACCACTGGCTTGAAAAAAACATATTTTGCTGCTGGGAGACTTTTTTATTTTTTTATTCACGGAACTTTCTTATACTTTCACTTTCGTCCCTACAGTATGTCGCAGCAAGAATTAAAGGAGGTGAGTTAGAAAAAATAAGCTAATCAAGTAAAATGACTGAATCTGGATCAATAGGGTTGATAATACAGACATTGATTGATTGATTGAAAAGTTTATTAACAGCTTGTATATTGGGTACAGTACAGTACAGCTCAAAACATACAATTGTTAAGGGGATGCAGACCAGAGAAAGACTTTCGTCTTGTTTACATCAGGGTCCCCCATTTCCAATTCATAATTCACATAATAGATTTGTGTTGGAACAATGTAGTTTTACTGTATGTTTAATGTATTGCAATGCAACAGCGTGTTTTATGTAGCCACTTTTACGGGCTTTTTATGTGTTTGAAGCAGGAACAGACGAACTATCAGTTACAACAAAACATGATGTTCTGTGTTGCACTATGAACCGAGAAGTGCTGTTTTTATTCAGTGGTTGTTTTATTTAAAAAATCGGAGATTAACATATTTACTGAACCGACTGACAAATGTTCATGTCGTAGTGCCAAATGAAATGTTCAACCGCCATTTCAGATATCACAAAAGAAGGAAGCGGCACGTTATTTTACTGTGTTGTTTCTCTCTCATTCAGACGGTTTAATAACTTTTTAAAGAACGACATGTTAATAGTGCACATAAAAGAAGCATCTGGTTTCCTTCAATGTACTCTACATCTCCTGTAAGGTAAAACATAGAAGAGATGACGCAAGTAAGCTTGAGATGAGTTCAGGTTTATAAACCACAAAGAAAATAACTTTACACGGTTTTAAAATGTTCTTTTTAAAATGTGTATAGGCCTACCGTTTTAATTTACCTTGTCTGATTTAAGTGTTTGTGAGTATGAAGGTGTGTCTTCTCTTTGCTCTCAGCCAGGGCCGGTGTTGTGTCAAATTATGCACCCCCGTCGTGAAATGCACCCCTTGACACGGGAACGCGCATTTGAATGTATAGTCCGCTATTCTATGTTGTCTTTTTGATGGTTGGGTGGTCGAATCCTGGATTTTGCATTCATTCGTCACTTATAATTCAGTTAATATTTTATTTAATATATGTTTTTATTTAATTGTGACGTCCTGTCTGTATACCTTTGGTTGTACTTGTGCTTTACAATGTATTGTTTATTTTTACATCAAGTGCTTGAGGGTGGGATTAATAGAATTTTTTTTATTTTGGGGGGTGCTTTTTATGAACAGCCTGGTTGCCACGATATGCACCCCTTGCTATCTCTGACAATAAACGTGTCACATACATGAAACTTGCTCCATTTATTGGTACTAGTCCTACAACTATACCCTCCAAAGTGCTTGAGGGTGGGATTAATAGAAGCATCTTTTTTTGGGGGGTGCTTTTTACGGCAGGCCAGGGGGTGCATTTCATGAGGGGTGCATAATTTGACACAACACCTGTTCTAGCCAATTTGATGTCCTAGGCGAGATTTTAGCTGGCTCTACAGTTTTAAACGATATTTTTGGTTTACTGTCCTATAGTATACATTGAAATCATTTCAAACCTGTTTATCCCAATAATTATAAAGAAGTGCCTTGGAAATATTTGTTTACATAAATTGTGATCAAAACTTTTGAGACCCACTGAGACAACTTAGACTAAAGTTAACTATCTAAACACTCAGAGTCTTTTACCTCACTGAGCCTCTCAGCCTCCACCCTTGTTGTAGAAACATCTTCTTCTTATATCTGTTAGAGCAGCTAGCACCAGATGCTAACAACAACAGCGCCGGTACCGGTGCACCCTCTCTCTCTCTCCCTCGCTCACTCCCACGCTCACTCGCACTTTGGCTGTGAGCTGCGGGCGCCTGATAAACCAACATCCCCCTAAGATCTGGCGCCCTAGGCGACCGCCTATGTCGCCTATGCCAAAAACCGGCCCTGCTCTCAGCTCTCAGTGAGTCAGTAATAGTTTGTAAACAGTGGGTAACTGTAACTAAGGACATTTACTCAAGTACTGTTCTTAAGTACAATTTTGAGATACTTTCTTGTACTGTGCTTGAGTATTTCCATTTTACGTTACTTTGTACTTCTACTCCACTACAATTCAAAGGCAAATCATGTACCTTTACTCCACTGCATTTATTTAAATCAGGAGAGACTTCAAGTTTGTTTAGTGAGATAACTTTCAATATTTATTGCCGTGGTAAAATAAATACTGGTGGTGGTGAAGAGCTGAAGGGAATAATGAAGATCTGGAGTGATGAGAGTTCTTCTGGGCTTGGCCTGGGCCTGGAGGTGAACAGGGTGGAAGAGGAGGGCTGCATCGATTCTCCTTAAATGACAGCTGACAGGGGAGAAGAAAGCAGATTTGAAAAGGTGCCAGATGCGCTGTGATTGGTTTGTGGGAGATGAGATGAGTCTGATTGGTTTAGTTGGGGGTGTGATGCATCCTTGCTTATCTAAAGAAAGGGCGAGAGGATGTGAGAATGAGAGTGTAAGTCTTCCTGAAAGAACGTGCGCTGAGCTTCATTTAATACCTTTAGTTACTTTACAGATTTGGATTAATGATGTGAAATATAATCACCACTTAAATCAGACTTTAGTTCCACCTGGAGTAAATTCACAAGCTCCCCTGCAGTATACAAAGTCATTCAAACTAGCTGCACCTTTACCAGCTTTGAGAACACTTTAATGCATCAATATTATAATTAAACATATCATATATATTATTCTGAAATGGATCAATCTGCATAAAGAGTACTTTGAATACCTTTGTACTTTTACTTGAGTAACATGTTGAATGCAGGACTTTTAGTTGTAATTCCTAGAATACTTCTACTTTTACATTTTTTGATGTTGAGATGAGTACTTCCTTGCTGTGCATTAACCTTTACTTTACGGTGCTGGTATGAAAGTAACAGTTTACTTTAGTGCTGTTTTCCTTCAGAGTTGATTCAACAAATTCACTTTTACAAAGAGAACATTTAATTGTACATGACTTAAGTGTAAATGGCTTTTTTTATTTATTTATGGTCATTTGTAATAAATGCCACATCATTGTGTTTTAAACTATTTTCTATGTTTTCACTACCCAGGCCTGGTTATCATATGGACCAATCACAGCTTGTAACTGCCACTATAACTTAAATAATTGGATGGCATCGGCTGGACTCTCCCTTATCGTTTGTTGAAAAACCTGCGGCAGACCGCCAGAGACAACAGCATCGAATTCAGGTATGTTCACATGAATAAGAGAAGCCTTTCAGAAAGATACATTGATGGTGAAGCTTGTTTTTGGCTGTGTCTTTCAGAGAGAAACTATCATAGCGAAGACCAAATAAGCCCGTTAGTGGGAGCAGATTGGATTCTGCGATGTTCATTCAAAGTGTATCTTTTGGTTGTTGCTCATGGAAAAAAAACGATGTCAAACAAATGTACAGTAGCACAAATATATAATAAAACATAAGGGGATTTCTAGTCTGTCATATAATAGCGATGAATGTTGTAAAGATATTGTTGTCATAGTTTATTTAGATTAAACGCTTGAAGAAAGCATTTCTACAGTGGCAGTTCTAGGTCAATTTCACCAGGGGGGCATGCTGTAGCCAGTTATTGTATGAGAGGGGGGAGACATATCCCATTATTTTTCAAATAACTTGTGTCAAAAACACAGTACAAATAAGACTTTAAAATCAGAACATACATGTATTTCGACACCTTCGGCTCAAGTTACAGCACAGTCTTTGCTGCAACAGTATTACAAATGGTATTATCATAGACTCTTCTTTAGAAAGGGGGGTCACAGGGCAGTCAAATCTCAATGTAACATGGGCATTGGCCCCCCGTGGGCCCCCTCCTGGATTCTCCCATGCTTTTCCCGGCGTCTTTCTGACAGAAATAGATGCTATGTGGACACATGGCTTTAAAGGATAAGTCCCACTCTCCAAGGTTAACAATGTCACATTGAAAGAGTAAAAATGTCCAACTACTTGGTGATAAAGATGAATGATTAGCTTAAGTTCAATGAACGTGCTGCTAGGAAGGTAAACATAATGTGTTCTTGTTAGCGTGTGTTGGCAGGTTAACTGATGTAACAGGGGGCAGTAGCAAATGATTTTATATTTTTCTCTCCATATGTTCTCAAATCCAGCAGTTGGTGTCCAGTGGAATCAGTCTCTGATGTGTCCTGCAGAGTGACATTATGGAGACAGCAGCAACAGGTGAGTTTAGACTTTATCCTGTCGTCTGCTTTAAAAGTAATTTAAGAGCACCATGTCCATTTCTTCTAATTGTTTTTGTATGTATGTATGTATGTATGTATGTATGTATGTATGTATGTATGTATGTATGTATGTATGTATGGATGGATGTATGAATGGATGGATGGATGAATGGATGGATGTATTTATGTACGTGTGTATGTATTATAACCATTGTTACTATAGTACCATTCTGTGGACCTGCAGTTCACTGTGATGGATTACACACAAAATCAATATTTTCACTTTAGCTTTTTGCCTCTCTGCTGCTGCAGTCTTTTTGACAAAAAATGTTCATTCACAAAACTGGAAACAGTTAATAAAACCCTTGCATGTTCCCTTACATTAAAGAAAACATGTGAATGTATCAATGTTGTGTACTCTTATAGGGTCAGATGATCCGCCACCTGTGAAACAGAGCAGCAGCGATGGATGGCTCCAGAACACACAGATGGCCAGTCCGCCCCTGTGTAGCATATTATTTTCGATGACAGATGAGCAGATCGCCACTGGGCTTTCAACTAAACACACTGCGGCATGTGTACTGCTCCTTATGGGTACTGCAATTTGTGAAGTGCTGGAGCGGCGTTCCGGTGCGGCGCTCCCCGGCGCGCTCCGGCGTGCTCCGGCAGCATTACACCCCTGATCGTTTCACCATTAAAGAGAGCGGGGCCTAGAAGTTATCCTTCTGCGCTGCGTTGCGTGCATGGCGTGCATGGCTTCCTTCTGCAGGTAACGGGGAGTCGCGCTCTGGCGGTGGTCTCTGACAGTGAGTTTAACTGAACTGAGTCTGTTTTAATCAAGGTGCATTCACAATAATGGAACCAGTCAATAAAACACTTGGCATACACCCTTTAATCAAATGTGAATGTTCTGTATTCTTATAGTGTCAGATCATCTGCTACCTGTGAATCGGAACCGCAGCTATCAATGGCTGCCACCTAACAGTGAGTTGAACTGAACTAAGTCACAACTTTCCCTTCGTATATTACCTTCTAAACTACAGGGGGAGTAGGTTATGGGTACAACATCTTTGTTTTAGTTTAATATTTGCAAGATCATTGGGGATTTTGCATGTTGAGGATGATAACAGCTGACACAATTACTCAAGTCCACCTTTAAAACTGTCACTTCATCATGAACTGTCAACAGGAGGGCGGGGGGGGGGGGGGGGGGGGGGGGGGGGGGGGGCGAGTGTGCGGGGAAGCTGTGGACCTCTTTCGCCTGTCAGCGCAACTTAAATGATGCCGTTTAAACAAATTTAAATAAAGGGCGGTGCCGGCCGTCAGCGAACCGAGCCGGCCGTCAACGGCCCCCTGACGACCGGCCGTTCTGTGATTCTCCAGAACACACAGATGGCCAGTCCGCCCCTGTGTAGCATATTATTTTCGATGACAGATGAGCAGATCGCCACTGGGCTTTCAACTAAACACACTGCGGCATGTGTACTGCTCCTTATGGGTACTGCAATTTGTGAAGTGCTGGAGCGGCGTTCCGGTGCGGCGCTCCCCGGCGCGCTCCGGCGTGCTCCGGCAGCATTACACCCCTGATCGTTTCACCATTAAAGAGAGCGGGGCCTAGAAGTTATCCTTCTGCGCTGCGTTGCGTGCATGGCGTGCATGGCTTCCTTCTGCAGGTAACGGGGAGTCGCGCTCTGGCGGTGGTCTCGTTCAGGATCCGAAAATACAATTTAAATATTTTGCACACTTATTCCACTTATTCCTAGTGTGCCACTGGTTACGGTACCGCGTGCCTAGGGTTGCCGATCCCTGAGTGTTATATAGGGTTTTGTGCATGTAAATGGTCTGCAAAAGCTACAATTCAAAATTTGTGTGTGGGAGAGAATCTCCCACACACTTCCCCCCGCCCCCCCCCCCCTTCTGCCTGAGAAGCCTCTATTGGACTGCTTTGTTTACTTCTGTCACATAATGACGTCACTTAGTAACACTCGCGCTTCTATTAGCTAGCACTCAAACACAGTGTACTTTATAGGCTAAGGGGCAGACAGACAACAGGCCAGCTAACCAATCAGAGCAGACTGGGCTCTGGTTTCAGACAGAGGGTGAAAAGAGGTGCTGCAGCACAGGCAGTATGAAAAAAATTTGAGCATGTAAAAATGGCACAGTAGAGGCACAAATGTACCTTAACAATGTGCATAATATGTTCTCTTTAAGTATTTAGTTAGAGTTATTCTTCTAATTCTGTGTTTTTATTTTCAGTGTCTGAGCTGAGGGTTGTTCTGCTGGGGAACAGCTGGTGTGAGAGGAGTTCAGTGGGGAACTACATACTAGGAAAGACTGTGTTTGACACTGAAGAAGAACCGGACCGCTGTCTGAAAGTCAGTAGGCAGTTGAAAGGAAAAGAGATAGTTCTCATCAACACCCCAGATCTGCTGCACGCCAACATCTCTGAAAACAAACTGACAGAGTATGTGAACGACTGTGTGAGCCTCTCTGATCCTGGACCTCATGTGTTCCTGCTGCTTCTACAGCCTGAAGAGTTCACTGAGGATTACAAACTGAGACTTTGCAGAGTCTTGGAACTCTTTGGTGATCAATCTTTTGATCATGCACTGATTCTGATATCACCACCCACAGAGGAGAGTTCAGGTGTCATGGATTTTATGCAGCATCCACTCTTAAAAGACATGATTGCAAAGTGTAGAAACAGATATTTGAGGCAGAACATTGACATTGACCAGTCAGAGCTGTTAACACGTCTGGGTCAAACTACAAAGGAGATCTTTGGACACCATGAAGGCAATGAATTTTATGTTGAGGATGTAGGTTTGATCATGATAAAGTGTGAATGCATCAAAGTAGCTTTAAACCTGGTTCTGTGTGGGAGGCGAGGAGCAGGGAAGACTTCAGCAGCCAAGGCCATTTTAGGTCAGACAGAGCTCCATTCAGCCTCCAACTCATCAGAGTGTGTTAAACATCAGGGAGAGGTGTGTGGACGCCGGGTTTCCCTGGTGCAGCTGCCTGCCTTGTGCGGAAGACCTCAGCAGGAAGTGATGGAGGAATCATTCAGGTGCATCTCCCTTTGTGATCCTGAGGGCGTCCATGCCTTCGTCCTGGTCCTACCTGTGGGTCCCCTCACTGATGAAGACAAGGGAGAGTTAGAGACCATCCAGAACACATTCAGCTCTCAAGTCAACGACTTCACCATGATTCTGTTCACCGTGGAGACAGATCCCACAGCTCCAGCGGTCGTTGACTTTATACAGGAAAACAAAGACATCCAGGAGCTCTGTCAGAGCTGTGGAGAAAGATATGCTGTTCTCAACATCAAGGACCAGCAGCAGATCCCAGAGCTGTTGGATGCTGTGGAACAGACGAGAGTTGAAGGATCCAGGTGCTTCACGATGACGATGTTCACTAAGGCTCAGATGAAGAAGGTTGAAGAGCTGGATAACGCTAACAGAACACTTAAAGCAAGAAAGAAAAGTGAGATGGGAGAAGATGACGAAAGAGAGCGTCTCAGGATGGTACTGATCGGGAAGGCTGTCGGTGTGAAGAGTACAATTGGAAACACCATTTTGGGTGAAGAACATTTCCCCCAGAAGTGTGTGACCACCATGTGCCAGAGAGCAACAGGAGAGATTCATGGACGATCTGTCGCTGTGGTCAACACACCTAGCTTGTTTGACACACCTCTGTCTGATGATGAGCTCCGACGAGAGGTTAGAAAATGCCTCAGCATATTGGCTCCTGGACCTCATGTGTTCTTACTGGTGCTGCAGATTGGAAACCTTACACAAGAGGAAAAACACTCAGTGGAACTGATCAAGAAATATTTTGGCAAGAAGTCTCAAGATTCCATCATCATTATACTCACCAGAGGAGAGGAACCTGAAGATAAGTTATCTGAGAGTTATGCCGACGTCTGTGGTGGCTTTGTCAAAAAACTCATCAATGACTGTCGAGGGAGGTACCAGGTCTTCAACGAAGGTGACACAGAGGGCACGCAGGTCAGGGAGCTGCTGACCAAGATCGAGACCATGGAGAAGGAAAATGGCGGCTGCTGCTACACCGAGGGATACACAGCAAAACAAGTGGAGAGGATTTTGAAGGAGAAAGAAGAAGAAAGGAAGAGAAAGGAGGAGAACCTGCAAAGAAAACACGAAGATGACATGAAAACACTGGAGCGCAAAATGAAAGAAGAGGAGAGAAAGCTGGGGGAAAAACAGCTGAAGGAGAAGGACCAAAGCATCAACAAGGAGCGTGAGAAGAGAAAGCAAGAACGGGAGGAAGATGAAAGGGGACGGAAGAAACAGGAAGACACTACGCGACAGGAATGGAAAAGAAAACTGGATGCGTTAGAGGGAAAGGTTCAGTATGAAAGAGAGCAAAATGAAACGTATGCAAAGAAACTGGAGCAGATTAGAAGAGAGGTCAAGAGAGATCAAGAGTCCTGGAATAGGGAGCGAAAGGACACCTGGGAACGAATACATGAAGAGGATAAACAGAGCCTGGAGGAGTGGAAGGTCAACTACAGGAATCTGCAAGAGGAGTACCATTATAAGAGAAGAAAATACACATACTGCATAGTGGTGCTGATGTTGTCTCTATCGTATTTATTATCTTATATATTTCTCAGTTAGGAATACCCATGCATACACACTACAGACTTGTAATGGACATTCCTACATTGGCCATGCCATCAGTAGCAGCTTGGGGTTGAGTATTCTGCCAAAGCATACATCCACATGATGACTGCAGCTGCGAACCCACAACCTTCCGTTTGAAAGAAGACCGCACTACCTCACAGCCAGACTCTTCCCGGTGAGAAAAACTCTATGGCTGAAGTGTTAGTCGGTCTGGATACACACACAGAGACACGTAGCAGAGTTGGCCTCATATCTAATATAATAATAATATAGTCCACACATTTAAGAGTAGGTTAAAGACTTTCCTCTTTAGTACAGCATACAGTTAAGACTGGTTTTAAACCCCCTTTCATACATCCTCATGGACCCTTCGTTTTATGGAATTGTATTGTACTCTAACTGTATTTGTGTCATTGTGTTATGTTCCTTTTTAAATTATGTTTGTTGTTTTTACATTGTTTTACATTGCCAATTTTGTTTGTTGACTTGTGAGACAAATAGGATTTGTGATTTTGGGTTATATAAATAAACTTGAATTTAATTTAATTTAATTTAATTTCATTGAATAATATCCATCTGTGTGTTCTGAAGAATCACAGCAGAGTTGGTAGTCCAGGGAGGCTGGCACGCATATATTTTGTTTTACTTTAATGTAACATAATCATTTAAAGGGGTCCTATTATGCTTTTATGCCTGAAATGCCTCGATTGTACTCCTTTGTTTACGTAACATTCCCGCTACTATTGGCTGGTTCTTCAACATATTGTTTGTGATGCTAAGGGGCGGGACATCTCTAAGCGGATGACCAATTACAACAGAGTTAACCAATCAGAGCAGACTTGCCTCTGGTTTCAGACAGAGGGTGAAAAGAGGTGCTGCAGCACAGGCAGTATGAGAAAAAGAAAGACCTTTTTAAGCATTAAAGCACTAATGCAACCGTTTTGGTTTTAACTTGAAAGGACATCTTCGATAACATTACCAGTGAAGATCAAAGTTGCGGGAGGCTTACTTTTAAAATGTATTCTGTTGACTAGTTACCTGTAAAAAATGTAATCTGACTATCAACATGTACAATTATTGTAACCTAATTACGTATTGTTGTTTTTGGATAACCTCACTATTGAATGTAATTATAATAAATACATGAGAAAATAAATATCTATGTGATGTTTTTTACTTAAGTGAATTATGTTATAAAACAGAACAATGTGACCTTACAAAAGAAGAAACCAAGATATTTATTATCTAAAATGTGTCTTCTGCTCAGAGATTGTATTTATAGGAAAACCTGCCTTTCATTTAGTTGAATCGACACTTGAGCCCCACACACACTATTCAATATAGGTTGAGCTACTGAAACAAAGAAAGTGAACACCATACAGCAGATTCAGGCAGTAGGCGTATAGATTTACTTAAAGTATTAGCCTACAGTACAGCTTACAGAGAAGAAATACAATCTGATCCTTTTACAACAAACCCAATACGCTCTTTTTAGTTTTTTAGTGACAATTTTTGTAATCCAGTTTATAATTGTTTTTAGAAATGTAACAGTAATCTGATGGGAATACAGAATTTTGCTTGCATTGTCTGAAGTAGGTGTGGTCAGCAGTTACTGTAAGAATCACCCATATTGAGTCATAGATCAATGCAGAGTGTACTAACTCCTGCAGTGACAATTGTGGCTGGAGAGTGTTTGTTGAAAGTGGTCACATAACATTTGAAAACAGCCACAACCGTGTACCTTGCACTCGCGTCACTAGTGCATACCAGTACTTAAAAATACTAATTGTTGTGGGCTGGGCAGGGTCATAGTCCAGCTGTTTTTGAAGTGAATCCAGGCCAACGCTACCAAGATAAAAAGTTGTGAACTGTGCTGCCGAATTATCAAAATGTTTAGATGTTGTTCCTCCATGGCTATCAACCTTAGAGATGTTCTGATTTTCCCAAGTGGCAGTGTTGTGTGGTTAGGGCGCCTGCTGCTGGTGGAGAGATAGGAGTGTCTCAGCTGGAGATCAGCAGCCAAGGTATGCTGGGAACCTGGTTCTGGGTTGCGTTCGAGTCGAATAGTGTTTTTTTTTTTGCTTAAGAAGGTTCCTTACATGGATAATATGACCCAGAAGTACCTACATGGCAGCCATGATAAGCTCTTTGAATTCTTTAGTTGTTAGGAAAGGGTTTTTAATCCTACCTTTAATACCCCCTTTAGCAAATGATACACTGGACCATCCTTACAACTGAAAATGAGATAATGCTGTCCCACAACTCCTTGCAGCTGCAACATTTAACAGGTCAAGACACAAGCCAGGGCATATTTGTTTAATATAATAAATATTATTAGTTGTTTTTGCTAAACCTTGTATCATCTTGTATAGTTTGCTGTGCCATCAATAAGTACAGTTACTAAGCAACTGTAGCAGGGCTTTTGGTGTTTGTTTCACCATGTTGCAAATTACAATGTCCATTTGTTATTAATACTGCCCTCATATAATTAAAAATAGCAGTTATTCTAGCAATCAAGCAAAAAAGATGCTCATGTCTTTTTTCATGTCATTTATTTGGCACCACCTTATTAATGTGTGTATTTAGCTATTTGTTAGCCATATGGATGCCTGTTGCATTCTGGGAGACTCCAGAATGATGGATGAATGAATGTAAATAATAATCAACATTTATTATATATTCCCAAGCATAAAATGTCTTCTGCTTTTAATAGACTTCTTCTGGCATAAAGAAGTGTACGTGAAGTCTATGTGTATGGACACGTTTTTGAATTAATTATCATCTTTACATCTTCTAATGTCCAAATATAATATAAATGTTTTTATGATTTTCAACAGGAAGTGTCAATAAAACGGGGGAAACATTTGGGCAGAACAAAATTGACTACATGCATTTAAATGTGGCAGGTATATATACAAAGTTTTTTGTTTTTGTTTTTGTGGTAGGTTCTGTAATTTAAAATGTCCCTTTTACTGTAATAATATTTCAACAGAACAATGTAAAATATGAGTATTCATGATTGATGCCAATGATCATCCTGTAGATGGCAGCAGCATCCAAATTTGGACTGAAGCCTGAATACAAGACAAGGCTGTCCAGTACAGGCAGTAGAAGTCTTTAGATATAGCTCTAGATTTTATCTTGTAGAAGTAATGATACCTCAATTTAAAAATACTCAATTTTGAGTAAAAGTCTAAAAAAAAAAATGATTAAAAGTGAATGTAATTTTCATTTTGCCATTGCTGCTGTTTGAGGTTGATCTAATATGAATTACTTTTTTTTTTAGAAAGACTGGAAAAGTCATTTTGTGGCTCTTGAAATAGGTAATTATTAGAAATAAATTGATCATACAAGTAAGTAACTCTATATGGGGTTTAAAGCTAGGGAGGAAGGATAGCGTCAATAGTTATTTTTTCTTTAGGACTCTTTCTTATAAAGTAGAATTTGCATGACAGAGACTGAATGACATTGCAATGTTTTAACATTTTATCCTGTATGAAATGTCACAGTTTGGTGTTAAGTGATTTATGTTAACAACAGTAAATAGATTCAAATTTCACCACAGCAAAAACATTGCTTACATACAGTACACACATGTAAGATACAGTTTAATAATTGTGTTTTTAAATTATTCAATATTATTAGGATTGGTGCTACGTACGTGATAAACATTTGGCTAATATGTCAAATGTGCTCAGAAAACGCAGTCCGCTCTTCTGCTTGACAAAGTGGTGGCCAATGATGTGCCGTAGAGAGATCTGTGTGAACAGATTCTCATTCTGGCCCACTACTCCAGCAGCTGATTTTCTGACAGGTGCAACATCAACCAGAGAGGATGAAATAATCTCACAGTCGCACACCACTGGGTTACACAAACAGGGCTTATGATCAGAGAACGCTGTTCCACCGACCAGCTGGTGGGAGGTGGGAGGACACCGGGCAAAAGTGGCTCTCTCATCTCTGAAATGCAGCTGCTCAGGTGTTCTCAGGCAAGGTATGAAAAACCTAATTGCTTCAGCGCTCAGAGGCCATCAGTGGATAGCTACACTGTAACTGAACCATAACACCTACTTCCTGCAGCTGTGACAGCGCAGATCAGAAAACAGCTGGGGGAAGAAAAGGAAAAACAGTATGCACGCTCAGAAAATGTTCCCTAAAGGTTAATTAAATAAGAAACATGAACGGAGTAGAAGTCACACTGAAATGCAAAGTGCAGATTTCAATGATGGCTGTGACTGTTTGGCAGCTTGTCTTGAATACGTAATGTTGAGAAAATGTGGCACACTTTCCAGACTGGCTGCTGTGACAAATGAAAACTATTTGCTGCCAACTTTCAAGACCCCTATACAAACCGTTGTAATATTGACTTTCTACTTCTCCTTTTCCTCCAAAATGATGAACCCTTGCAAAAATGGAGGTCACTCAGGCAGAGAGATAGGGCTGATGAAGTGGCTTCTTATCTGTTCTGTCAAAATGCTTGAGTGATTATTGATCATGTTGATGTGCTGTACCCTGCAAGATAACAAGGAAAATGTTTTACAGTGTACACCTGCTGTCTATCAATTTGTCGTGATGTAGACAGTTATTGCATGACAGGTCACACACTTCTTATCAGTCACCCCTTCACATATAACTTGTAAATACTTTGGAACATGAACATTTACCCTGACAGAGTCCCAAGAGGATGAACCCTATGTCTTTAACGATCCCTTGACTTTCCCGTTGTACCACTGGCAGGGTTGGCGTGGTTTTCTCATTGCCTTTTGAAATTAGTACAAACATCTAGAGCCATCATCAAGTCAAGAAATGTAACTGGTCCATAACTTTGGTTTATAACAAAATACCTGCTAAATGTATTGCTATTCCAATGTTAGCATGCTTACAGTACACGCAAAAAGAAATATGGTGAACCTACTATACCATTGCAGAACGTTTTCATATCAGCTAAATATAAGCATGCTAACACGCTCAACAAGATGGTAAACACTGTAGCATTATATAGCTATATATTATCATATAAGCATTTTTATTTTGAGCATCTTTCATTAGCATTTAGCTCGAAAGACTGTTAGAAATGCTGTGGACTCTTAGTCTTGTTATTTTATTAAATCAATATACAGCTTTTATTTACTTATTTATTGAATGCCTTTAGTGTGTTTTCCAAACCATAGATAGGCTTTTGTAAGCCGAGTGGTTACAGCTCATACCCTATGACTGTGATTTCTCAAGTTCAATACTGGCCTTGAGTTCTGTGTTGCATGTCACACCTCTCACCCATTTTCTACACTGTCTTCTGTCAAATAAAAGCAGAAAAGGCCTACATGTTGAAAAAATAATCACTTTGCTTTTCATGAGTGTAAAGTGAGTGGGTGTTTCTTTCTGTCGCTCTTATATACACTATTTTCATACGTGGCTTGCCCAGTTACAGCAAGGTCAAAACTAGGGCAGCTGTCTGTTTCAGAGGCATGCAAGGCACAGGACATTTGGTAGTGAGGAAAAAAGACTAGTGGACAGGGCACTCCAGCACCATGGTCAATGTACTGTAATGCATGCAAAATGTACTCTCAAGTATTTCCCACTATTTGCATATTTTAGTCGATTGACAGCCTCCCTCCCTCTGCCTCCTGCCTAATCCTCAGTGTGCTAAAAGCATTTTCATGACTCACTCCTTGCAGCAAATTGACTGTAAATTCAATTTAGTGTGTGTTATCTCTGATGGGTAAAAATCTGATTTGCAACCAAACCAAAAACATTTCTTGCGCTTCATCAATTATCCATCGCTATAGTTTTTACTTGCACATGGGCACGAATGATAACACATAATGTGCTTTACATATAATTAACTATCCAAGTGCAGAACGTACAGTACTGCATGTGAGCTATTACTATGAGCAGCTGGTCACATGTTTCATAGATTGCATGCTGGGGATCATACACCCTAAGGAGATAGGAATGTAAACAAAAAAATCATTAGTTTTGCAATTCCCAAATCATTTGCCTGACAACTTGGTGTATGTTGTCGCTTTTGTCTTGGGAGAAACTTGATGTTTCTGTAGGAATATTTATTTGTGTAAACACACTGGTCACAAGTCATTGTGACCAATTAAAATGTGTTTGGGACAAGCTAATATTACATTGGCTGATATTTCAAAAAGGCTCATTTTTAGACATTTATTCATAATTTGAACACCTGTTCAACAACCACTGCCTCATCTTGTTCGTGGTTGCCTTGCAACGATGACAACAGGCCACAAGTATCCTGTTTTTTTCTTAGTGCCACGACTTTATTGGTGGTGCTGGTGCATACTATGAAATGTGCAACTACATATATGTGTTTGCTTGTGTATTTACAATATGTCGAGGTTGAGAGGAGGATTAAGTTATCCTTAAGCTTATCTCCATTAAAATGACTGATAATGCTGTCAGCTTTGGATTGTGGCCTAGATTTGAAAGACAGCCTTGTTTGGCTGGCAGCCACCAGACCTTGTAAATACCACTCATGCACTTTTATCTGCCGACGAGTGCTACCTGATTGTGGTTCGTAAGAGCAACAATAACGCTGCAGTTTGGTTAATGAAAGAGGTACAGGGGGGCCTTCTCCTGTTGCTTCTGCCACTGAGAAAACCATATAGCCTGCGGTTCACCTTAGCATAATTTGCATATAGATGAGAATCACATAACATTATTGCGTTGAGGGTATATTAATAAAGGGCTTGTTGAACAGGATACGGTACCATAAGAGACTTGTGTAGATGCTCAAACAGGTGGAGCCCAGAGCGCTGGTTTCTGCCTCAGTAAAGCCTCTTTCTCATGCTCATTTTCATTAAGGATTTAAGATATTGTTACAAAGTAGTGTGGATCGACTGCCACGTCACTGAGTAGACAGCTAGCTACTTTTCAAAATGTGTCCACCCAATGTGAACACAAAATCTCCACAGGGAGGGACACATAATTGCTTGACCTCCTGATCCCTTGCTACCTGCTTCTGCTAGTCCCCACCGCTGTACCACTATTACCTGTCTGTCATGCTCAGAAATTGATTTCACTGGCTCAGTGGGTGTGACATGGATAACCATAGGACCCCACTTTCTCATTTTCTCACATGCACAAAGTTGCAGCCTACATTTTTTATATATGTACAGCTGTAGTTTCTTGATAGCCAACACACTATACTATACTATAGGAAAATAGCTGGAAATAAGGTCTGTGTTTGACACAAATTGAAGAGACAGATCACGTTTTGTTCTACGACATTAAATACATCAGCAGTGACCCCGCTGGTGATTTTTGAAGAGTTTACGTGTCTGAAAAACGATGGTTGTTAACATGTGGCTGAATAGGACTACAGAAGTTGTCCAGGCCGTTTTACGTCATTACACCGAACACGTAAAACACTCCCGCTAAGTTTGTTTGCCCTGTTCTGCTTGAAAGCAAGTACCTGCCTCCTGCAAACTGTTCAAACAAACGCTTCAACTTGTACCATTTAGAATCTGTATGTTTGAATATGGATCTTAAGTTGGCGTGACGTTGAAGCAGCGACCCTGCTGTAGTTCGTTTATAGCATAACGTTAGCATTTTGCTTCTGGCGACTAGATTTATGATTAGAAAATTATAAAAGTAGGGTAGACATGTGGATATAATCCAGCAGAACAAAACGTGATCCGTCTCTTAAATGTGTGTCCACAGACCTTATTTCAAGCTATTTTCCAAAATCCTATGGAGAAATTGCATTGCGTTTTTGACGAAGGAACCGGAAGGAGTTTACTTCCGGGTTTTAGGACGCGTCACTGCGGTTCTCTATAGAGTGGCGAAGTCCCTCCCCTTCCGGTGGACCTCCATGGGACCTTATTTCGGAAAAATGATGTATTGAAGTCAATGGAGAGAGAAAGATTATCTTTCGATCCTGTTTGAATTGTGCCACGAATTACACATATGATGTTTGTCAATTTAAAGGATAATTTTGCAAGTCAAAAAAAAAAAACGTGTCGTAAAACTGTGAAGTAACACATTTGTTTGTGTGAAACGCTCAATGAGCTACATCTCTGGTCTCACAGAGCAACACACGTCACCAGGATGGCCGTCACTACTGTCTTGTCAACAAAACGATTGACTACCCTCACTATCACCACAATGAAACACGTCCTGAAGAATGTCATGCAAAGCTGCCTGCCTGCCTTCCTTTGATTCTCTCTGAACTGCCTGGTTGTTTTAATGTTTAATGTCAACCGAAGATCGCCGATGCTAGCGTTAGCGTTAGCATTTCTCCCCCGGGCTTAAATTGTGTATTATAGAATGATCACACCGGTGACAGTACTATTCAAAGGGTTCACGAAATATGACTACTACTGTTACTGTTTAACATTTTGGGTTACTTAATGTTACTTCATGTTAAGGCTAATACAAATGACAAGGCTGTAATGCTAACTAACGTGCTAGCTACTAGCTAGCTTGATCCAGACACTCCTGGTCCTTTCATCAGACGGGAAGCGAAAGAACGAGCAAGACCCATTGCTGGTATGATAACAACCTGGTACTAAGCACACAGGCATCTTGTTAAAGTTATCTTATCTTAGCCAGCGCCATATAGATAGATTATATCTATATGGCGCTGATCTTATATCTCTTAGTGGAGGAAAACAATTGTGACATCACTTACGCGACTCTGGGATTTGTAGTCTTTCTAGTTGCGTATTTTTCATAGTCTTATATTTCAACAGTTTTATGACAAACTGTGACTTTTTTGACATGGAAATGATTTTTTAAGATTGACAAACATCATATGTGTAATTCATGGCACAATTCAAACGGGATCGAAGGATACGTTTTCTCTCTCCATTGACTTCAATACATTATTTTTCCGAAATAAGGTCCCATGGGTCGGAAGTAGATGGGCGTGACTTCGCCACTCTCTAGGCTGCTTTATTAGACAGGTTGTCTGAATTGTCAAAATGCATCTTTACATTTATGTTGTACTTATTTTGCTCTACTGATAAGTTGGGCTGCCTGTTAAATGTTACTGCTGTTAGCCATGTATATCGCTTTATTTATTTTACAAGGGTTTTATGCCCTTTATTATAAAATACAGCCAGAGGTGGAAAGTCACTAAGTACATTTACTCAGTACTGTACTTCAGTACAATTTTGAGGTACTTTGAGTATTTCCATTTTATGCTACAAATACTTCTACTCTACTACATTCAAAATGGAAATAATACAATTTGACTGCACTACATTTATTTAATACCTTTAGATACTTTGCATTTTTTGATTAATTATGTCAAATATAAACACTCATATAATACAAAGTCATTTTAATTAGCTGCACCTTTACCAGCTTTGATAACACTCTAATGCATCAATAATTATAATCAAAACATAAACTAAATATTATTCGGAAATGGACCAATCTGCATAATGAGTCATTTTACTCTTGTTACTTTAAGTAGATTTTGAGGCCAATACTTTTGTACTTTTACTTGAGTAACATCCTGAATGCAGGACTTTTACTTGTCCTACCAGGGCAGAATTCACCATATACATTGGGGGGGGACACATCCCCCCCAATGTATATGGTGAATTCTGCCGTTTGTGGAGAGGAGGTTAGGTCCACCACCTGCCCACACAGGAACTAATCATTTTAAAAGGTGGGGGGGGACTTGTCATATAATGGCTGCGACGCCCATGCTATTTATACTTCTTATTATACATCCATGTATTTATACAACCAATCTACTTGAATTGACTCTATTCTAATCTATTTTACTCTACTCTACTGTTCTCCCCGCCCCACGTGGTGTCGTCACAGCCCCTGCAGCCAATGAGACGGATCGGGGGGCGGGGCGGTGGGGGTCTCACGGCGGAGAGGCAGGCAGCAGCGTCGCAGCGTTACAACCAGACAAGAGAGCGGCTCTCGGGCTTTGTTTTGTGGATGCGAATGAGCTCCATCACCTGCTTCGGAAATGTGGACGGATATACGGACATTGCTACTTTTTCATTCGTTGCTCCTGAGGGTTCATTTCTCGGAAGGTCAGTAGTGTTTTCCCCGTGTGTGAGGCGTTAATAAAATATATCATAACCCGCGGTTTGTGTGTGTGTGTGTGTGTGAGTGAGTGATGAGGCTGTGTAGGTGAGATTGGAAGCGTGCCCCCCTCAGCGTGCGTTTGATAATAAGAAAGAAAACACATAGACACGTTTTTCAATCATGAATACATGAGAAAATAACTTCTTGATTAAAATGTATGATATAGGTTGTTTGCTGAGTGAATCGCCATGGCTCTGTCATGTGTTTCCCGGCTGTGAGCGTCCATACTGCATCAGCTGTAGTAGCTGTAGTAGCTCAGATTGAATCTTTGTCTGCATGTTATTATGGAGAATTATGTCCAGCACACACGGGGGCCCCCTTCTTCTCCCGTAGCGGCTTTTAATTATCACGCTGAAGTAGATGAGAAACTGAAAGAAAAACTCAGACCATGACGCACCCAGCGCCTCAGCCAATTGACCTGAATGAAGGCTGAATATCAATTAGGCATTCATTTGCAAATGACAGTTGAACTACATGTGGTTACTATATCTGCTTGTTGCTGATCCATCTGGACCCTGCCCCCCCCCTTGTTATTTTTATTTCATTCTTACAGCAACGGATGAGTGTGAGGATGGACAGTTTCAGTGCAACAACAAAAGGTGTATACCTACCATCTGGAGGTGCGATGATGATGACGACTGCTCAGACAACAGCGATGAAGAAAACTGTCGTAAGTGTTAAAAAAAAAGTAGAGAAATTAAGATTTTGCTTGCAGGTTGCTGTTACGAACATTTTCTGACTCGGTTATGCCAATTTGGTAAGCTGTTACAATAGAGTGGTGCAGGAATGAGTCCTAAAAACCGGGAATGAGTTAGCATTCTAGCACTTCCGGTTCCCTTTTTTTAATTCTTGGTTGGATGCCTGAAAAAGGGTCTGTGGTTTACCCAAACTCACAAGATTTTCGCTCTTTAAAATGTGTCAGTGAATACCCCACTGGTGATTGTCTGAAGCTTCTGTGACAGCGATTGCTAACAAATGCTTAAATTAGACTTAAACATTAACCATCTTCAGCTTAGGGGTCGTGACTTGAAGTGGTGAGGCCATGATGTAGTTTGTTTGTAGTCTAACGTTAGCTGTTTATGTCTGGACGCAGAAAAAAAAAAAGTCTGCCGAATGCATTTGCGCTTAAAAGTCACAAAGTGCTGTTAATATGTGGATAATATTCTGCTGAACAAGACACCTAACCCCTAGATTCCACCGGGTCCGTCTGCGCCACGTTACGGCTGCGCCGCGGTTTTGGTCCGGCCTCCTCCGGCGTCATACCCTACCAGGCGCGTTTCAGAAGCATTTCAGAAGCGGAGCGTCTTGCCTGCCGGCTCGCAGTTTTTGTTGATTTGGGCATATTTCCTGGACAGGCTACTTTGTACAGACAAAGTTAATAATAATTGTAATATTCCAGTTATAAACGACATGAATCAAAGATGTGTTGCTGTATTTTAGTGGTAAAAAAATGCATTCATCATCATAATTATTCTATATATATATATATATATAATTTACACAGTGCCTGTAATCCGGAGGAGAACGCTGGCATTTCTCCTCCTACTTGAAAGACTACGGAGGGATAGGAGGGGAGCCCTGCGCCGAGACGCTTCTGGGACGCTTCTGGGACGCTTCTGAGGCGTAACGCGCCGCGTGTGGTGGAATAGCACCCATTGACTAGAGTGGCCGCGATCGTCGTGAGCGCTGTGGCGCGGCCGTAACGCGCCGCAGACGGACCCGGTGGAATCTAGGGGTCAGAATCATAAACGTGTCTTTGCCAAAGATCCTATTTTCTGCAATATTCCAAAAGCCAATGGAACAATTCCTTTGCTATCGTCAAGCGCCTTGCCTTGTGATGCTAACTTCCGGGTTGGCCCATAATAAAAAAAAAAGTAATTAATGCCATCCAAACAGATCAATTGTACTAAACCATACAGGCATCCTGGATTTGGTTCAAATGATCTTATATACAGGGTATTTTGTTTTTATCCATCAAAAATGTTCCAATGCTAATTCGATCATTAATCTCATCAAGACACAATACCTGGGTCTGCTCCAATCAGCTGTAAGAGCTGCACTTAATGGTCTGTTCATGACTGGAATGTGTATAGAAGCTCGTCTGCCTTAATGAGCTGTATTGTCTCATACTGTTAACAGTTATGAACCATACATTCCCCCATATCTCCCACAGGTCTTAATCCTACCATCATTTGGTGTTATTTTTATGGTGGATTCGCTATCCTTTTAGCATTTTTTCATAGTTTTTCTCATTATGCAGGTGAGTGCCTTATTTTTAGAGAGATGTAAAAGCATTCAGAGTTCACAAAATCAACGTTTTCAGTGGAGATTAGGCGTGTGTGCCTCAGGCCAAGAGTGTGTGCAGAGTTTCATTCCTATTTCCATCACCTTTTTATATAGAAAGCTCAACAGGCATGTTTTTTTTAAATGAGGGTTGATTGTGTGGAACCATTTCCCAGTCATCTTCAAATAAGTAGCTGTCCAGCGGAGAGACAGATTGCACGCTGTATCGGTCTGCTGCACAGACCTCTGACAGGTATCTCGGATGTGTTGTTCTGTGCGGTAATAATACAATTCCAGTTCCCTTTCTGACTGCGAGCCAGTGGCCTATATTCTGCAAGAATGCTTGTGCTGAAACCAGTGAAGTTGTGCCAACGCTGAATCCAAGCTGTGCATGTTTGCTGTGCAACAATTCTCTTTTGTGTCTGGGTTAATTGTGGCTCGGGAGGAATTCCTGCACCTCCCCTCAAATGCATACATGCATGCTCTGGATTTCTCCACTCCACTGTGTCTTTTTTTTCAGTCCTTTTTCTCCCACACACCGGTTGTATACAAACGCCTCACGGTTCCGTTCGTCTGGAGGTGTTGCCATTGTTACCCTGTAGCTGAGGGCAGCAGGACGAGGCCTCCGGCATGCCAAAGAAAGTCAGAGCGTCTTTTGCTTCTAAAACATTCATGTGTCACTGCCTCACGCACACACAGACCCCTGATGTTCGAGAAAATCAGTCAGGCTTTATCTCCTCCGTATTTTCTCTTATGAATGAAATAAGAAACAGTCAGCGAGGTTTTATTACCCCCTGTGTGTTTCCATCAGACAGAGCTCCAGACACATTTAGGGCTGAGTGAAAACACTCCTCCTGAAAGCCTGTTAAGATGAGACTATACCCACCATTTGATGATTATTGCTGTCCAGCATTATATTGGAGAGTGGCCTTCACTTGTTCCTTTTCCCATGTGTGCTGAATCCGCGTGGGCAGGCAGATTTGTCTGCATCCTCGTAGTGTTTCACGAATGTTTGGCTAAGCACGTTGGTTGTTAAACTTTTCCCGTTTGATTTGGAGATGAGATTCTTCGCAGCATTGGCAATATTTAATTAATGCATTCCTATTAAAGTCATTCTCAGGGGCTGCTTCTGTGTATTCTATTTCTACATCTGAGCAGGCTAAAAGACAGAGGGACAGACAGTTTAGTGCAGTGGAGTGTAAACCTGCCCAACATATGCTGCGTGTGCTGAGGATTGAACTTGTACAAAAGGCAAATCCGCTGCAGGAATTACACTGTTTAGTTTCTCGTTGACTTAGAAGTGGTTACATTTTTAAATTAAGTTTCTAAATGGTTGATCGCATGGTCTCACTTTCCATTTGATCTGTGTTTGACAATTTATTATTTGACACAACACAATGCCAAGTCCAAGAATTCAAAGACTAAACGTGTGCAACAGAGCATGGTTATGAAATATGCAGAGAAAAAGCTCTGCCGCAGCGCAGCTTATTTGTCATGCCTGTGTCACCTTATTTCCGACCTGACTGCTGCTTGTAGTTAAACCTCACAGAACAGGTGTAAATGTCTTAAATGCACAGTGCACCCTAACATTGGAAACACACATTTTCTCACATGTAAACTGCTTACAATTGTTATAACTGGTTGCTACTTCACTACTGTAACACCACTGTTGAGAGATAACTGCTATGTGCTACTTGCTACTATGTTAACTTACTTTTTTATAAAGCAGCTAGTTATTTTTTACTATGGATGTGTATTTATTTTATTTAATAACAAGTGCTTGCCTCTTAAAGTGGCCCTGTGTGTGGGAGAGACACTCCCTCTGGAGGGAACACACACATTTTAGCCTTTGCAGACCATTTATATCCACACAAACCTATATAACACACTACAGGAAATGGAAAACCCAGACAGTATAATAGGGTCCCTTAATAAGTTACTTTAACTAATCCTAAGTTTGTCTTTGTCTGCTCTGTCCCTTTGCTGTAACATTGTACATTCCCCTGCTGTGGGACGTACAGTATACATTCAGATTTCCTTTTTCCTAAAGTGCTGTTTGTAAATGTGATGATTTGGTGCGAGTTGCAGAGGATTGGAGATATCAGCCATGAAGAGGTCTTCCTCCTCTCTAGAGCTACCAGATTGTGGTTACTATAAATAATTCCCCAGTTTTTCAAGATCATCCACAGACCTTGTTATGAGCAGTTTTCTTTCTTTCCTATCAGTGCAGATAAGGAAGGGCACTTCTACTCATTGATGACTCAAGATCTAAACATTAAAGTTGTCCTCTTTTACTTAGCTATAACATTAGAAAGCTCAAGAGATATCCTCATTCTAGAGTAGATGTACATTCCCTTCTGTGCAGTGATACGGTACAAAGAAAACAGTTCCAACAGGAAAATAACAACAAGGTCTGTGGATAATCAGTGACCGAGTCTTGATTTCTTGAAAGACACATTGCAGTTGAATTTTTTTGAAATGACATTTTTGACACAAGATACTTATATATTGTACTGTAAGAAAATCCAGACATCTCTATGGCTAATATCCCTAACACATGACAAATCACACCAAAACAATCTACACGGATAAATAGCACTTCAGACAAGAGTGAAAATATGAAAATAATGTTGGGGGTTAAATATCCCTTTTCACATCCCTGTTATCGCACGTACACTTGATGCATTATGATCCTCCTCCACCCTGTATCTGTTCACCCCATCCCCCACCAGTCCACCCCCAGACTGCATCCCATCACCATCCCCCATCATCCAAACTCGGCTCCCCACTGACCAGTCACCCGCTGCATGCACCCATACATTCATACATGCATAATCACACTCATAAGTATGCATGGACACAAGTATGGACCAGACGGACGTGAGCATTAATGCATACAGTGCATAAACACAAATGGATGCAAACCAATGCACTTCTATTTGAGAAGTTGAACCTACATAAACCATACTAGAAAATGTTTACTGGTTTGATGCCATTTGTGGGAATGATGAAATGCTAAGCCCCTCCGCACCTCGCCTCTTCTGGAGTTGACGGCTGAAGGAAAGCAAAAGAATCCTGCATTGAATTTTCCAATTCAGATCTGTGCCGACTTCTGACACGGAGCCGCCTTTTAATCCTCGCCGTGATTATAGCAACACATCACCCATTTCCATCTTTCTACAGTGCATGCGTTCTGCTTGACATTCTTCCCATCCTTGGATCTGATAACGATCCATTTCATCCTTGTTCATGAATTTAACAACGATACCTGCAGGGATGCATTTTCACATCGCCACATTGGGCTCAAAGTATTCTTCTGTTTTCCTCTGTAGATGTGGAGTCAGCAACAAACTGTGTGCCGGCGCCCTTTGTGTTCCTTTTCCCTGATAAATCCGCTCCTCCAGAGACAAACTTACTTTTGAATCCTCTGGCTCTCCTCCTGTAGTCATTGTTAATTTCTTTCTTCCAAAGCTCTTCAGCCTCCCCTGCTGCAGCTGCCAACACACAAAGTTTTAGTAATGCAAAAAGTATCCATCCACCTTTTGAAATGCTTTATCCAACAGAGTTTGAACCTCAGTTTCCTTTTTCTCAGCTTACATCAGTTGAGGAAAGGGTAAATCCAATGGTATTTTTTTTCTTTTATGTTATTTCCTCAAGAACATTGTCCATTGTATGGATGTTCTTTCTTGTAAATTGGTCACATTATCTAAGATAAGCTTTCGCATTCCACCATATGCTTTCATTCTTGATTGTTCCTGGTAGGAGGTTGTTTTTTCCAGTGCCCACTGAAAAGCACCCTATCCCGTCTGAGTGCTTTAGGGACAATAGACCTGCTCACTGGCTTTCACTTTGAAATCCTGCCATTTTCTTTGAAAGACTCCGGGTGTTTCTTTGGTTACAATGACAAAACATTCAGCAACAATTCAATGGTGGCTGAAAGTAAGTGAGCGTCACATAATGGTATTTGCTTTTTGTGTTGCTTATCCTCCACATTTGTTTTTTTTTCAATTGCCTTCTCCTTTTGCAAAAAGAGAAAAGGGTTTGCTGTCAGTAATCTCCTTCAGATGTCTTACTGCTCTCTTGCAGTTCTGTTTTGTGTTACCTTCATCGTTGGTTATCTGTTCAAACCTATCCTACCCATTTGGAACAAATCTGTTCCCACTATCATCTACTATAGCACTTTCCTAGAGCTTTGATTCTCTACCAGCTATGTTAGGACCGGGCTCTCATTTTTTCTAATTGACCTGGGCTTGAATCCAGTCTGTTGTTGTTTTTTTTTCTTGACAATATTCCATTCATATATATTTTTTTTTAACAATTTTATATATTTTTTTAATATTTTCTTTATTAGTATTTTCTTTCCTTTGATTTTTGTTGTCCTTTTTGTTTGGCATTTGACATTTAGGCTGTGATGTACAGTACATAGAAGAAGGTGCATGTCAGCAATTCAGTCTAAAATGTCTGTTATGCACCAAAAAGACTTACCGTTAAAAGCTTCATTTATAATGTTGACTTATAAATTATAGTAGCCATCATTATTAATAACTTACAGAAACATTGCGTGCCATTATCAACCCTTCACATTCCTTCCCCCCTATATCAGTCACATTCTTGAGAGCAAAAAGCCCCACAAAAGCTTGGATTACATTTCGTTTATTAAGATTTTATACTTTTAAAAGTTGATATTCAGGTTTTTAGTCGGGCTAATGCTAATGTGCGGTCAGGAATTTATTTTTGTAATAGCTCTGAGTTATGTCTGTGTGAGATTTAACCTGTCTTCTCACTTCCAGTCAGTTTTACTTCTCGAGTACTCATGGCTCTGTTTCTTTGTTCATAAATTGTGTTGATGCGCCGTCATACCCAGCCAGGCTGCTTGTCAGCGATCTTTTATCAAATTAGAATTTATGTCGACTGTTTGCAACCGAAAAAGCATTTAGACAACTGCTGAAATCCACTTGTAAATGCAGAATAATAACACAGTAAGCAGGGGATGTTTCAGGGCAAAAAGAGAGGCCCATCATCTTGTTGTGTTTTCGACTTATCAGAGTTGAAAGCATGTCTCGGTTTGTGTGCATGTATTTCCCCCCGCAGTCTTTGCCTCAGCGTCTCTGTGATGAGTGAAGCTGTGTTTGACAGCGTAGAAGAAGCCTTGCTGATGATCTGGGAAAACAAAGAGAGTGGGATAAAAAACGAGTGCAGTTGAAGTGCTGGAAAGCGGGCAAAGAAATCATTCTGACCTGCGGGGTGAGCCGGGGAGTTAGTTTGTGTTCCTATAAAAATTCTCTCCGTAATCTGTTGACAACTGTTCACAGCGTGGAAGGGATTATGGCTTTATCTCCCCGTGCAATAAGGCGTGTTTTTTTCATTGATGTCCGTGGGTCAATTTAGGCTCTGGTAACTTGCTCACTTGCTGTGCACACAATCATGATGGATTCTTAATTAGTGTAACAAGTTCTAATTGCCTGAATAAAGCAAACATTTTCTTGGCAAAATAAGTTGATTTGAGGAATTTAGTTGGGGGCATTTGTATTTCCAGCCACCCGCTTGAAAATTAATATGCGACAGCAGCTCAATTCTACTACTGTAAGGTCAGTTTTTTGTATTGCTCTAAATCCTAATGTCAGACAGGAGTTTTAGTTACTCACTTCGCCTCAATAGGAGCAAGTGTTCTTACAAGTATGGCTGGGCAATATATATCAAATCGATATCGTGATGTGAGAATTAGGGCTGCACGATATTGGAAAAAACTGACATTGCGATATTTTCTTCCCCTGCGATATATATTGCGATATGAAAAAATACAGGAATTGAAGAAAATACCGTTTTTTTTGTCCGCAAACCATCCTTTCTTGAACTTCAATGCTATATAATTGTTTTTTTTTTAACAATATTTAACCGGATGAAGGATTTTAGTCACGGACTTCTGGATCTTAAGTTATCAGAGCAGCAAGCTGAGCTAGCTCGGTTATCCTGCTGTGATCTGATCAAGAATGGTTGTGATTGGTGGTTTGCTGTGCATGCAGAGCCTGCATGCATGTCACTCACTCACTCAAGTACCCCTGACATGAGAGCCGCGCAAGTTTTCCTTTTGTAGCAAGCAGCAAAATAATTGTAACATGACGTGTTTGAGTTCATTTGCCTACTTAATATCGCACGTCCTAAAAAATTCAATAAAATCGCACGTCCTGCATGCGCATAACGCGATTATCGTAACGATATATCGTGCAGCCCTAGTGAGAATAAATATTGTCTTCGATTTTGGATACCGAAATATGGAGCATGTGTTTTTAAATGACAGTGATGTGATTTTATAATTTTACATAATTGGTTTTCACACAGTAAGTCTTTATATCCACATAACTGATGGTTATTCAAGAACAATCTCATTGTGTTAATATGTTATAGAAGCACCAATAGTCACCTCAAAAAAATTGTTGCAATATCAATTTTAAAGCATTAGGTCTACATTTTGTGATATTTAATATACTACATATCACCCGTCCCTAATTACAAGGCAGGGCTGTCCCTGGCTAGTCTGTTAGCATGCTCATTTCAGGAGATACACAAAACATGGACGCCTTTTCACTTTAATTTCTATGTTCATTTAAATGCTATAAACTTAAATTCTAGCCATAGATTAGAAGCTGTGAAAGTCTGACGTGTTCAACCTGCTGTTACGTAACTGGCTGGATCATGTACTCTACAGTAATAGCACTGTAGCCAATAGCCTACAAATGAGTTTTCCCCTCTTTATCTGATTTGATAATATCAGCAATATGCACAGCACAAGAAAGTAAGAAAAAGAAAAAAAATGTATTCTTACCATTAAGCAGTTAATGCAGTAAGTGAAAGTGTCCAATAGATATTTATAAATCAGCCTCCAGTCTGACCGCCAAACCGACTAGACATTTTCTCCCTGGGTGCACTGAGAACATTTGTTGGCATCGATGTCTCTAAACTCTCAGAGGCAGTTGCTCTGATACAGCCCATGTCTAAGTCCCCGTCCACATGTGTGTTTGTTTGCTTGGTCGCTGGCACCACTGCCCTGCCTCTGCGTGTCCCAAAGCCAGCTCGCCTAAAGTGTTCATTAAGAAGTCCGCAATTGAGCTATTATCTCAGATTAGTGCAAAGATGCTGAGAGAAAGAGAGGATGAGCCTGGGAGAGAGGGATTAATGTGGGGATATAAAACATCACTCAGCCTCAACCTCTTGCCCTCACTCGCCATATATTTATTCCACTTGGTTTTTAATGCTCAAGACCTAAAATAAAAAGCGCTCATTTGCATCATTTTTAAACATTACACCTCCCAAGAATCTCTGTACACTTTGAACACATTTAGATATTTCTCTCGGGACACTCCTAGCAGTGCGAGTTGCCTCATGAAAAATGCTGTTTCAGTTTAGATGAATCACTGACATTTTGCCAAGGTTTCAAAACTACACCATTAACTGTAAATCATTGCGAGACTTTTAAAACTGTTCTGTGCTGCTCCAGTGCTAGATTCTGGTCTTAAAGGGACCTTTAATGCTTTTTGTGATCTATAGGTTTTTGTGCATGTAAATGGTCTGCAAAGGCTAAAATCCCAAAGTTTTGTCCAGAGGAAGTTTCTCTCTCACACACATTAGATTCCTTTGTTTACTTCTGTAACATAGAGACATCACTCCGTAACACGCAAGCTTTTATTGGCAAGTGCTCAAACACATTTTACAGAAGGGAATCACAGCAGCTCTCTGTGAAAGCGGCTTTGTCGATGCTTTAGCCAAGTGTCTGAAAATTCTCGGACTTCATGACATTAATTACGGAAATCATCTTCTTATATAGGAAAAAAAGATCTGATCAAGACTACACACGCGTATTAGTTATTTTCCCCCGCAAAATACAAGTAAATACTAGTATTTTTAACTTGTGATTAAAAAGGCAGGATATGCTAAAAGGCGGGACATTTCCGACACATCTCTAAGTGGTTGACCAATTTCAACAGAGCCAGCCAGCTAACCAATCAGAGCAGACTGGGCTCTGGTTTCAGACAGAGGGTGAAAAGAGGTGCTGCAGCGCAGGCAGTATGAGAAAAATAAGGAGCTTTTTGAACATTAAAGCATGGAAACATGTCACAGTAGAGACACTAAATACAATATGAACCTGAAAATGAGCATATCCTCTTGAAACTTGTATTATTTTAGGTAAAATAAGACTTTTTGTTTAAAAGCTGTCAAACCCAAAATGTACTTAATCCAAGATTGTGTCACATGACTCACAACAAGATGGATCACTTATTATTTCCCTCTTATGTTTCCTTCTTGAATATTAACAGCTTTCCTCGTTGTTTCCAACACTAGAGAATGTCAAGTAAAAAAAAGAGGTTCAATACGCCAACTCATAATTCATTCCCCTGACAGTTGTTAGAATGAGGAGGGTTTTTGCTTTTATCTGGTGAAATGTTGTTGTTTTTATGCCTCTCCGCTCGCAACAGTCTGGAGGGAATTTCTTAAAATTTGATGCAGACTCCAACTTTAACTCAAGGACAAAGCGATTACTCAGCTGTTGTTTAAACGCCACTTTGACCTCACAAAACACATTTTTAGTAGTTGTGTCAATTAATAAAAAAATGTAATCGCATTTATCAAATAACAATCCAGGATTAATCACTAGTATTTACTTGTATTTTGGGGAGAAAACAAACTAATACGTGTCGTCTTGATCAGTTGTTCTTTTTGCTATATAAACACATGATTTCTGAATTATTGTCATGAAGTCCGACCATTTTCCGACACTTGGCTAAAGCATCGACAAAGCCGCTCTCACAGAGAGCTGCTGTGATTCCCTTCTGTAAAATGTGCGCGACACAGTGCTTCAGCAAAATGCCTTCTCTTCATTTTTACTACACCTAAAGTGCAGAGTTGCCATTTGTAATGGATTTGGTTATTACGTTACACCGAGGAAGTGATGGCTACATTAAATACCAGTGCAACACATATAGCTTGTGCTAATTTCATCGCTTTCTTTGCCTTTTTATTGCCATGCCATTAACGGTAAAAATCCACGCTGGGATTACGGGAGGAAGTTTGGGTCAAACTTGGTCATGTGATTCAATTTACGTTAACTTTAAAACATGGTTTATGGTTTCCCGATTTAACTGTGAGTGTTAACAGTTAACGTTGGACTAAACTGCATCTTTACTGCTTTGCGGAGGCATACAACTGCAAGGTTCTAATTATATGATTTAACAATAAGAAAGCTAAACTCATTTCAAAATGACTAAACATCCAGCCTTTCAGTTACCATGTCACAGAAGAAGTGTGTCTGCTACACCTGGCTATAGATTTTCCAACATTCACTCCGTAGTGGAAATGAAATGAACCCAGGTTTGCTTGAAAATCGATAACACACATGCTGAATGTCTGAGGGAAGATGCCTGCTCTGTGAACCCGGCCCCGGGGCCATGGGCATCCAGGCACACAACGCCTTTCATCCAGAATCACTGTCACAAACAAAACACAGGCCCACCAGGGAGGTTGTTGGCACACATTGTGAGAACTGTGGCCCTTTGGAACTTGTGATTCATTTTAGTGAAAAATGTCACTTCATGTGATTCAGCGGCAACGCTTCTGAATCTTTGCCGACAGCTCCGGGCTTGTTGGAGATTGGCTGAGAGTGGCTGCATTTTATTTGTATTTATCTCTTGGTGGATGAGTACACACACTCATCACAGACCTAAAGAGGACACTACGCCACTCTGAAGTCAAGCCAGGGTAACAGAGAGCATCAGCAGCGCGCGTGGTAGTGAATTGGAATGATGAGAAAATGGCTGTGACACAGCATCTAAAGCCCTCAGTCTTTCTTTGTATTGATGATTCAGTGTAGCTGGATGAATTATGACTGTCACTTTCACTCAAGGCAGGAGCAACAATCGCCTCCTCTTGCACAGCTACACAGTGACTCATGACATCGCCACCATCACAATGTAGAAGCTTTGCATGCAGCCGTCACTACCTTGAAATCATCACCATCCACTATCAAAGCACCCCTCAAACCCAATGTGACGGGGTAATAAAGAACTGTGGCAAATAGAGCCGCAACATGATATGTCGCCCGAAAATAATCTATTCATCATTGATTAATTATTAAGATTTTCTGCTTTTTAAAGTCAGTATCTTTGGGTTTTGGACTGACAAACCAACACATTTAGAGACACCACTTTGGACTTTGACAAGTTGGAATGGATATTATTCAAAATGTCCTAGCATTTGAGAGACTAAAGGATCCATCCATCCCCATCCATCCATTCGTCCGTCCATCCATCCGAGTCGGATCGTGGGCGAAGCAGTTCCAGCAGAGGGGCTCAAACTTCCCTTTCCCTGGCCACATCAACTAGTGTGGATATAATCCCTCGACCTGATCCTGGGTCTGCCCCTTAGTCTTCTCCCTGCTTGACGTGCCTGGTACACCTCTCTAGGGAAACGGCCAGGAAAATCCGATTAACCGATAATGCAATTGTTTGTTGGAGCCATGATTGCTAACACATTCCATCTAAAGGGCCATGGAGGTGTAGAGTGGGCAGCTGATATAGATGCATTTACCATTATAAATACAATTGTATCAATCTCCAATGTAAATATTTCTCTACTGCTACAACTACTTGTTTTTTCAATATTGGTTAATCTACTGATCAATTTGTTGATTAATTGATAAATGATTTAGTCTGGAAACTGTACAAATAAATGTCTCTCACAAGTTCTGTTAGTGAGGTCAGCACTTATATGAACAGTCAAAGATATTTTATCTCCAATTATCAATGTTTTACAGTTCTTTAGGGCAATATCCTACGATTATTTTTAATACGCGTTGGTAAATAGTGAAAAATTACCATCCAAGTTTCCTTAGGTCCAAGGTGACGTTTTGTCAGTCTAAAACCAAAAGGCATTTAACATTAATATGAAATAGAACAGAGGAAAGCAGAACATGTTCATATTTGAGAGGCTGACAACCGATTTTGTTATGTTTTCTTGAAAAGATACATATTAAGTAAATTAAAACATATTTTTAATTTTCTATCGACTAAACAGTTAGTCCACTCATCATTGCAGCGCTGCATATGTTATAGCCAAAGATAATAATTTCACCCACCCTTAATTAGGTCTATTCAAGCAGGACTGAATAGCTCTCCATTTGACATGACATCTTTGTTATTTCATATAAAACCCCAATTAAATCCCATTTTCTAAACAATGCGTTATAACTGGAGTGATCACCCATGGGTCTGTGATGCTGCCCATTCCTATGTGAATATATCATTATATACAGGGTGCGTACGGGTGCTGGAAATCCTTGAAAATGCTTGAAATTGTACGAGGTGTTTTCAAGGTTTGAAAAGTGCTTGAATTTTGGGAATGGTGCTTGAATTTGGGATAAAGTGCTTGAAATTGTAAATGCTTTACTTCGCTTTTTAGATTAAAAGAAAATAAAGAAGTCGGAGCGCGCTTAATTGCTTCGCTTTTACATAAAACAGCTCCGCTCCGGCCTTCCCGCGCAATGCGCGTGACCGGCAAGTGTTTTTGTTACGTGTGTGACCTGGGCATTCTGATGAGAGTGATAGATGACAGTATGCCAGGAGGTTGCCGTTTCAACGAGCGTTGGCTAGCAGAAGACAAATACAAGCCATGGCTAAGACGAGGGTCAAGCGAAGCCCAAGAGTAGCCTCCTGCAAAGTGTGCAACAATAACGATGCGAGAGTCTGCGCTGACGCCACACACCACACGAAAGGTACGCCATAGTATAGCATTTTAGATTAGGCTATCGTTGCATGTAAAATACATGACACTTTTCTCTGTGCGCAGCAAAACAAGCTCGCCAAAATGGCTTCACTAGTCTGGCAGTAATTTAAGTGTCCGAAAATGACAATAAAATAGCGGTATGCAACGTGTGTGAAGCAGAAATCCTGCAGCTCCACCCGCTGTGACGGACCGGTGAGCGAAGCAGAACACACATTAAGAGTTAGACCTAACACACTTAGCTATTGTATCTACCTCTGGAACAAGCTAAACTAGTTATACATATATTTATTCTTCACTGTCGGGTCGCTCATTACTGGATCAGTGAGCTGCAGGAGATACTGACGGGCTGTCAGGAGAGAGAGAGAGGAAAAGAGAGCGATATCGGTATCGGCCGATACCATAGACTGTATATATAAGATGCTTGAAAAGCTTGAAAATGCACCTTGAAAATGCTTGAAAAGTGCTTGAATTTGACTTTGGAAAAGGTGTAAGAACCCTGTATATACTCATTATATTCAAAAGTCAATCCGTATGTTTTCTCTCCATCGGCCCAGCTGGTCGATGGAGCATCAGCTGCATGTGGGTGCAAAAATATGTACTGAAGGTTTTTATTCATTGCGAGACTAAAGCTCACAATGAAGTCGCTGTTAAGAGATGATTTGTGATCCCTTTATTTAACAAATACTACATTTATAAAAAAAAAACTAATACCAGAAAAGGTCAGCCATGCCAGGTTCAATTTAAAAAGCTTATATTTAAAACGGAGGTCTACAAGAATCAGGTGCTTGTTCAAGATTCACCCTGACCGTGTTTGATATGTCTATTAAGCCTTTTCGTAGTGTTCACTTTCCTGTAGTGTGTTATTGTTTTTTTTTGCTTGTAAATGACTAAAATCCTTGAGTTTCTCCCCCCAACACAAAAGCACAGTTGTGGGAAACCGGCAGATGGTTTCTCTGAGTTTTTGTGCCTGACCTTGCGTGCTGCATATTGTAATCAAAGCTCAGCAGCTACACCCTGCCTGGAGATAGATATGTTCTAAATGCATAGCCATCGGCCACGCACACACTGAAACGTGTGCACACAGGCGCACAGGCTGCACAAGATACTTCAGTACGGTCTTAATGAACATGCACAACAGACCAGCAGATGCCATGTTTTATTGGTTTTTGCTTACCTATTGTGCACATAAAGTGATGTAATCTCCTGTGACACAGATGTCCAGAGAAAGAGGAAGGATGGAGGGTGGAGAAAAAATAAACGGTGAAGAAGAGGAGGCAGTATAGAGGCGAGCCAAGGGACCAAGAGTGCTGCAGTGTCATTGATTTTAGAGTGGTTGTTTTGCAGTGTTATTGTGTGATGCATATCAGATGAAGGGTAGCAAATGAGATAAACAATGGATGAAAAACTCACCTGTAGTCTCTGCTTCAGCAAGTCGAGGGGTCCGTTGTGAACAGAAAGAGAGTATCTACAGAGGAAGAAGAGTAAACAAAGTACATGAGACAGATGAAACTCTAACCAGGATACAAAATTGAAACCAATGGTGTCAATTTGGATTGAATGAAGACGGGCAGAGCATCTTTATGGGAGGCTACGACTCGCTGCAGAACATCTGCTCGTATTATCAGACGCACAGACTGCTGGGAACACCTGGCATACGTGCAGCGCTCCTGCTCTACTTACAATGCTGTTTGAAGTACATTTTCTGTATTTAACAATCTCTCAAGCTGGAAGCCAATCAGGCTGTCCTAAAACTGACACACTGCCTTCAAGAATGTCTACAAAAAGGCATTATTTATTGCAGGATTATTGTGAAAGATTGCGTTATATGCAGGTGTTTTTTAATGTATCCACCTTGTCCCTCTCCTCCAATATTATAACTTCTCAACCTACTCTAAAATCACTTGTAGCTTGTTGTTGTATTGACCCGTATCCACACAGCAGAATCTTCACTCCTGCATACAGTACAGTACGGCCTACTTTTAATCTCTCCAGCACATGTATTATTATAGGGTTGATATAGCAGCAAAAATGCCCCAGAAAAACCTTCATTAAATTCTTTCATGCAACAGTAAGCTGCTATTGCAACTAAAAGCGACACCTAATTTCACACTGTGCATCGTAAAAAAAAGGTCATGATATCTGCATTAATATTCGTTCTATTCCAAAGGCTTGTAAAAATTGAGAAACTGTGAGACTGTAACAATTCAAGCGATGTAAATGACTTTTATATGAGTTTCCAAAATCTGCCAAATCTGACTTTCCTTGAACTATTTTAGCCACTGCTTATAAAGAGGACTGCTTGATCGGACTGGGTTGAATCAGTTTGTGTTGTGACCTCTGGGTCTTCAGTAATGTAATGACCAATGCTCCCATTATATCCCTCAGCCCATTAAGGCAGAGGCAAGATTTTATAAAAACAGCTAATGAATCACTTCATTTCCCTCCTATTAGTTTTAAATGAGGCCATCCGAAATGCAACATCTCAGATGTGTAACAAATGTATCGTGCTTTTATTGGAGCCATCTGAGCTTCACATGCATGAAAGAAACTTTCAGTAAAGAGCACAGTCGCCATGTCACCTTCAGCATTTTCACAAAGACACTTAAAGATGCAGTGTATTTCTACTGATGCTGTATGCAGAACAGATTTGTACAGATTGGTGCAGGAATGAGTCTTAAAACCCAGAAATGTCTGCATGTCGTCATGCCAAACACTAGCCACCTTTAGCTTAAATTACAGTGTTGGCAGATGTTAGCATTTGAGCTTTTATGGTTCCATTATCTAAAAGTTTTAATTTTTTGAAGATGTTTTTGGTTAGAAGCTTGAATTAAGATCTGTGGTAACACAAGCTTAAGAGATTTATATATTAAGTTCTACGACATAAAATACGTACATTGGTAGATACCCCACTGATGAATGTCCGAAGAATCTATGTCATAAAAACATTGGTTGCGAACATTAGCCGCCTTTAGCTAAGCAGTGTTGACGTGAAGTCATGCAACCGTGATGTGTATGTTTATAGCTTAACGCTAGCTTTTTACTTCTAGCAATTACATTTACGCTTAAAAAAATGAGTTGGTGTTAATATGTGTAGATGAACCTTCTGAACACAATGTGCAAGTATCATAAATGTCTGTTTGCCACATTTTATTTTCTGCTATATTACAAAATCCATGAAAACCCAATGCTTTTGTCATGGGAGCTCTTGCGCTGCTAATTTATGGGTCAACCTACAGACCTACCACTGCACCTCTTTCGCATTTCAGATAAGCATGAGAGAGATCAGTGTGTTTTGACATACTGTAAATGTGTGGGGGTTGGATTTGACCATTACTAATTTAGAACTCAAAGTGCTTTTTTATGCTTGTTTGCAAACATCCAGACCTCATATACCCTTCTGCCCCTCAGGGCTTAAAGGTGTATTCACAATCCATTGATTTAATATTCATCTAAGGCATTGTGTGATTTGCCCGCCCCTGTACAGTAGCTGCATTGTGCTACTCTGCTAACATTGAGCAGCTCTGGTGGTAAGAGGGAAGCCTTTAGTCACGGTGTGAGTAATCTGTTTCTGTGGTGGGAGGCTGCACGACTCTCTGATTGGCCAGCGGGCATTTGGTAGGCACACACTAGAGGATATCCACCCTCACAGAGTTCATCAATAGCTCAATAGCTGTCTGCCACTTTCCTCCTCACGTCCCTGCTTTTGAATAAAAACAAAACAGGCCTCGCATGAGGCTTAAAAAACACAGCGAAACAGGCACGAGCAGAAGTGGGTGAATGTGAGTGTGTTTAAATGTACGTAACTAGGGTTGTGTTCAAAGGCAAGCAGCAGGGGGACTCGATTCCGACTGTCTTAATTATGCTGTCTTCTTGCTAGGGGCAGGTTTTCTAGAACAAGAAATTTGACCTCAAGCAGTATTACAGTTATGCTAATTTTCTTCTGCAGTGGGAAATGTAAAATCCTGCAATCAGTGCCTTGTCACAGTAATTTAAATACAGTAGTCTTCAGGCCAGTTAGGGTCCTTCTGAAAATTCGGTCTCCTGCTGGCATTGTGTTTCGTGTTATTCGAGTCAGGTCTCAAGGAAAAGAGAGAAGGAAGGAAAGAAAGAAGAGAGAGATCATTCTCTTTGCAGGGTAAAGGCTAATCTTCCAATTCCCATTACAGTCCCTTGGTGGGTAGACGGACAATATAATCCAGTGTGACACACATTTCCATACGCAGGAGCAACTGCGCTGTAGGCTCTCGTACAGTGATGTGTTTTTGCTGCCTTTGACTTAGAGTGGCAAGGATGTTCTAAGCATTCATTCTTCAACCCAGACCTATAGTAAACTCAAAATGTAAAGACTACTTGAAGGTGATGAGAATAGACGTCAACTTTGTGTAATGGCATACTTTGGGTTGCCCAGAAGCACTTGATGAATTTATACGTCTAAGATCAGCAGACTGAATGCAGACGAATCTCAGAGACCCAAATACCCATGAAACACTCTGTAATGTATATGGGCCATAAATTATCTCACATTAATTGATCATATGCCCCATTTCCTCTTCTTTCCCATGTTTATATAAAATCGAGATTGAAATTCCCATGACTCTTTGCCACATATGTATTAATGCAAGATAACACTGCAATCTTGATTGCTTGGTCTTGGTCTTCCCAGTACTATGCCATTGATTTGTGTTTCTCCTAACCTTCACTTTAACCTTACTTTAACCCAACCAGATAATCTTGTTATTGCCTATCCTTAATTTACTTAAGAAGTAACCCCAACCATGGCGTTGCTATGGAAACATTGAAACTACATTATTCAGAGTGACTCCCACCTAATATCGGGCTACATACAAATTAGGTTTGACCCTATTCCAGTCCAGGGTGGTGGTAAAGCTAGTGAGGGTAATTGGTATAGGGGAAAAAAGGGGTTTTGCAATGTAGTAAGAACAAATCAGTTTAGCTAGCTCACAAACAACAATTTAGAATGAACTAGGGCTTTCAAAGTTAAACGTTAAGGCTCTCAATTAACCTTGAAGCGTTTGTGTCAATAGAAAATACCGGATATTCATCACATTACCAAGTTATACCCTGACTTCCTCCCGCAATTCTATCTTGGCTGTTCCCATGAATTGCGTGGCAGTGAAAGGCAAAGAAATCAACCCAAGCTACATGTATTGCACTGGACATCAGTAACCAGCCACCTAGTCTAGGACAAATGGCAACTGCACTTCACTCTGCGTGTGGTGAAAACAGAAGAGAGTTTGCTGAAGCATGGGTTAGCCAGTTTCTTGAAGTTGCACATGAGTTGGCTATAGCTGACAGGGTCACAACTGTAGGGATTCTTTAGCTAAGTCTCTAAACTTTGCTGGACTTCATGCCAGTAATTCAGAGATCAAAATGACCCTGAGATGTTATAATAAAGTAGAAAACCCTCTGATTTCTTTTACCGGTTTGTCATGGGTTTCTTTATTACAACAAATACAAGTAAATACTAGTATGTTCAAAGGTATTTTTTGAATAATCATGAGTAATTACAGATTATAATTGAACGCAAATACATTTTAAAATCAATTGACTATACTAGAATAAACACAATGCTAATTGATCCCAAAGTGCCTGTTATTCTGCTCACCTTTCAGTAGCTTTTGGTGATGCCACTTAATCAGACATACACACGATCCGAAGCTTGCACTGATTAGGGATCTGATGAACCCTACAACAGTTTGTTACACCTTCTATACGAAGTGTTGAAATAGCTTGAAGTGCTTGCTTCCTGTCACTTTGAATGTGACAGGTAAAGGACAGATTATTTGTGTCACTTCAAATGCCAATCCAATCTGACAGTCCTAGTAACTCTTGAGAGGAGTACTGTTAGAAAAATATCACTCGTCACCGGCTTGGTCTTCAATATCAGGATACATGTATTTATTATCCTTGCAAGAATGGAAGTAGTCATCACACACAGAGCTGCGTGGGACAAATAGTTCCCAGAATAGTGTCCTTCAGATGCTTATATACAAGAGAGGGTGTTACAGTCAACAAGATGGAAGAATACTGTTTCAAAGCAGTATTCTACGGTGGCTGAGAGGTGCAATCGACACTTACAAAGTGTGAAACACTTTAACAAAGCTTGAGACAAATTTACATTTTATAAAACTAATTTACATTTTATAAAACTAATTTACATTAGCAAAACACTTTTACCAAAGAAAAAACGATTTAACAAAAACAAATTAACAAGATGCGAAACACTTTTACAAAGCTAGAGACAAATTTACAAGTGTCGAAACACTTTAACATTTTCCGAAACACTTTAACATTTGCCGAAACACTTTAACAAACTAGAGAATCAAACCGGAAAGGGAATGCCCATCATACCAGAAGGGACGTGCAAGTGATTGACACAACTTAAGTTTGTTTTGGCGGATAGACCGCCGGTACCTATGGACCTTTATGGTCGTTAAACATGTTTTGTCCGTTCTGTGGAAACCACCTGGGCCAAGTGACATGGTTTTGCTCATCACAATATACTTTCTCGTGCGCAAGAGATACGTTCTCGTGCACACAAGAAAGTTACAGGTTCGCCAAGTAGGAAGTGGAGCTATGCCTTTTACACACAGCCTTCCCTGTGTTTACCTTCATTAGACAGCTAAAGAGCGACTGCACGCTGCTTCGTTATAGCCACACACACCTCCACACACACACCTCTACACACATCGAACTGCCCGATTATTCTCCCTATATCTCGTTTTATGAAGGAGATGTCCGGTCCTAGGACTGATACCTCATTCACACCAACGCAACTCCGGTTCAAGCTCCGTGCTAGAGCTTTTCAGGTTCAGAACCGGTTCTTCGGTTTAGCTCCGGCTCTTTTCACACCGCCCAGAGTCCGACTGGTGCTGCGTCATTGCGTCATGACGTAACCGTTTGCGTGCCTGCTTCATAAAGCCAAACCGCGCGGAAACCCCTCACAGCTCACACCGACAACAACAACAATGGCCGATTGTGCTCCAGCTTCCTCTGTACCTCTTCGGAAGACCAGATTCCCAGTAGGTAGCTGGTCTCTTCAGTGGACCACTGCTGCTTGTTAAGTTTCTCCATCGTTGTGTACAAACTGGATAAAACGTGGGCTTTTTGTTGTTGTTCAGTAGTTGCCAGTGTCACACACACACACGCCCTGGTGACCGGACATCTCCTTCATAAATAGAATAATAAGGCGTAATAATCGGGCAGTTCGATGTGTGTAGAGGTGTGTGTGTGTAGAGGTGTGTGTGTGTGTGTGTGTAGAGGTGTGTGTGTGGCTATAACGAAGCAGCCTGCAGTCGCTCTTTAGCTGTCTAATGAAGGTAAACACAGCGAAGGCTGTGTGTAAAAGGCACAGCTCCACTTCCTACTTGGCGAACCTGTAACTTTCTCGTGTGCACGAGAACGTATCTCTTGCGCACGAAAAAGTATATCGTGATGAGCAAAACCATGTCACTTGGCCCAGGTGGTTTCCACAGAACGGACAAAACATGTTTAACGACCATAAAGGTCCATAGGTACCGGCGGTCTATCCGCCAAAACAAACTTAAGTTTGTGTCAATCACTTGCACGTCACTTCTGGTATGATGGGCATTCCCTTTCCGGTTTGATTCTCTAGTTTGTTAAAGTGTTTCGGCAAATGTTAAAGTGTTTCGACACTTGTAAATTTGTCTCTAGCTTTGTAAAAGTGTTTTGCATCTTGTTAAATCGTTTTTTCTTTGGTAAAAGTGTTTTGCTAACGTAATTTTGTTTTAGAAAATGTAAATTAGTTTTAGAAAATGTAAATTTGTCTCAAGCTTTGTTAAAGTGTTTCACACTTTGTAATTGTCGATTGCACCTCTCAGCCACCGTAGTATTCTGACATTAGTTAAGATTAGCTAAGGCCTGCGTAAGCAATAAACATGAGAGTCATATGCCTATCTCTCTAGATTCTGTGTCATCATGCCAATCTTAGGAACATAGCTATCATAACTTCAACACAGTGTCTCATGAGCGTCATCCATAGAAGGAACATTCAGTATTTTCCCAACAAGTACGATTATGTGTGAATCTTGGAAAGCTTGGTACATTTGCACCTTTTCAACATCAAATGACCTTGGCCTTTTTAGCCACACAAGCAAGAAACACAATGCTGGTCATGAAGTTGGTTAAGTTTAAATGTTCCCATCAAAGATTCATCTTAAGCCCAACCACTGTCGCAGCATTGATGGATTGTGTCAGTCAAGTCTCATTGGTTAAGGATGGCATTTGGTCCTGCAGTAATAATTACTTCTGACAGATGGATAATAATTGTTAAAAAGACAATCTCCTGTGTGCAGCTATTGAAACTGAGAGGAGATTTTCCAAGTGAAGGGGGGGAAATCACTTTGGGATTCTCCTCATTAATTTCCATTCATCTGAATACTCGGCACCGCAGACTCTAATTTCTGAGTCATACTTGTTGGCGAATTGCTGTTAAAGTGGGTTAAAGGCAGTTTTGTGTCTTTTACCAATCCTGCAAGGTTGGATAAGAGCGAATAGAGAGATTAATGTACATTTGGAACACGTCAGAAGGAATTTGTGTGGAATTGTTAACCTAAGATGTATTGAGATGTTTTGTAGTCATTCTTTCAAAGTGCATGCTCATCTGAGTGTATTGGTGCACTTAATTAAGCAGTGAACTCGCGCTGTGTTGTACTTTAAACTCACAGCGCTGATATGCTCCCTCGAGATCTTCTACGAGGCTTTGAAAGTTCTCTGCTTCTAGTCTTTGCACTTCAGATTTGAAAGTTAGTTGTATCTGTAGTGAAAGCTTTTATTCCAGATTTCTTTTGTAACTTCATAACTAATTAAATGTACTTGCAGCGATAGCCTAGATCAGTGGTTCCCAACCAGGCTTTTCTGGATAAGCGCATTTTTAAAACATAGTCATTGTCCATGCCGGTTTCAGATTATTTGTCACAGTTGCTCCGATCAGATCGGTCTCCTCCATTTTGTAGATTATTTACGACTTTTGAATCCACATAAACACATCGGCAAAATCCGGCTTACTTTGAGCATGTGTTTTAAACAGTTTAATCCCTTTGTGAATTGTTTCCACTTGCGCCGTCCTTTAATTTCTTCATACAGCGGGAATCCAAATTAATTAATCCTGAGTCCAATAACCATCAAAGTCACTCCAATAGTGCTCCTTAATTACGCTTTCATCCTGCTTTAACAAAATACTTCACATTCATCTAGTTTGTGACAGTAGTTGTAGCATTTTTTAGACTTTGAAACTTTAATTACCGCTGTGTGTGTGTGTGGGGGGGGGGGGGGCACAATTTCCAACAGGAGTCATTTGGGGGGGCTCTTGGGAAAAAAGGTTGGGAACCACTGGCCTAGATCACTGGTTCTCAACCTTTTTACACCAAGTACCACCTGAGAAAATAGTTGGCTCTCCAAGTACCACCCTATGACCAATGTTAAAATACAGTCTATGTACAGTTTATGCAGGACTTGGAGGCACATTTATTCACAGTAACATTATTTATTGTCAGCAACAGCTACTTGTACAAAGGGCAATCTCTCTCTCTCTCTCTCTCTCACTCACTCACTCACTCACTCACTCACTCACTCACTCACTCACTCACTCACTCACTCACTCTTAATAACTTATTCTCTCACAACAAATGACAACTGTACAGTACTTCATTCATACACACACATTCAATTCAATTCAATTCAATAGCTTTATTAGCATGACCATAGTGACATATAGTATTGCCAAAGCTCTGTATAGTTGCAACATCTATACACAAATACACACAAATAAACAAATAAACAGTTATAAACAAACTGCTAAGAATTTGGTGTATCAGCTCAGTCTGATTCCCTCAAACTGTGGCAGGCAGAGACAAACTGTCCTGCAACAATGCAGCTCTCTTTATACTCCCCAAGTAGTATTTTTAGTTTTTCATTTTTAAATATTTGAGCACACACACACACACACACACACACACACACACACACACACACACACACACACACACACACACACACACACACACACACACACACACACACACACACACACACACACACACACACACACACACACACCCTCTCTCTCTCTCTTACTCACACAGCAAGTGAGAACACAACCAAATAATGACAACTGTACAGTACTTCATTCATACACACACTCTCACTCTCTCTGCCACACATACAGCATGTTGGTGTCCATTGACAACTCACCTAAATCTAATGGGAAGGTTGCGCCTGTCTCTGTGAACACAGTCCTTTGATGTCTGGGGCAATCGAGGTGAGCTTCAGTCTCAGGTCTGGCTCAACATTCAGCCTGCTTCTGTATTTGGTTTAAAGCCTCTTACACACCAAACTGACACCAAAGAACACCAAAGAACACGTCCCGACGGAACGTCGCCTCACGTCTCCTGCGTCTTGGCCATGTTTCGCACTGGAACACAACGCAAAGACTTCAGCCGACGGCCAAGTTGCACGTATGAACTGCACATGCGTGAGTGGCAATAACTCTCCTTACCAGCAGGCGGCGGTAGTGTGTATTCGTCATTCAAAAGAGGCAACAACCGGAAGAGAGACTGCGTGATAACCGAGAGAAGAAGAACAGACTGCGTGATATAAACAAACAACAAATAGCGTGTGCGTTCCATTTTCACTCTACAGCGAGAAGCTCATGATGCTTTCTAGAACCTGTGTCGAGAGCTGGAGTTAAATGAAATCTCAGATTTGCCTTCTTAATAGTTTGTTTGGGTCCCTCACTTCCGTTTCGCTTCTCATGCACTGATTCGCTAAGCTGGACAGCCAATCGGAGTGATTTATTTGGCCGACGGCCGTGCCGTGCCAACCCCTTCAGCACGGCCGAAAAGACATGACGGTGCAGTACACACCAATTTGAGTAGGGCGACACGACGCTCATCGACGGCCCGACATCTATCGACGCCGATAATCGGCTCGGTGCGTAACAGCCTTTAATAACAGCAAGGGAAGAGAAGCCTTTCTCGCACAGATATGTGGTCGCAAAAGGAAGGAGAAAGCGCACAGCTTTGTCAGACAGGGCGGGGTATTCTCTGTGTTGCTTTATCCAAAAGTCCACTAAAGACTGCTTTAGTGTTTCATCACAAGACAACTCTATTAAACTCTCCTGCTCAGCCACAGTTAAGTTCTTTGGCAGTCCAGAGGCTTCCATGCTGAACGGGCTTCTCATCCAGCTGTTGGCTTCGGTCATCACTGGGAAATACTGGCGGAACTGTTGTCTGAGCGTGACAAGGTGTGCAACCATGTTGTCCCTCACTCCATCATCAAGGGTCAGCTCGTTCTCAGACAGAAAACTCTCTAAAGCAGGGAAAGCTGAAACATCACCTGCCTTGACTTTGATTTCGAATAACTCCAACTTTTTCAGCATTGTGTTGATTTTGTCCTGCACATCAAACACATTGATGGAGAGTCCCTGTAGTCCCAAATTCAGGTTGTATGCCAACTGACTGAGCCACACTGTATCATGAAACACATCTGATAAGGGGAAGTTTTTGTCCTGTAAGAAGACTTGGACTTCTCTGTGCAATTCAAAAAGCCTTGAAAGCACTTTCCCTCTTGATAGCCATCTTACTTCTGTATGGAGCAGAAGTTGGACATGCTCGCTGCCCATCTCATCACAGAGCACTTGGAATAGGCGAGACTGCATCGGTCGGGCCTTTATGAAGTTCACACTCTTCACAGAGTCCAGCACAGACTTCAAGCCATCGGGCATGTTCTTCACCGCCAGCGCCTCCCGGTGGATTCTGCAGTGTGTCCATCGCATCTCCGGTGCGACCTCTTTGATCCGAGCTGCTACTCCGCTGTGGCGGCCAGTCATAGCCCTTGCGCCGTCTGTGCACTCCAACACACTTTTTCCATTCAAGTCCATTCTCTTGCACAAACGCGTCCAGGAGCTGGAATATGTGCTCAGCTGTTGTTCTGGTCTCCAGTGGTTGACAGAACAGAAAGTCTTCCTGAGCTGCACCATCATGTTCATATCTGACATAAACCATCAAATTGGCCAAATCTGCAACATCAGTAGTCTCGTCCAGCTGGATGGAATAATAGCTACTACTTTTAATGCGCTCAATCAATGTCTTTTTCTCTACTATTCTCCGTGACACAGTGTCATTTGAAAGTGGCACCAAATGTAACTGTTTTGGCAGCCTTCTCGCCACACATGATTTCTGTCATTTATTTTGCGAGTGGGAGACAAAGACTTTCGCCAATTGTGTGTGGCTTACCGGCTTTTGCAATGCGGAGGCTGGCACGATACGAGGCTTCCTGGGCCTTGGCTATGGGTGTACAGCTGGATTGGATCGTTGACTTGCACTTCTTCAGTAGATCACATTTTCTTGTAAAGAATTCCGCTGGCTTGTCTTGCAGGTAGGCTTATTCAGGTGCCGTTGGAGGTGCGATGGTTTCATAGAACCATTACTTAACACTTCACCACAAATCACGCACTGTGGTCTGGGCTCATTATCTGTCCCACTGCAGCTGAATCCAAATTTCATGTAACCCTGGTTGTATTTCCGAACTGGTTTGTGTCTCTTTTGTATGGACTCACTTGCGCTGCTGCTGATGGAGTCACTCGCAGTTACGTTAGCACTGGGCGGCGTTGTGGCTGTGCATATCACTGTTGCGTTGCTGGCGGAGCCTGCGCTTGCGCTCGCTTGACTGTCCTCCTCCTCATTCACGTGTTCCCTTTCGCTGGTAATATTCTCCTCTGTACCTCTCTTCCGAATACCTCCCGTTTTGAGCCATGTTTTTAGCATCATTCAGCTTTCTTCTTTCTTTCATAGCTTGCTTGCAACGTTCTAATCGTTCGCGGGTAGAATGGTCGTCATAGCAACGCCAGAAATAAATAAAACATTTTTTCCGTTTCTAAATCTAAAAACAACAATAGCCTATTAGAACTTATTTAAACCACAGTTTCAATTATCTCAAGCTTATTTTCATTCGTTGTAGTATTTTGATGGCACTTGTCCCTATAGCCTGTTTTAAATTGAAGTTGTCTGAGGTCCTTACCACCAGCTGCTCTTGCAGTAATAAGTAGTGTACCTTACAGTCCCAAATGTGCACAATGTAGTGACTGCTTTTCGTCTTTTTGTTTACTTAGTTGTGTTTTCTGTATTTGTTATGTCTGTGTTATGTGTAAGATAAAAGTTAAGGTTAAAAATTATTGAAAAAATATTTTTAATATTTCAGATTCCTCCGCGTACCACTAGCGGGAGCTCGCCATTATACCACCAGTACCACCATTATTGTTGGCCCGCCAGCAATAATATTTGGCCCGGAAAATTTGCTTTGTTTTAAAAGTTTTGGCTCATCGGACATTTATGAGAGAAAATCCCTAATGTCCGAGTGCAAGTGAATGCAGCACAAGACTCGATCCTTGTAACCCCTCCCCCGGCCCTGGCGCGAGCATGGAAATGTGATTGGCGGCGATTTCATTTGAACGGGACGGTGACAGAGAAGAGACTGTCAAGTTTGGCTGTACTCAGCATTGAATCAAAACACACTAAAGCTTTGGATCTTAATAAGTTTGTGAGGCGTTTTGGTAATCGCCGCATTCAGCTGTTATAGGCATGCCAACTTGATGCTCTGCTCACGGATGACTCGATGAGCATAACAAACGGTTAAGATGATGACCTTATGTGTGTATATATATATATATATATATATCTTTCTTTGTGGGGGTCTGCCCCCAAAAAACAGTTTTAAGTCCTGAGAAAGTCAAATAAGACGGTGTGTAAAACTACACTGCCCAGCCAAAAAAAAGTAACCACTTTGATTTAACTAGGCCAGTAGGTAAGGGCATTCCACTGGATAATAACTGCAGCGATTTTAATAATCAATCAATTAAATTAGCCTTTGATTATGTTCTGGCCCGCCATCTAGTGGCTCAGAAATGTTTTGGCCCAAGGCCAAACGTACTTGCCGACCCCTGGCCTAGATGTTACAGAGATTGTAGATCTGAGTTGTACTTTGGGAAAAGTTAAACACCCTCTGTTTCTCTTCCCAAATAGTATCTTCCCGTTGCTGCACCATTGGAGGCTGATATATAAATGAAAGCAGTTTTGCTGGCGAGAACGGTTGAAAGCAAGGAATTGCTGAGGTGTGTGTGCTGTCAAGCTTTCCCGAATCATTAAAGGTTAAAAACCGAGAGTGTGATCAATACATCTCTGAGGAAAAGGTCTGGGTGGACTGCTGTGGCTGTGATGAGAAATACAAGACTTCAGGACTCAATAACACAAATCAGCCGAGTGTGAAAGTTACATTTGCCAGGATCTTAGTTTGAACTCCACACTGTGGTGTTTCAGGCCGGACAGAAGGAGCATCTGGCTGCTGGGTTGTATTTGGAGTCATTTCCCCTGGAGCGTGCAGGAGAGGCTGTGGAGGGAAGAGCAGCAGTGAAGGTGTCAGCTGTCTGGCAGAGACCCATCCTCAAACTGTGTATCTCCGTTTTTTTAACCCCGCTGTGTCACCAAAAACAGTGTTGCAGGTGACATTCTGCACCAACTACTGTGTCTCCTTTCGTTTGGATACAACAGTTGGAGGTTACCAGCTAGGGGTGCTTGTAACCTCCAAAGTGATGCGATGATGACATACTTTTAAGCCCACCTGGAAGTTAGATCCGACGACAGAAATAAGTGCGATTTCCAATTTTTTTATGAAAACTTTACGAAAATTACACTTTCTGTTCAGAAGGATAATCTCCACATATAAACACCGCTATTATAATATTTGAAGAGTAAAGGCTCACCTAAAACGTTAGGCTATAAACAAACTACAAGGCTTCACATCACGACCGCTAAGCTGAAGGCGGCTAATGTTAGCAACCAATGTTTATATGACACATAAAGCTTCGGGCATTCAACAGTGGGGTATCCACCAACGTATTTTATGTTGTAGAACTTAACATATTAATCTCTTAAGCTTGTGTTAAACACAGATCATATTACAAGCATCTAACCAGATAATCACGGTTGCATTGTTGCCCGTTACCTTGGCGTCTGAAATATCCCGCCCCTTAGCCTATCAAGTATAATGTGTTGGATTGCTAGCCAATAGAAGCGCAAGTGTTACCTAGTCATGTCACTATGTTGTGGGGCGAAAACTCCCTCTGGGAGGAACTTTTAGCATTTGCAGACAATTTACGTTTGCAGAAACCTACACACTACAGGAAAGGGAAGACCACAAAAAGTATAAAAAACATTTACTTTTAGACGATGAAACTGGAAAAAAGCGTACTCATATCCTGGTTTAAGGACTAATTTCTGCACCAATTTATAGATGTGCCATTATTACATGTATTTAAAATTGTGCCATTATCTGCAAAGTTAGCTAAAAATACTTTCAATTCCGTTCACAAAGGCTTGTGATTTCGCCAATCAGGCCTTTATCGAAATGAAGCCTTCAGCAGTTTTATCTTCCTACAAGAGGCGCGTCCATCTGTTGAGCAGGATTAGTCATTAGAAAGTTTCCTGTTTCACTGCTTATTTGCTGATAAAAGGAGGATTTCGAGGGTAGCTCACACTGTGAAAAAGTGCACATTATCTGACCTTTGCCTGGGATTTAGAAGCATTAGCAGGGGCTGGTTTCTGCAAACACCCGCTGTTAAAACCTTGCCTGCTTCCTGCTTCCACTGCCTGCCATAATTAGATTCCTTTGCCAAATTTTGATGAAATGCTCAGTAATTACTTGGCTCCTCATCACAGACGCTCATATTTTTTAAGACACAACTTTTTCTTGCTGGGAAAGAATACAAATGTTCCACTAGTTCAGGCAGGTAATGCAAGTCATTGTTGGCTATATTCTGCAAAAACTCTAATCACTGTCAACACATGAAACAAGGTGGTTAGTAAAGTGTATCCCTGTCGTTCCTACCTGCCGCTCTACTGCATACTTTCTGTGCTGTTTACTCCCCCATCATCCCCACCCACCCCTCCTCCTCCTGTGTGGTGCCTGTCGTCTGTTCCTGAAGGCGTTTCTCTTCCAGCTATGTCTTCCAAACCTCAGTGATATGTGTCCGCTTGTCTCTGCACTGCCATCCCTAGGGTTTGATGGTGTTCCCCGCTGAATCATTAACAAGCTGCTGGAATTCATGCACGGAGAACCCCAGAGAGCCGAACCTCCCCCCCATGAAATATAACCGTATAACCACTTGTACAACCATTGTTCTAACTCTATAATGAGATGTACAATTCCCTGGCTGGATCTAGGTTAGACTTTCCAGCAGAAGAGATGATTACATTAGGCTGGGGTGACATTACAGCTGGGTTGCATCACTGATGTAGAAAGAGTGTATGTGAGCTGTACTGTACATTCTGAAATGTGCCATGCATTATCCGATTAGCTTCCCCCTGTCTGCGCTCGGTTCTCTAACATTCTGAAAGTATATATTCATCTATATTCCAGAAATGCATATGGTGTACTGCTGAAGACCCATGTGTTGTTAAATGCCATCGCTTGAGATTAACAAGACATGTAGTGCATTATGTATCCAGTGCAGTGTATGGTAAGGGGGAACCCTTTTAACGCTGAAACTGGAAGCTGGGTACAGATTGGTTTTGGTAATCTCCACAGTAGATTCAATATTAAATAAAGAAAAAATGACCATAGGAGTGATCATATATACTCTACAAGTGATTTTCACGGCAACCCTGCATTCACACTTGGCAAGTTATTGCTCGAGAACCAAAGAAGCACAGTGTACGATGCGATAATACTTTAAAGGTGTCCTATCATGCAAAATGCACTTGTTGATGTCTTTTAAACATAGATATGTGTCCCCGGTGTGTCAGGGAACTCACAAAGTCAGAAAATAAAACCCTCTCTCTTTTCCTCCGTACCCACATCTCTAAAAACGGAGCTGATCCAGATTTGCGTCCGATACAAACTATATAACCTGCTTAATTTGATCAAGTGCCACATTATTTATTGTTTTCATCATGTACATGTAACACTGTTTTTGGACACACACTGATAAAAAGTTAGCTGTAACTTAATACAATAATCAACACGCCTTGGAAGTAGAAACCAGTGTTTTCCCGCATTTTTGCTACCTTTTTAATCCTTGCCCAAACTTATTTTAAAGAGGCCCTATTATGCTTTTTAAAGTTTTTCCCTCTTCTGTGGTGTGCCTTATAGGGGGTTTCTCTCCCACACAATCCACCCCCCACCTGCCTGAAACGCCTCCATTGGACTCCTTTGTTTACTTCTGTAACATAATGACAACATATGTGACAATTGCGCTTCTATTGGCTAGCGCTCCAACATATTGTACGTGATAGGCTAAGGGGGGGACATCTCTAAGTGGTTCACAAATCACAACAGAGCCGGCCAGCTAACCAATCAGAGCAGACTGGGCTCTGTTTTCAGACAGAGGGTGAAAAGAGGTGCTGCAGCACAGGCAGTATGACACAAATAAAGACCTTTTTGAACCTAAAAGCATGTAAACATGTCACATTAGAGGCACTAAGTCCAAATATGAACCTGTAAAATAGACATCATAGGGCCCTTTTAAACAATGTTCAACTTATTTGGATGTGTAGAGTCTTGTGCAATTTTGCCCTGACCAGTTTGTACCACAGTTTGTCCAGTTAGAATACCAGGCTGTATGATGAAAATGTTGACATATGGTTGGTGAAATATCGACCATATTTTGCTTCCCTTAACCAGCAAATGCAGGAAAATAGCAGAGTAGCAGAAGGTTAGACACATGGAGCAGGCATCATGTGGTGAAGAGCAGGAACATGTGTGTGTTTGCTGATAGCAGTAGCACACTTTATTTGTATTCATGTATTTATGTTTTATCCCCACAGTATTTATTCCATTTAATTTGCATTTTTGTGTGTGTGTTCGTATCCACCCCCATACTTGTTACATTTCACAGAAAGGAAGTGGACCATCACATGAGCATGAATTAAAGAACTGCATTGAAGATGGTTTAATAGTACAAGATTAGTTTTGAATGTGGCTCAGGTGTGTGCTATTTGCTTTCCCACAGGCTGTTGTGTACAACCACCTGTATCGCTGTCTGATATTGCTCTGTCATACTTTGAGGTACATCTGTTGGGATTTAGCCAAGCTGAACCAAACCGCTTCAATATAAATCACCCTCAATCTTCCTGGAAAGAACAAAGGAGCTCTGGTAGCTCGCGCTGCCCAGTCTCCTCCTCAGGAGCTGTTTGTGCCAATGTGACTTGACAGGGAGAGAAAAGATGTGTTTTAGCAGACCGATTGCTATAATTAGCGCAGTAAGTGTCTTTGGTCAGTACACAAGGTCAGATGAAATGCTGGATGTAGCAGCACGAAATAGCTTTCCTCTGGCAACCGCTTGATCCACACCTGAAAACAGGCTTTGTGGGTTACGTAAATAGAACCGTGTTCATTTTTATCGTGATTTCTGTTGTCTGCAGAATTGAAGGTAGAAAATTCAACATTTCCGCATTAAGAAAGTAAAGAACTGCACATATATACATATTCCAGTCAACATTCACCCATTCCAACACATTTGTAGCTCAGCAATTGGTTCTTGCCCATCAACATGTCTGTACAAGATGGTAGAGCCACAGCTGTTGTATACCCGCATGATTACCAAAAGTAATCTTTAACTTAGAGAAATATGTCAGCAAATAACGGTTGTTTTGCATTTGGTCATTTGTAATGACACAGAATCTGCATCGAAAAAGGGATGTTGGGTTGTGATAGGCTTAAAACAACAAAAAAAGCCAAATTCTTATGATATACTTGTTTTCGACCAAATTTGACCTGGTTGACAGATTTTAGTCGTCAGACGTCTGGATCTTAAGTTATCAGAGAAACAAGCTGGGTAAACGTTAAAGGTTAGCTCGTCATGAAACAGTCTTTTTTTTTTACGTAAAACTTCTTTAATCATCGTTAAGCAATTCTTAAAAATTGTAATGGATAACTGGGCTCTGAATGGTTAGCACTGAAGGAAACCTTACCAAGAGGAACTAAATGCAATGAAGACAGTAGTGGTGAGGACAATAATTGCCAAGACCCCACGCTACTTTACAAACACATTTTGTTCGCTTTTGTTTACAATGAGAGATGCTTAGTGGCAGAAAATTACTCACCGTGCATTTAATGATAATAGTATTAGTATAGTATTATAGCAAGGGGGGGTTGCTAACACGACAGCAGACAAATCATTAATTCATCTAAAAATACAACATATGATACAATCAACCTCTGGTAGTGGCCAATAACAATAAGGTTAATTTAATGTTATTTCTGCAAGAAATAATGTAATTAAGTTTGCAGCCCAAATTGGGTTTACCATAAGAGAGTTAGCAATCTACCTAAAATACCCTCCTAATTGTATCTTTAGCATGGGATTTGCTTAATTTGTTCTAAAGGGTAAAAAGGTTGAGGGAAATAGATTGAATCTGTAGACGCCACTACTACTGTGGCTTTTTTTCTAGATCAATAATGAATCAACCAGTGCTGAGTTAAAGCTTAGTGCTAGGGATGCTCCGATCGCCAATTTTGGGGCCGATCGCCGGAATCAGTATCGGCCAATACCGATCGCCGATCCGATCGAGTGGGCGGGGCCTAAATGGAAGATTTAAACGTCACTTTAAATCTTCCATTTAAAGTGATGTTTAAAACTCAGTTAATGGGGCTCATTCACTGGAGCTTCCACAAACAATCAACTTAATTATTACATTCAAATGAAGTACATTATTCAAGTTTACATTAACTTTGGATAATAACACGGGAGAAATGAGTGGAAGCGCTCTCTTTTCCTCTCTCCCCTCCTCTCTCCCTCTCTCTCTCTCCCTCTCTCTCTCCCTCTCTCTCTCCCCCTCTCTCTCTCTCTCCTGACAGCCCGTCAGTATCTCCTGCAGCTCACTGATCCAGTAATGAGTGACCCGACAGTGAAGAATAAATATATTTATAACTAGTTTAGCTTGTTCCAGAGGTAGATAAAATAGCTTAGTGTGTTAGGTCTAACTCTTGTGTGTTTCGCTCCGCTCACCGGTCCGTCACAGCAGGCGGAGCTGCAGGATTTCTGCTTCACACACATTGCATACCGCTATTTTACTGTCTTTTTCGGACACCTTAAAATACTGCCAGACCGGTGAAGCCATTTTGGCGAGCTTGTTTTGCCGCGCACAGAGAAAAGTGTCATGTATTTTACGTCATGCGATCGGCTCTCGCGATCGGCATGTTTAGAGAGCACCGAGTCAGTATCGGCAGATATCGATCGGTGACCGATCGATCGGAGCATCCCTACTTAGTGCCTTTTGGCTTTTTAGTCTTTCTGTTGGTCCAAGAGGCTAAATTCTCTACACACAGGCCTGATTGACAGAAACAAGGCGTAGTACATTTTAGATAAGGTGTTGGAATCACTAGGAGAAATTACTTGCTCACTCTATTACACCTTGAATTCATCTAGGTGGAATTTTATGCTGAGATATATTAAATTATAAATTAGATAGGAAAGTTCTGCGTGTGCATCTGGCACTTCCTGCAAACCTCTACGCTCAAATTAGCCTAATTAGATTCTGTAATCATTGCAATTTAAAAACAGCTGATCCCACTGCTTGTTGATGCCATGCTGTGTCTTGTACCATGATACCCCATTAATTTTGGACGGTTTAGTCATTTGCATGGCGGTTTAAGCCAACAGGATACATTACGTTTCCTGCTTCGACAACACTCGCCTACTTCACTCCGAGCTAATGAGGCCATTTGTCTTCTAATGCCCAGGAGTATGTGCTTATCACTGCATTACCTATTAAGCTTCTCGAGGCCTCCAAATGAAGAAAGCTGTCATTAATATCCTTCATGGTAAAAAAAAAAAAAAAAAAAAAAAAAAAAAGGTTACAGAGTGTGTCAGATAACTGGAGGCTGTCTGCTGCTCTGCTCTTGAACATCACTGAATGATTGAGTGAGCTCAGTTCTAAAATGTAAATCTAGCTACTTTATACTCACACATACATCTTCAAACAAAGGTTAATATCACTTCAACAGAGTATTTGAAGCTCATTGTCGATATTTTGTACCAATGTTTAATGTCATTCATCTTGACAACAAACAAATCAGAAAAGGGCTTCCGATAATAATGTTTTTGTTACTCTGAAAAATACTCTCAACTTAGCCTAGGTCAGAATTAAGATAACTGACCAATATTTGCCAAGCTAATGGCTGTGTGAGGCCTGCTTTGATCTAAATGATAACAATGTATGCTAATATTCTGATGTCTATGTAAACCATCTCAATTTAGCATGTTAGCATGCTAACGTTTGCTATAATCAGCACTAAATACAATGTACAGCTGAAGTGGATGGATATGTTAAGTGTTGCAAGAACAGAGTTGCTATGTGAAAATACATTTTCCAAATAGTTCTGAGAGTAAAATTCTCACTCATTTTCCCCGCAAGGCTACGTGACTCACATATAGTGCATAGACACGAAACTGTCCCAGGTAAATCATCAGGACAAAATTATGTACATCAATCTTTTTCTTTTTTATTAAAAGTTGATGGTAGAAACCTATGCATATCAAAAGTACAGTTGAGAAGTTAACTACAACTCCCAATGGTGCAGTTTGGCTAAATCAATCCAGAACTGTGCTCTAAACGAATGCACCGCTAATGGTGGAAGGAAGCTAACAATTACAGAGTAGGAGAAACTGATAATGAAGTCTGGGGCTTGAACCATCTGATTTTTGTTCAACCTACAGACTGACGTAATCAGAGCCACAACACAGCTTGTTTAGCTGCTCCTCAAGGCAGGATAACACAGATTTCATTGCAGCTTTTTATACTCTTGACACATCTAGGCTGCTGAGGAAAATAATACATCAGTCGCATTAGTGGGGAGTTAAACTGACGTCTCTATATCTTAATATCATACAAAGCTCAACATAAACCAAGGTAATGTAACTACATATAGGTCTGCCACTCACATCCACAATGAAATGCGTTTAAGAAAGATGAAACGGATTTGAAACATCGGCCCCAGAGGAGGGAGCTCCAGGTGTGGTTGTTGGAGCTTGGAGCTCCTTCCCACTGTACCTCCTCCAGGAGACATAACATGGCTGGGTGAACTCCCTCATTCTGTCCGTGTCACATCCCATTTGTAATGCTCACGATAGGTGAGGCACACAAATCTGGATCGCTGTTGTTCTGTTGTTCCTTAAGGTATTTTTTCAGAAGCACCGGAGCTGTGTCTCTGGGTAAATGTCCACCACTAATAGTCGACCAGGGAGTGTGAGTGAGTGTGTTTGTAAGTGTGTGTGTGTGACATTCAGTAAGTGCTATCCCTGCCACCTATAATATTGCCTATTTTTATTAAGTATCACACTTTCCATTTAGATTCCATAAAGCATTATTACTGTATGTCACTCTCCATCCCGCTGCTATTGCTCACTTCTGCAACCTCTCAGCTTTTCTATCTACCCTTCTTCTCATTCTCCTGTCACTCTTCCCTCTCAGCCCCCCACGAGCCTAACATTTTATAAAACCTCTCCTAATTAAAACAGAAAGTCTTTGCTAGCAGATGGCATGAGCTGGCCTAGGTAATTATTGCCAAGTGAACCATGGCCCCTATAGACCTCCGCTGAAATGAGTAGCAGGCTCCGGTGGATAAGAAGTTGAGATTTCTCGGGGAGAAACTGAACAACGTGGACACGTAGCGGATGAACGGAAGATTTTCAAGGTCTTTGTCAAAAGATCAAACTAAGTCTTAAGCAGAGTCTTAAACACCACATGTGCCGCCTACTCAATTCTCCTCATCTCTTTTTTTCCTCTCATGGGAGTGAAATTAATTAAATATTTCCATCAAAATGTTGTTGAATCTTGCATATCAGATCAGACTGGGCTCTGGTTTCAGACAGAGGGTGAACAGAGGTGCTGCAGCACAGGCAGTATGAGAAACATAAAGAGCTTTTTGAACATTAAAGTATGGCACAAAATACAAATATGAAACCTGAAGATGAGCATAATAGGGTCCATTTAAGACCTAAGCACAATCTTAACCAGCACATGAGTCGCCTACTCAATTCTTCTGATCTCTTTTTTTAGACTCACGGGAGTCAATTAGTTAATTATTTCAATAAAATGTTGTTATATCTTCCAGGATTTCAATGAATCTAATTATTCTGTTTCCCTTAAACACTATTGTGTGCCTTAGGGTCTCCTGTGTGTTTGTGTGTCTCTCTTAAAGCTACTTACAAAAGTGATAAATTACTTTTGCTTCATGCTAAAATGTGCGACTTGTGTTGCTGGATACACCCGAGTTTTTCTTTTGGGTCTTTAAATGCGAGCGCAGTGCTAATGAGTTTATACACTCGAGGGAGGTGTTGTTTAAAATGATGTCATAACCCTTATTTGCCCCATAATCATCTGTCTCCACCTTTTTAACAAAGGCACATTCCTGCTCTCTAATGAGGTGGCAAGTGGCACTTAAGCGGCGCTCCGGAAAAACCTCCGCTCTTTGTGCGATCTAAGAAAAACAAGATTGTGTTTATTTTCTTTGGTGACAAACATATAAGGGCTTGGGTTTCAGATAATGGAGACACCCGAAGGAACAAAGGAGGCGTGGGACTGTGTGTCTGAGTAGTTTAATGGAGTCAGTTCATTACGTTTTGCAGAGAAGGTGAAAACTAATGGTAATTTCCATTTCTTGAAGTGAATTGAAACAAGGTTCGCTGATTGTGGTTGCAGGCTGATAACACATTCGCCGCCGTCCTATTAGAGCAACTCTATTAGACATTTCATAATTTATTTTCATAGCATCAACATGCCAAGATGAGCCTTTATCGGTTTGACTTTGGCACTCTGACACAGGAGATAATTGAGAATGAGGGCAATTAAACAAGATTTAGAATTAGAGACAAGCGGTTCCTAATCTGAGTGCTTCTCTGCGGCAGGCTTCCCTGCACCGTCGCTGCCGTTAGAAGACTTACAACCACATCATAGATAACGCTTCAGTGACCCGTACTGTAAATGTGAGAATTACAATTCAGTGGAATTTTATGTCCAATGAAAGACGGCTAAAAAGAAAAGGTGTCAGAGGATGGATTCAGAAAAAAGGGTCCAGATTTTGCACTGGGTAAAATGACTTGGCACTGACACAGTTACACTACAACAAATTCCATTCTGAATGTAACACTTTAAAAAGATTCTTTCAGTATTGATCAGTTACTGTGGAAGTCAACATGAACCACCCTTCATTTGCATAAATTACATCTACCGCACATTTTTGCAACCAGTACTGAAAACGTTCATTTGTTCGTTCTTCACTTGTTGAAGCAGCAGTTATAAAACAGACACTTAACTGTTGTCTTTCATGGGCTCAAAGCAGTGCTCTGCTGAAGTTGTGTCCTAAAAGAAATAAAGAATAAAGCTCCCCTAAATGTCAGTTTTTTGGAAAACACACGAGAACAAGGAAAATCATTACGGAAAATAAGCTTAATATAGCAATTTTTAAAATTCCAATCTTTCCTAAATCCTGGTTGGCAATTTATTTTCACCTTTTTCTTCTGTCTTACTCTGGCGATACCCTCCTGTCAAGACTTCCTGTCACGCCTTATAACCAACGCATCGACGTCAAGCTCATATATACTATGGCCCTTTTTCATTTCTCTAGTTCCCCTCCTCGACTCCCCTCCTCGACTCCTATCCTCGTGTCTCAGTCCCGCCCACAGGAGATGCGAGCGGAGGAGTTGAGGAGGGGAACCGAGGAGAGAGGAGGGGAAGCAGCAGGCGGTTAGAGAAATGAGAACTCCTCTCCTCTGAGCGGTCATTTTAAAGAGACGTCCATTAATGATGACAGGAGGCACAGCAGCCCTCTGTCTGATGGACAGATGTGTTCATGACCACTTATATATTTACATTTAATTCATTCACAGTGCGGTATAATGAGACAATAACAGGCTACAGATGTGGACATATATACAATTTCAGATTCAAACAAGTATGAGAGCACTCTCATAATAACGTAACACTATCAGAGGCTGGATCCCCCCCCCACACTCTCTGGTCGATACAATGAAATTACGGGCCAAAAGTTTTATTTACAAGTATTAAAAGTAAGCATAGGACACCAAACCAACTGAGACCTGTCTGTCCGCCGCATATACGCACGCACACACACACACACACACACACACACACTGTACAACACGCACCTACAGCTCCTAAAGCATATCATATATATCAGGCTACAGCCGTTGTGTATTTTATTATGTGAAGCACTAAATGGTTTTAGAAAAATATCAACTCTTTGTTTGTAGATATCTACTAAACTACAGCATACAAATACAGAGAGTAATGTAGGCCTGTTATACTGAGTGATATATTTTACACACTGCTCTGCTTTCTGCACGGACCTCACAGCTGTTCTCACTGTAAACATCGCGTCGTGATTAAAGCAGTTAATAAAATAACATCCAGCAGTTTGCAGAGCTGTCATTGGCTGAGATAAGTCCGGCCGTGCGTCACGACTCTTTTAAACATCACTGTTGCCGGAAATACATCCACGGAGGATCCATCAGTGTATCCTCGGTTATAGCTCCTCCAGAGAGCCTCCTCGATGCTCGATCCTCGATCCTCGAAGTGCATTTAGAGAAATGAGATGTCCTTCAACATGGCGCACTGAAATCCATTTCCGGGTCACTACCGGAGGACCAAGGAGTCGAGGAGGGGAAATTAATGAAATGAGAAAGGCCCTCTGTCTCATTGATAACACCATTTTTGAACTCCCCTCCCCCTCCCCAAAAAGCTAATTACAACTTGGAATGGCAGATTGATGCTGCAAATAATTTACAATTTGTTTGAATTTGCCCTTGCCTGACTGATTGACTGACTATGCCTCAGGGGGTTATTGGGCTAATCTGCCAATCAAGAAGTCAGTGGTTCGATCCTCGCCCCTGCTGTCGAAGCTTCCTTGGGCAAGATACTTCACCCAAACTGCTCCTGTATTCAAGTCTACGGTATTCAAGTGTATTTAAGTCACTTAGGATAAAAGCATCAGATAAATAAGTAATGTAATGACCAACTGAAGATTGTTCGTTGTTCTTGAACTAACTGAACCGTATTTTTGTGGACTGTTCTTTAATACAAATGTTTAAAAAGATGACCTTGGTCGAAATGTGTTATTTAAATGGATTTGAATATTTAAATATATAGTTTGTGTTTTTTTTTTTTTTTAAGGCATTCAATGTGTTGCGTGTGAATTGTGTACACCTTTATGCAGTTGTGACTGACCCATGTTAAATGTCAGGATAGAAACCTAGCTGGAACTCTTCAAAATACATTAAAAAGTCAAACTGTCACAGTCTGCACTTTTTTGCTATCTGCTACCAAGTTGAAGAAAGAACACTTGTTGTAGAAGTGGGAGCAGAGTTAAGTGTGAGCGCAGCAAATCAGACCCCTGAGAAAATCACTGCCTGCTCTCTTTCCTAACAACCACTCCGCTAAGCTTAAGCTCCCCGCACAGCTCTAAACGCTATATCTAATTTGCAGCATCAGAGCCAAGATAGGGCTATCTTAGGAAGGGTTGTGGCTGTGTGACAACCCCAAGCTCAGCAGAGGGCCTTTTAGCTGGTGATTTATTACGTACTGCAGGTCCTCTTAGAGTAACAGTCTGAGGAAATGGAATGTCTCTGACCTCTGTCTGCTTCTGGCTAACTCTCCAAGATTGCAGTCTAGGTGCTACAGGTGGAGAGTGTGAAGAAATACACGTTTCTCTTTGAACACCCAGGGTTAGCATGATTTGGGTAGCAACCATGGTAAGCTTGGGGCTGTTACGGGAACAATTTGATAACTCTCGATTTCCTTCTACTTGCTTAAATGGCGTTTTCCTAACATGTTTTTGAAATTCAATTCTCGACACGCTTCACATGTTTATCAGCCCCGTGGCCTTGCTGGCTTGTAGCTCTCTGTGATAAGAGGTTTGGGAGGTAAAAGGTTTAACTTCGCTGAGCTTGTGTGTTCAGCATTTAGCATCCATTTCAGTGCTCTGCGATGGAAAAGCTGAAAGACAGTTTAGACTTTTGGAGACCAGTAGTAGTAATATTTGCAATCACACGTTAATAATACTTACACATTTTGTATAGCAGGATAGACCACAAATTAGCACCACTTGTTTTTTAAAGCTTAAACTCAATTGGCAGAAGTAAAAAACTAATGTTAGGCTACAATGAACCACATCACCGCTGAGCAAAAGATGGCTAACATTCGGCGTCATATACATGAGTGCGGTATTTACGGACATATTTTGTTCAGCAATAATATTTCTATACATTAAAACAAATGTTATAGTAGTTGAAGCGGAATTTCACTTAAAAAGAACTTGGCATCTCTTCACGTAAGACCACTAAGCTAAATGCGGCTATTGTTCTGTTGACTTTGAGACAAGGGATGCGTATGAGGTCAAATGCTAACTAATTTCCGAGTCATAGGACTCAGTCCTGCAGCTCTATAAATTCAAGTAAAAAGGGAAAAGGGAGATAATTAATGAGGTTTATCATGAGAGATGGAGAGCATAGGTGTAATGGGAGAAATGATGAGCCTGATGATTCAGATAATGTGACAAGTTTCATGACAGAGATTAAGCTCTCTTTTTGCGCTATTGTCCTCACACTTTCTCTTCTATGTCTGGGTTTTCTTTCTCTCTCTGAGCAGCCAGGAAGACATGTGCCCCCGCAGAATTCGCCTGCTTAAATGGCCAGTGTGTCCCGGGACGCTGGCGATGCGACGGGGAACCAGAGTGCCCCGATGGCTCTGATGAGGCAGAGGAGACCTGCAGTAAGTGAATCTATTCAGCTGCTCGCATCAAGGACATCTTTCAAGGACACTTCCTGTCTATTTCAACTTCGGTCTTATTTTTGTAGGTTTGACATGATTTGGTTATGAATATTATAATCTCCAAAGTAACCGCTACAACAATGTCTGTCAAAGCAACCAACACACACAAAAGGGGTCAGACCTATGGTCAGGTTTAGTCAGGTAACAAGTCAGAGGTTTAGCGTTATTATTTAAACCAGTTTGTCCCAACCTGAGGGGCATCCATAGACTGTCTATAGGAAGTGGACACTCGGACATCACCAGTTGGATTGTTGACTGCAATTTTGGATGCTCTGGCTTCAACATTTCTGTTTTTTGGAATCAGAAATGATAGGAGAGGGCGGAGCTAAGTACAACAAGCTATTTAACAAGGCATTTTTATGCTCATTAATGTTAAAATGAACTCTGATGTACTGAAAACAATGAAATGGTTTAAATTCCATCCTATAAACATGGAGTGCATTTAAATAGAAGCGTACTTTACTGTGGTATCGACCTGTCAGTCACATGGTAGCCCCGCCCTTATGCGACCCTAAACATCTATTTTACTCTTCACTCACTTACTAAATAGGACTATCATTTACAGTACAACATTACATTACATTGCATTTAGCTGACGCTTTTATCCAAAGCGACTTACAATAAGTGCATTCGACCAAGAAGATACAAACTTGAAGAAAACAGAATCATATAAGTACATCAGGTTTCATAGAGCCAAAACATTTCAAGTGCTACTCAACTGGCTTTAGATAAGCCAGTCCTTTATTAGTATATAAGTGCTTTGTTAGAAATGATTTGTTAGTAATTCTATCGCTCGAAGTGGAGTCGAAAGAGATGAGTTTTCAGTCTGCGCCGGAAGATGTGTAGGCTATCTGCTGTCCTGATTTCACATCATACTGTAAAACTTAACACCAAGACCAAGACCATAAGCTCTTCAAGAAAAATGTTCCTGAAGTAATAAATCAAGTGAGAAGTATGGTCATGTTATCATAGACTTCTATACAATCTCAAAAAATGTTTTGCAACCAATGTAGATACTCCCTGCTGACAATTTGAAGGAATTCAGATTTTAGGCACTCCTGCATCAGCTCTGGTTTTTAAGACCAGGAAGTTGCCGTTTGGGGCCAGCGCTGTGGTTGTCCAATAAACTGTAGTAGGTGTTTGCTGTTTTGGTAATAATGATACCATCCCCATACTTACTGCATTTCAAGTACGATTGACAAAAACCTGTATGTTTCAGAGACTACTTGCACGTTTCGCCCGTCTGACTTCTTTTCAGTGATTATTGATAGATTATATGAACCTGGCTGTAGATCATGCTGTATTGAAGAAGACTTCAAATTAACAATTGAAGCCATAAACACAACCGGAAAAAGTAAACTGAGATAATGAATCAAGAGAGGGGTAAGGGAATTTGTTTTGTCTTTTACACAATGGGACTTATTTTCACAGCAATTTGAATCACCTCCTGCTGGCCATTTGAAGTGATGCAGATTTTGGACCAAGATTTTTGCCGTGTGGATGTTACGTAAACTCTGGTAGATGTTGGCAACATTGTTTTGAATATTGGTAGATTAACCCCGGTTGTATGACACCTACATTTCCTTTTCTCTGAATTGTCGTCTGTGTTCAATTCTATCTTAGCTGTAGCATCTTAGAGGCACAGTGGGATGTACTGTTGCAGACGATCAAATATTTTATTCTAAGAAAAAAAGAAGAAGCTCTGGCTGATATCACGGTGGCATTTTGCGCAATGCATCTGCATACGCTGTCACACCTCCATCTCAGTTGTTTTTCACACAATATTTAATTAGACTCTGGAAGCAGCTGTATTTCGGTCGCTGATTTACCTTGCTCTCTCTGCTCTGGCTGCCGTTCAGCCGCCTCGCCTGCCTCCACTCGCCCACACACTCCAATACTCAGCGCTGTCTGATGGAGAGTGCACAGTAAGGCCTCGATTACCTCTCTGCCAAGCTGTTAGAGCCAAGGATCGCTGGCTACTAGTCTGCGCCAGTCTACCCACACACAGGCCTTGTTGGGGGGTTAGGCGAGTTGAGGTCTCCACAACTAAGCAGGGCCCATGTGTGGGAGGCTTGAACCAGCTATTAATTGTTTTCTTTCTTTCTTTCTTAAATGCTAATTCCGTTTTCCTCCCATGGCTGCTTGTGTCTCTCCTGGGATTACAGATATCAGATGGAGCTCAAAGCACTGCATCAATAAATAATGATGTCTTGGGGAAAAGCAGAGACAAACTGCTTCAGAAATGTGTTACAACTGAACAGGCGTTTTAACCCTACTAGGTCTTCGTCGGGCAAATGTTATCCTAATACATTTACAGTAAAACAACATCATACACTACACTGCCTCCATTTGTTACTCAGTGGGGAAAGAGCTGTGCATATAAAGAGCCAAAAGTATACAGCGGCAGCGCTGTTGCACAATATTAACTGCCCAATTAAACTAAAGAATTGCCTTCAGCCAAGTGTGTGGCAGCAGCAAACATATATTTAGATTTTAACTCTGAGATTTAAATTAAATTAATATGTTTAGTTTTTCTTTGTTTATATTTGTCATCAGCTTTTTTGTAAACTAAAGCTCACTTTTTGTTAAGACTACTTGACATCTTATTTTTACTGCTCTTGGGCATTCCTGCTAACCCTGACAGACGTATGGCAGGGGGAAAAGCCATGTGACATAAATACACGGAAATTGTCACTCTCTTTTCTTAACCATCTCTGGTTTACCCAGCATTAACAGGCTTTGATCTTTGAACTGTTTTTATACGCTATTGTGGCGCGGGAAATGTATCAAGAAAAAGCCAAACACATCTTTCAGAGGGTATTCTGCCTAGTTTTGGTCCATTTCCTTGGCTGCATGGATGAATAATGTAAAATCCGAGCAAAGCTTCTGATGTCACCACCAGAAAGTTGTGTGTGAGGAGGGAGACATAAAGGGACCTCTGAAGGATAACACGTTTATATTGGAAATCCAATTAAAGATAAATGAAGGAGGGATTCATCTCTTGGCTGCAGAATAAAAAGATAGAGATCTGGGCCGAGAAGAAAGCCATTTATATGGAAATCTCTTATGTATTGACTTGATGTTGGAATGTAAAAATTCAGCAAACGCCAATACTGGAAAACATTTTTGTTTTTGGTTTTTACTTCACTCTACAAACAACAATAGAGAAATATGTTTGATTTTGCTGTGGTTCTGTTTGAACTTAGGATCGTTTTAGGTGGAGGGATTTGAGTTATCTTTGGACTGTGCTGGAGGCACAATGGAAACATTTCTGTCCTCCTAAAAGTCAAATTATAATACAAGTCGTCCCTACCGCTGTTCAGCCCTCCTCATTATATGCTCCACAGAAGAAGTGTCGGATCGAGGCTGTATCCAGAATGGAGGGGTTGCTAGTGAGATCCACTTCATCACATCCGTCTTTCAGTTTGAGTGGATCCAACTGAATCACACTGCAGTGAAAAGAGAAGGGGAAAAACACTCAAGGGTGGACTTTGTGCGAATATCTCAAGCAACAGAGACCCACCTACTCGTAAATGGCTATCATCTATCTCATTTATCCCGTTTCTCTGGTACATTACCTGCTGTGCCAGCCACTTATTATAAATAATTATAAAGCCATAATGAGACCTGTGCATCTGTCACTCTGTATCGCCTCTCAGGGAGCAAGTGACAACATGGCAAGATGGCCTGGTGCTAGCTGGTTAGCATGCTAATTTCAGTAGATATTGCTGGCAACAGTATAAAGGCATATTAGTGCACAACAAAGCAGGATAGCCTGGTGCTAGCTGGTTAGCATGCTAATTTCAGGACATTTCTCTGCAAACTGTGGATAGTCGTATTTGACATCAAGTCAATAACCACTTATTATTTAGTTTATATTAGTGCATTTTTTTAATGTAGGGCTACAACGAAGTGGGACAGGCAGGCGCTAGCTGGTTAGCACATTTTTATCCCACTACTGTACATGTATTTGACTGCTTTAGTTACCTTAATGAGTCTAAACCAGATAAGTAATCCAACTCATCAACAAATCATTTATAATTTACTACTAAAAAGTTAAAACTACATGGCTGTATCTATATTAAAGTGGACCTATCATGCTATATTTAAATTATATATTGTAGGGCCATACCTATATAAGGTATATTTATACGTTTCTGTTTTCAAAATACCAAACAGATCATGCATTTTAGCCATGCCTCATTTCGCTCTATGTGCTGTTTGCTGTCTACTGGGCTGATTCTATGAGCTGCAGCTGACCACGCCCCCCTGCAGGAGAGGGGAGCCGTGCTCTGATCAAGTCAAGAGGGGGAGAAAAAAAGATCTCCGTCCTCCGTGTTTTATTATATTGTTATAGGCCTATAGAGTCGTTATTCATTTGTTTTAAAGCTCAATAAATAACAAAGAAGACCTTTGACCGGCACTTTTCTAATTTTGTCCGGAAGATTTAAACTTTAACGGACATCTTGACCGGCGAAAGAAACTGAAACTGAAACTCTGCCGCATGCTCCCCTCGTTCCTTGGAAGAGGCGGAGAGGTGGGTGTTTGTCATCTGCTGGTGGACTAACCGGAGAGAATTACAGTGCTTGCCTCGACGGGGAGGGATTGCATGGAATTAAAGCAGCGGGAGCAAACGCTTGCCTCGGGGAGGGAGAAAAAAAGCCACAGCGGAGAATAAACAGAAGGGTAACCATGGTAACTATGGACGGGAAGTCTGCTTTTGAGCGGCAATGGCCGGCCGTGGCCCAACCCCACATTCCCCTGATAGGTGGAGAGTTGGCCCAATAGCCGTAGCGCCACTTCTGTGACGTCATTGAAGTGTTCAAATCTGGATCAGTTTTTATCAGATCCGTTGCAGCCCCTTTTTTAGAGATTTGGGTATGGAGGAAAATAGAGAGGGTTGTGTTTTCTGACACTTGGTGAGTTCCCTGGAACACCGGGGACACATATTCATGTATAAAAGACGTACAAAAGTGCATTTTGCATGATAGGTCCCCTTTAAAGAAAAGTTACTACTTTACCAAAATCAACATTAAAGTGATGACCACATCTTTGCAAAGTATAATACAGTAATATGATATATATGTTTCTTAAATTCAGAAAGTAACAGTTCTTTCAGTTTCTGTACTTTAAGCACATTTTAATGCTAAACATTTGTATTTCTGAAAGATGGACTTTTACTTGTAATAGAGTATTTCTACACGGTGCTATTAATACTTTGACTTTTGATTTTTTAATTGGTTCAACTTTAATTTCCATATCTTAAACATTGCACTTTGACGCTCCAATCACATGCAACGCTTCACTTTAAAATCAAAATCTACCAGGCTTCAAATTGATCATTAAACTTTGCTAAAGTGAGGATTGTTTTTGCTGTCTTAACAGCGGAGGGAAGGGCGTGTTTCCACACAGAGTGCATCCAATCTTAACATGCAAGAGATTGGAAATGTACCATTATGTAAATGGCAGAGACCGGTGTCTGCACAATTGTTTTTACACAGATGAATTACATATAGCACAGCGTACACGTTAATGCATCATGCTCCAGTTATGCTGAAGCCTGATAAGCAGAGGCTGCGCTCTCACATGCAGACAACCCTCATCTTGTTTTTCTTTCAGTTTGCCCCCGAACTCTCCTGCACTTTCTTTCTATTTCTGTTCCACATGTGCGCAAACATACAGTACTCACACATATGCACTCGGCTAAAGCCTTTCGGACTCGGCGCAGCAGACATCTGTGCCACAATCATTCTGGCTCACTGAGTGTCTTCCCGATTACACGCTGGAGTAGAATTACACTGCTTTATTAAGAATTCAAATTCGGGCCACACTGAGTGAGTTACTCGCAAGCGCTGAAATATGAATGACTCTGGGAAGTGCCAGAGCTCATAGATTTTGTATTAGATTAATGTGTAATCATGGAGGAAGTGGGCCTCTGTAGCCAGCTGCTACCTGGCCACAGCACTGACTCCGTGTGTGCTCTTTGTCAGGCTTGGGGAGTAACAGAAAAGGAACAAACACTTTCTGCAGTGGCCCTAATGCAGAGTAATACGTTCCTAGGCCACTTAGTCTGCAAGGGGATTTCTTTCTGAATCGTATTCCAAAAGTTCAAACCTTTAGTAAGGACCCAGTGTAGTCATGGAAGGCAGGTCAATGTCAAGGGTTTATTTAAAGGGGTCCTACTATGTTCATTTTCAGGTTCACATTTGTATTTTGTGCCTCTACTGTGACAAGTATGGGATTAGTTTTGTGTCATAAAGATAAAGCAACACTTTCTCAGAATCAAGCAAAACTAAGAGTTTAAGAGAAAAAAAACGTGTTCTCTTTGCTTCTTTCTCAATGATCAGACTTTTGCTCTCGCTGCAGCTCTTCTCGTTAGCGCTCCTTCATTTTTTGTTTTCGATTCTGACACAAACGTCCCAGGTGGGCGGGACTTTCAGGGGTGCGTCCCCATTGGCTACTCAGTTTTTGAGTGACAGCCCACTACACCACAGATCATACAGTGCAACTCATGCAGCAAACTCCGGAGTCCACTCTGCCACGTTTGTGTCGGTGCCTCCTGGGGAGTTTTCATGAACATATCGGACTTATCTTATGGATTGCTGTGCATTATACTTGTGTTGTGTAGTTTATACTTTATTCCAACTTTAAACATTGTAATACCTGAACACACTGCTGCTTTAAAATAATTTCCCAATTTGGGATCGATAAAGTGTCTGTCTGTCTATCTATTTATTTTATAGATAAAAAAACACATCTATGTATTTTCAAGCTAAAGGTGATACACAATATAAACTGTATACTGTTAAGACATGTTACATTTCAAAAGCATATATTGCTATGTTTAGGACAAACAATTAAAGACTGCTTTAATTTAACAAACTCTACAATATAAAAGTGGCAGATTTGCTTTATTAAACAGACCAGACCTACTGTAGGTTGCACACCAACACAATTAGGAACATGCTCACATCTTACTATGTTGGTCTGAAGAGCTGAAGCATTCACAATGGATGCAAACTGTGTTGTCTCATTCTATATCCTGTGAGAAAACGATATACATTTAGCATTAAAAACTCGACATACTATTCCTATCCTGAGGAAGATCTGAATAATCAACAGATTTGAATGGAATCTCTAACATTTTCATGTAGAATAAAGACAAAAGAGTGATTATACAAATTATATTTATTGAAATTTGAACCAGAAGATGAAGTCTCAAAGAATGTTTTAAATAAAAGGACATAAAACAAAATGGTGGATAATAATAAAATCTATTAAATGTATATGTAAAGACATTTGGTCAAATGAAATGACACTGAGCCAGTGATAACGGCAACGCCCAGCGTGGATGAAGCTGGTGCAGGTCTTTCTTCATGCCCCCCTCCGTGCTGTCCCCTCAGAGGAAGTGGGAAAACGGGATAATACCTCTGGACACCACGCTGTCTCACGGTGTCTGAACGCTCACTCACTGCTAGCTATGTAGCTAACTGCACAGCTTTTCTTTACTTCTCACTTAACACAATAAAGAAACAGACCGTATAGTACAGCACAAACAACACAAATGATCAATACTCACATATATTTTCACTTGTAGTATTATAATAATTGAAATGCTGGTTCTTCTGGGGTTCTTCTGTCCATGCTCAGCTACCGCAGCTGCACTGTACAATCGCCGGAGGACTGGGCTGTCACCCAAAAACTGAGTAACCAATGGGGACGCACCCCTGAAAGTCCCGCCCACCTGGGATGTTTGTGTCAGAATCGAAAACAAAAAATTAGGGAGCGCAAACGAGAGAGCTGCAGCGTGAGCAAAAGTCTGATCATTGAGAAAGAAGCAACAAGAACTGCAAACTTATAGTTTTATTTTAATTAATTTTATTTTGCTTGACTCAGTTTTGTTTTCTCTTAAACTCTTAGTTTTGCTTGATTCTGAGAAAGTGTTGCTTTATCTTTATGACACAAAACTAATCCCATAAACATGTCTCCATGCTTTAATGTTCAAAAAGCTCTTTATTTTTCTCATACTGCCTGTGCTGCAGGCTCTGTTGTGATTGGTCAACCACATAGAGTTGTCTCTTAGCCTATTTCGTGCAATGTTTGTGTGCTAGCCAATAGATGCGCAAGTGTTACTTAGTGATATCACTGTTACCAAAGTAAACAAAGGAGTCCAATGGAGGCGTTTCAGGGGGGGAGTGTGTGGGAGAGAAACTCCCTCTGGAGCCTTTGCAGACCATTTACATGCACACAAACCTATAAACACACTACGGGAAAAAGAAAACCGAAAAAGCATAATAGGGCCCCTTTAACTAAAGTGCCATGTTTGCTGTTTCATGTATAAAGCTAAAACAACATTTGTAAACTAAACTATTCTGTAGGCTTATCCTATAATTAAATCTGTATTGATCTTTATTCCCTGTGGTTTTCTTGGTTTGGACATTTCAGTATGTTGACAACTGACTTAATCCATGTAATGAAGTAAGAGAATATTCTGTTTCTTGTGAAAAGGAACATATTTTATTTCTGCTTTGTGAGCTTAGATTAAGATACTGAGCACTTTTTTTACAGGTGATTTGAACACATTTTTAAAGTAACCCTCCCAACCCGGCTCTTCATAGCCCCACTCCCATTTTTAAGGATCTAACGAGTGAAGGGGGGTTTGCTACTTACGTCTTCTGACTAAACTCAGAGTTTAGCTCAGCTCTGCATGTCAGTTTGTCCTCCTTTGCTTTTAAATTAATCTCTAATGGTTAACCCTGAACTGCTGCACAGTTGGAATCTACCACATTATGCTTTTCAAGTGTTATGTAATTTTCAGTGGATTAAAGATATTTCTCTGAAAGGGGTTTTGATGAAAACGTCCTTATATAAACCTCTTTGTAGATACTGAGCTTCAAACCCCGTTGAGAATTTTCCGGGGGAGTTTATTATAAAGCCTTTTATCGACTTTATAATGGGGACATTTTTCTTGGTAAATGTTTGGATTGCACACACTGGAAGCTACAGTTCTGTGTTGTTTCATCATTTTGAATTCATTTGTTTGTGATGTTTGTTATAGTGCTGTTATTAGAGGTACTGTGTGCAGGTACATTGACTGTAGGCTGTTCATATGGACACTGCCAATAAGAAACCGAATAAACGTTCTGCAGAGATTTATGATTAATCTGCTTTGTAACTCTTATTGTGCTTTCACAACGGACGCCAATCAAAGAATTGCCCTGCAGTAATTCACGCCAGTTTTACAGCGGCATCATTTGTGTTGACTCGCGTCACTCAAACAAGAGGAGGCGGGGCTTTGAAACCAACAACAACAACATTAACATATGCCGAAATAACTACATACTTATACCTATGAATTAATGCTTTGGCAAGTGTGTCCACAAGACGGCAGGCTAAAAACTAAAAAAGGAGGATCTGCTCCATCCACACTCAAAAAACGTCATATATGGACTCAGGGTTTCCCACACATAGACTTTACTTGGGCAGGCCGCCCAGGTATATTAAAGGTACAGTAGGGTAGGTAAGAATGGAGAAACCAGCTCGAGTGCGCTAGAATTTGAAAGTACGCAGCCGAAAAAAATCTGCCCCTTCCTTCAGACTTCCTTATAGAGCCCCTCTTCCAACACACACGAACGCGCACATGACCAATGAGGGCACGAGATAAGTTTGTGCACGAGATGGAAGGCTGACAGGCAGGTAGGCCATCCAGTTATTTTAGCCGTGCCGTGTTTCTGAAGTGAATTACCTACCCTACCTTTAACGCCCGCCAAAGTATATAGCACGACCCATTTAGGTTTAATCTTTTTTTATCCGTCCGCGAGCACGACGCCATCTGCGATCGATTAACTACCCCCCCCTGTACCTGTTCGCTTAGCTATCGCGTGAAGGATCTGCTTTATGCGCTCCGCAGTAACTCGGCTGCGAGGCTCCGGCGAACAGTTCAATAGCACCCCCCCCCCTTATATATTTAAGATCTGTGGGAAACCATGGGACTATTAAAGACGTGACTCTCATGATTCTATTGGTCTTTTGAAATGGTTGATATACCTCTACAAATATTAACCTGATCGTTTTGCAATTAATGTGGGTTAACTCCGACTGACCCATGGTTAGTCTTTGTCACACAAACACTTAATAGAGTTCATAAGGAGACAGGTGCGTTTCAGTGCGAACCTGTGCTCAAAATTTTCTGAAATGTGCTTGTTGCTCTGAAAACTATTTCAGGAAATTGACATCCTTTTGTGGAACTTCACGTCTGCATTTTCAGTAAATGATCCAGATGATGCTTTGCTTTTAGCCTTGTTTTGGGGGAGCAAATATTCACCATGTTGGCAAGGATCCTACAAATGATCCTGTAAGGCTTAGTTGTGGTAAATACATGTTTATGACATGTCGATAATGGATGACAGTGCTACTGCATCTAATAACAACAACAAAATAGTAAGGGATTTCTTTTCTGTCAATTGACAAGTTAATAAATCTACCGAAGTCATTTGCAGCTCCAGGTGACAGTAAAGTTTGAACAGTAACACCAGACATTTTTTTATCATAAACGTTGTAAATGGAAACATTGCCTGAACAATCCGGAAGCCATCACGTAGGATGACTCGGTGCATACTTCTGTCAGTTAACGTTGAGAAGCAGCTTGTTTTAACTCCACAGATTTGACTATTCTAAACTGCAAATAGGTGTGAATGTGAATAAACTGTCTACCAGTCCAATGTGTTGCCATCACCTAAAAATCCCAAAACTGCCATTTTATTCTGGCTTTTTCCAGCTTTTGAAGTAGTCACTCTTATGGTGCTCATGATGTACAGTAAAGAACTTGCATATGCACTTTGTGGAAAACAACAATTTTCCATCTTGTAGTCTTCAAGCAGCAAGTGTTCTCCGCTGTACCAGATCTATAATTCAGGGGCTGAGGACACGGCCACGCTAACCCGGTTTAATGAAGCGGTGAATCTGAGTATGACTCAAATTATTGAAGCGCTTTGTGTCTCTTTAGCTATGAGGCAGAGAGTTATCTAATACACCATCAGGACCTGAACATTGACAATGCACAAACTCAGATAGATGAACACGCAATGGTTTGAAAAGAGGGTCAGGATTACTCAGAAATACATTTGTAAAACACTGGGATGCATGTTCTTCTGATTCTGCATGAGGATTTGAAGCAGTAAGCATGTTACTAAATGTAACTGGCTGTCATATATCCATCGTCAATTGGAGGCAGCAACATAAACGTTAACCTACATGAATAGGCTGCGAATGAGCACTTCCAAGATCTCAATGTCAGCTGTAGTGTCGTTTTACATTCGTTATGAAGCTGCGGCTTATTATATCAGACCAGTTTCACAAATGTTTCTGCTCTGTTTCTTTATCACATTTATATATCAATTGTCTGGTAGTGACAACTAAAAAATCAAAGAGTGTATCCACTCCCAAGTTTAGGGAGAAAAGGCTGTCGGTAATAACAAGGTCAATTGCGTTGATCAAATGAATAAAAAAGCTATTAAAGCGTTGTAATGTGGAGCTGAATGCAGCCTTGGGTCTTGTAAAAAGGATGCTGCATTGTGAACAGATCTGCTGCCAAAACGCCACAATGGAGATGAGCCCTCGTTTTTCACTCTGGTGGTAAACAACAGCCTGGCAGTCAGTTTGTCTGTGAGTAATTGGCTTTTATTATGTGGCCGCTTTCTTAAGCAAAACTCTAAGGGAGTAGTGCAGGAGTCCTAAACCAGGACATTGGTTAGCATTGAAGCACTTCCCTGCTCCCTTGTCTCGAAGTCAATGGTTTTTGGTTAGAGTCTCATCTTAGAGGGCCCAGTTTACTAGAGGGATAGTTTGAACAAAATGTGAGTAATTAATATGTGTTTGCCGTAGAGTTTATTTTCTAAACTTTATAAGTCGAATGGAACAATCCCATTGCTTTTAGTAAATGGTGCCCTTGCAATGGCAATTTCCGGCTCTGCCTTCAAAAATACTTGCCTTAAAAACTCTTTTACCTACATCTTAAAAAAAGCTGAGACATTTCAATCACTGCTTTGTAAGGTTTTACCAAATATTTCAAAGCTTTGAGACTTTAAAGCGTTCACATGTTAATTCTAAATCAATATTCCAATGCTGTGTCCATTCATTATGTTAAAACCCAGTATTTATTCAGATTTGCAGATTAAGATTAGGCTACATTAAGATTAGTTTTATACTATTATTAAATGATATTCCAGTGGTGGTGGCATAGAATTGTTTCGAACGTGTGTGTTTCAAACATTCCATTACTTTTAGTAGTAATGTCCAAAAGTCAACATTTCTCAAAACAGGTTTATATCGTAATTGTTGGCATTTAGCCTTTCAAATACAACATTTGCAATGCAGTCAAAACAAAAATGGCTCTTTAGCTTGTGAGTTAGGGTTAAATGTGTTAAAAGGGTGGTCTAAAAGCAACATAAATCACATTTGGTTAAATAATTGAATCTCATGGACCACTTTATGTAAACTGAGGTTTTTGGTCAGGGTCATAATATATGCATCAAATGTTGGATGCTCCTATTGAGGTTTCACCGAATGAAGCTTCAAATGATTGACATTCGGTACAGCCCTACTTCTTTGTCCTAGAGAAGTTTTGTGTCTTTGTTTGGATTTGGTAGTACCAGAGCTCACGGTTCATTAAAGAGTCATCCTTTAAAAGGACAGGACAGCTCGCCTTCCCCTCGGTGGATTCTCATTCTGCTCAAGTCTACGCTCTGCCTCGCCTCCTTCTTCTCTTTCCACTCGGTGCGGATGGCTTTGATTTGGCTGTAGAAAAACAACCTGAAAGGTCAGCAGCAGTTTGTCTCCTCATCCTGTTCCTCTTTACACAGCTTCTTGCTCTTGGCGTGCCCCCGGAGCTTCGGTTCATTTCCTCAGTCAGATTCTTGTTTTCTTTCTAGTCCTCTCTGAACCTACATCGAATTCATTCAAGACACCGTGTTATTTCCTCTCTCAAAGAAACCACCTCCTTGCCTCTTTCATCTTAGACATTTCTAAGATGTTTTCTGTATTGCCTCCCTGACCAGTCTTCTTTAAGATATTGCTCAGCTGTAGGCCTGTCTCAATAAATAATTTTGTTTGATACATTTTCCCGGAAATTATTGCAATAAACGATAATATTGTCGGCACCGTTGTAAGACCATTTTAGACCACTGACATAATAATATATAATAATAATTCAAGTACATCCTTTCAAACAGAACTTTTTATTGAACATTCAACATTGCAAATGAAATGTGAAATAATATTCAAATGTATATACATTTGACCGTGACTGACATGGAGGGAGACAGGAAAAACCAACAATGCACACAGGGGAAGACAAGACTAAATACAGAGAGGGGTAATCACAAGACAAGACACAGCTGGGGTAAGGGAGACAGAAACACAAGGGCAACAGGTGAACACAATCAGACACACCAGGGAAACTAACGACAGGAAGGCAAACACAGGAAGAAGGAACAGAGAAGACACAAGGAGGAAAACATTTCAAAACAAAAGGTGGAAAATGAAAACATAAATACAAAACCGTAACCGAACCCCCCCCTCAAGGGACGGATTCCAGACGTCCCAAGACAACCCCAAAAAGTCCAAAACCTCTAGAAGGGTGGGCGGAGGGGGCCCGGAGGAGGGACGCACAACCACTACCAAAAGGGCGGGTGGAGGGGGTCCGGAGGACGGGCCCGGAAGGGGTCCCGGGCGGACCGCCCGGGGGCAAGGCAGAGTCCAAAAAGGGGCGAAGGCCACAGCGGGCGAACTCAGGGGCCCGGGCATGAGAGCGAAGGCAGTGGCTGGAAGAGTCAGGAGGCCGGGCTCGAGGGCGAAGACCACGGCTGGGGAACTCAAGGGGCCGGGCTCGAGGGCGAACACCGCAGCACTCAGGGGGCCGGGCTCGAGGGCGAACAAGAAGGCGGCGACGGGACAGCTCCGGAGGCCGGGCAGGAAGGTGCTGACGGGACAACTCCGGAGGACGGGCAGGAAGGCCATGACGGGACAGCTCCGGAGGCCGGGCAAGAAGGCGCCGACGGGACAGCTCCGGAGGCCGGGCAAGAAGGCGCCGACGGGACAGCTCCGGAGGCCGGGCTGGAAGGCGCTGATGGGACAGCTCCGGAGGACGGGCAGGAAGGTGCTGACGGGACAACTCCGGAGGACGGGCAGGACCCAGTATCGGCCGGACAGAAACCGGAGCCGACGAGACAGGCGTAGACGGGATCCTGAACATGACATGGGCTGGTGTCAATGGGACCCCGGATGGAGCAAGGGCTGGTGTCGACTGGACCCCCAACGGAACAGGACACAGAGTTGGCAGGACCCCCGGTGGAACAGATGTCGGCGGAACCTCCAACAGGACAGGACACAGAGTTGGCAGGACCCCCGGCGGGACAGGATATGGTGTAGGCAGGAAATCTAGCGGAGCAGGTGTCGGCGGGACCCCCAACATGACAGGATCTGGTGTTGGCAGGAAACCCGGCAGGAGAGTAGTCGGCGGGACCTCCAACAGCACAGGACATAGAATTGGCAGGACCCCCGGCAGAAGAGTAGTCGGCGGGACACCCAACGGGACAGGACATAGGATTGGCAAGACCCCCGGCAGAAGAGTAGTCGGCGGGACCTCCAACGGCACAGGACATAGGGTTGGCAGGACCCCCGGCAGAAGAGTAGTCGGCGGGACCTCCAACGGTACAGGACATGGGGTAGGCGTCGGCCGTAGAGCCAACAGGACACGGGGGGCTGGCGTCGGCTGGAGAGCCAACAGGAGACGAGGTGCTGGAGTCGGCCGGACCACCGACAGGACACGAGGGGCTGGAGTGGGCCGAACCACTGACAAAACACGGGGGGCTGGCGTCGGCCGGGGAGCCAGTACTGGAGCCGAAACTGAAGCCGGAACCATGGCTTCTGGGGCCAGAACTGGGGCTGAAACCATGGCTGCTGGGGCTGAAACCATGGCTGCTGGGGCCAGATCTGGAGCTGGAACCATGGCTGCTGGGGCCAGAACTGGGGCTGGAACCATGGCTGCTGGGACCAGAACTGGGGCTGAAACCATGGCTGCTGGGGCACGGGCTGGAATCCTGGCCCTGCGTCTCTTTAGAGGCCTTTTGGAGACGCCGTGGACCTCCAACAGGACAGTAGTCGGATCCCAGGAAAGGGTTAGAGGCTTGAGAAAAGCTTCCAGGACTACATGTAAAATGTTGTAGCCACTCACGCAACAAACCCCTGAGCCAGGGCTTGCGAGCAACCTCCTGGCGTGCCTCCTTCAAAGCAGCCACTCTACCCCGTATAGATGTGGCGTCATACCAGGTATAAAAAAGGTACTCTAGAGCAGGGGTTCCCAACCTTTATTGTGCCAAGGACCGGTAGATACATTAAAAAAAAATCGCGGACCGGTTGTCAATTTTAACTGATTTTAATATTTACTCACCACCAGCAGGTAGCAACAGAGGCTAATTGTATGTAACAGCCTGAACAAATACTAGAACAATATGCATCCAAAACATATTAACAAAGTTTAAAAAAGAACCGGTGTTGTTTTTTGGTTTTTCGGAAAACCAAAAAACCGACGTTATTCAGTTTTTAAACCAAAACGGGAAAACAGATAAATCAACGTTTTGGTTTTGTTTGTATGATTTACGGATAATCCAGTGAATGCTGGGAAAATGTCGTTCATTCCGGTGCACTCCCGACAGCATTAAGCATCGAGATTAAGATTAAACTAATTTATTTTGGGAACAGCCGCATATATGCCGGTGTCGGACAGACACAAACACACCGAACACACAGAGCTGAGCTGAGCAGAGCACATACACACACACATCATGCGCCTTGGTGACTGACTGGACATCTCCTTCATAAAACTAATAAAAGGGGGAGTAATCGGGCAGTTCGATGTGTGTAGATGTGTGTGTGGTTAACACGTAGCAGCCTGCAGTCACTCTTAAACTGTTCTGATTAAGTTAAACACAGCGAAGGCGGTGCGTAAAAAGGCACAGCTCTTTACCGAGTATAGGCCTACGTCCCGCTGCCTCCTGATGCTGCAGCCATTTCATGAAGGAGGGTTTCCTTCTATAAAACAGCTGCGGGCAGCAGATCGTGAGAGTCCCGGACATTAATTCATAGATCAAGGCATACTGGTTTACTCTCCTGTTTTGCCAATCCAGTGCTTAAACAAATAGCTCTACACCCCTGGCCGACATGTCCTTAAAATGAAGTCCGAGTTTGAAATATATCTCAAATAATGTATGCACCACCATTTCCCCACATAAACATAACAGTCTGCAATCAAACGGTTCTCTCCTGTGCGCTCCTCTTCCTACTTGGCGCACCGGTAACATGCTCGTGCGCACAAGAGGCTGAGACCTTAGGCTGAGCCGCCGAATCCCTCGGAACATCATAAAAGCCATTTTCAACGGTTTTCTAGTGAAAGATTAACTAGCTACTGGATGAAATAATATGACTGGTGGCATAGGTGCGAAAATTAAACACTTTTTGAAAAAAATATTATGATAAAATATTTTTATATATTTATAATTCTGCAAATATTACGATAAACTCACAGCTATTTCACGGCCCGGCAGTAACACCTCCGCGGCCCGGTACCGGTCCGCGGACCGGGGGTTGGGAACCCCTGCTCTAGAGAGTACCCAAGACGTTCCGCCTGTAGCAACAAAAAATCAGAATCTGCTGAGTCCAATTCTGGTCGGTTCATTCTGTTAGGTAATGTGGAAAGGGTAGGACCCAAATGCAGACGTCAAAAAGGAAAAAGGTCTATAAACAAAAGGCGAGCTTTATTCCAAAGCCGATGAGCACAAAAACAAGGCATGAAAAAACATAGATAGCACAAGGTAGTGAATACAAACAAAACTGACCGTGACTGACATGGAGGGAGACAGGAAAAACCAACAATGAACCGACAAGGCACACAGGGGAAGACAAGACTAAATACAGAGAGGGGTAATCACAAGACAAGACACAGCTGGGGTAAGGGAGGCAGAAACACAAGGGCAACAGGTGAACACAATCAGACACACCAGGGAAACTAACGACAGGAAGGCAAACACAGGAAGAAGGAACAGAGAAGACACAAGGAGGAAAACATTTCAAAACAAAGGTGGAAACTGAAAACATAAATACAAAACCGTAACACACTGTCCATACAAAGACCCAGATGCCTCAACAGGCCATATCCAAATCTGTATTTCAAAGTTTTCGAGCAAGGAACGCCAACATGTTTGCATTGTCGGGCAAATGCATCTTTGATTGTAAACTGTCGGGAAGGTGGGGACTCTCCATCTCCAGCTGCCGTGTTTGCTACCAGCTGGGAAAACGGAATGGGGTGGTTATGTTTCAGGTGCAGTTTAAGGTTGGTCGTATTGCTGGCTTTTGTTGCTACCTTTTTAAAACAAATGCGACACACCGCCCGGCTCATTCAAGTCCGTAGGTTCGCCTCGTTGATTTGGCTTTAATCCAAAATATTCCCACACCGGAGATGTGGTATTAGGTTTTGCAACCACTTCCATTTAACTTCAAATTCCCCTCGAGTAAGTCACACATTGTCTCCTGCTTGTCTCTATATTACTAATTTGGCTGCCACACTGCTGCACGCGGAGTGTCCTGACCGTCCTGACCTGACCGTCCTGACCTGACCGTCCTGACCTGACCGTCCTGACCTGGCTGTGTCATGGGCTGTGTGTGAGCCCCGCCCCTCACATCGCGCCGGGCCGGCAGACACAGCGCGCCTGGCTAAAATGCTGGTCACATCTTTATGTAAACAAACACGCATGCAAACGGCAATTTATCGAGCTCAGAAAAGTTATCGAGTCCATTTTTATTTATCGTACGATAAGTCAATTTATTGATTATCGCGACAGGCCTACTCGGCTGTAATCATCCATTTGAACTAATCATCCCCTTCCCCTCTTTAGTTCCTTCAGCCATCATTAGGCTTGTTTGCTCACTCGACGCTCTTCACAGCTGTCTAAAAAGAAGTGACTGAAAAGACATCACAGGGCATAATTGTCTCTGTTTCCTGCACTGATGCTATCAGAGAACATATAATTATGCTTCAATTGATTTAAAAGAACATGCAAACCGACTTCAAAGCCATTTAGACCCAGTATAAAAAGCATCAAAAACGAAAGCTTAAATGCACCATGCAATTTGAACTCTGTAATAGTCATGGAAGATATACAGTTGTTAATTTAAAGTGGACCTATCATGCTATATTTTAATAATATAGTGTAGGACCATACCTATACTGTATAAGGCATATTTATACTTTTTTTTTTTTTTTAAATACCAAACAGATCATGCATTTTAGCCATGCCTCATTTCGCTCAATTTGCACTTTTTTAGCCCTGTTTTTGCAAGGGCTGATTCTGTGAGAACAGCACCACCTACAGGCCTGGCATATGTACTACAGCGTCTCCAGCGCTTTCGAACGGCAATGGCCGTGGCTGTCTCCTCCTGATTGGTGGAGTTGGCCCAATAGCCGTAGCGCCACCGTCCTGACGTCAGGACAGTGTTCAAATCTGGATCAGTTTTTATCAGATCCGTTGCAGCCCCTTTTTTAGAGATTTGGGTATGGAGGAAAATAGAGAGGGTTGTGTTTTCTGACACTTGGTGAGTTCCCTGGAACACCGGGGACACATATTCATGTATAAAAGACGTACAAAAGTGCATTTTGCATGATAGGTCCCCTTTAATAATTAAAACGCACTGCATATTACATTTACATTACATAAAAAGAAATTCAATTTGAGCCTAAGTGCAGTGTTCTAATGAAGGCATTTCCATATGAACAGATGTGCTTTGTTTAGAAACATGCTTTGGCAGACCTTCTCCTTGTCTGGTCCAATTACCCACAATGCAGTGTACGCTGAACGTTGATAGTGACAGCATTAGAGATTCTTCTAACCTCATACATGATATTCATTATGGAGCGTGCTCTCAGTCATTTCGCTACTAATGATCCGCTCATTACATTGTTTCAGTAAGCTCAGAAAAAAAACATGACCATATGAAAGGTTTCGAAAGCTAGCCTTAATAAGCAGCTGCAAAGGGTGGCAGTTGCAAGTGGGTACGTGGAAAGATTTTAAAGTAGCTCAACTGATTTAAAAAAATAGATGTAACAATTTGATGAAAAAAAATATCCACATAGGGTGAGCTGTATGAACATTACATGTGTGAATGCTAGTAAGCAAAGGGAAAGAAGCTAATGCTTAAGCTAAAATGCACGCAGTTCAAACTATTAGATATACTTATGATAATGTTTGTTCTAGTAATATAGTAAAAGTAATATTTTACAGTTAAATGCTGTATGTTTGTTAAAAGTTATGAATAAATAGTCAAAATATTTCTCTAAAACTAGTGGAATATTGGTTTAATAATTAATAGTAATGGATAAATTGTCTAAAAGTAAAGTCTAAATGATAGAAAAAGTGAGTAAAAAAGTAATGAATAAACTATTTGAATATTTAGCCAAAGGTGATGAATAAATGGTGATACATCTGGATAGTACTGGATAAATGTTCCTGTACTACTGGATACAAAGGTACTGGATAAATGGTTAAATATTGTAGGTTTGTTAAATGTAATGGATAAATGGTCAAAATAGTTTCCTAAAAGTAGTGGAAAATTGGTAGACTACTTTGTAGTAATGGACACATTGTCTTAAATTAATGGATAAATGGTGGGATAACTAAAAGTAATGCATGCATTGTAGAAACAGTTCGTTAAAGTAATGGTTAAATGGTTGAAATATTTGGCCAAAAGATAAATGGTAATATATCTTGAGTAATGGATACATGGTTAAATAATGTATGTTTGCCGAAAATAAATAATTAAATAGTAAGAACAGTTATGTAGTAGAGAATAATGAATAATGAATGTTCAAAATAATTGTCTAAAATGAATGGAAAGTTGTAATGGATAAATGGTAAAATAGCTAAAGGGTAATGGATAGACCGACTTAAATATTGACAGTGTAACTGTTGTTACGTCCCGGCTCGTGGAAAGTAGAAAGTAACATATAACCAGTTGAAATTGGTAAATTTGGAAGTTGTTGAATGAATGAGCTCAATGAAATTGGCAACAAGCAACCATAATCAAAACAAAAGGCCACAAAGGGACCGGTTTAAATAACAAACAAAAGGAACTAAGGTAGACTCTTTAAATAAGAGCTTTCACAAGTTAATACACAAACACAACTACAAAAGAAAACCTCACTTCTAAAATTGAAAAAGGAATAGGGCTAACAAAAGTAGGCTGTTATAAAACACAGCCTGAGTACAAGTTAACCACAGTTAACGTTGTACTTTAGATAAACAGAGTAACAAGTATAAACACAAATATACCACAACTAGTTAACCACTGTTAACAGAATTATCACAGGATGTACGGGGAGAGTACCGAGAGACGTCTGCCACAGATTCAGACCTCTCTCGGCTAATTGAGGTGCACACATTATTGTAGTTTTCCCCGGAAGGTGTGTTGGAGAGTCGGGCCCGGCATGCTCCAATCCAGATCTTCGGTCATGCCTACCGGGGGAGGGACAGGAAGCCGGCATCCAATGGTGTCTGGGCAACGGCACAGCTCATATACATATATAACACCCAGCTGCAAACACTTACAGAAAGGTTAATGGGCAGATAGAAGGCGGCGACCGTAACAATGTATACAACAAAAAAAACATAACAATATAGACTTTCATTAATAGTGGTAAATAGCATCCGGATTAAAATCCTTAGAAGAAGGTAAAACATGCTAATAAGAGGGTTACTTGAACACTTCTGACAAGGCTGTCAAAAAAAACATTGGGAACCACTGTAATTAAATATACTGTAAACAAATCCATCAGAAAGTAAAATGATTTGCCGTGCAGGCTGCCCCTTGATTCCATACTGGCAGGCTTAAGGCTGCACTGTAAGCAAATATGTATAATTAACAACAAGCTTCCTATGAAACACACTGTAATCTGGATCAAACCCACCCTGTGCCAACTAGAGCAGATTGGCAGGAGAAGGAGGGGGCTGTTCGTTTGCTTTACAGCCAACTGTGCATTTGCTGTATTTCATGATCTCCCGACATTCCTCTTTAGAGGCGGCCCAGACAGTGAAATCAATTGGCCAGTGTGGTGGAGTTTGGATGAGTTTTAACTGCATCGTGGGGGCGATAAAAATCAAGTCCAGTGTTTTTCTCCGGCTTTACTGTCTTTTAAGCGATCATAAAACCCCTGCTGTAATCTCTTTATCTCTTTCATCTCGCCCACAGGCAAACAGACATGCCCTCCAGAGAAATTTGACTGTGGGGGAACCAACAAGTGCGTCTCGTTGTCATGGAGATGTGATGGGGAGAAGGATTGCGAGAACGGGGCGGACGAGGAGGACTGCGCGTCTGGTGAGTTTGTTTAGCCGTCAGTTCTCCAATTAAGAAGGAATGGAACCTCAAAGAAAGTCATTAATTCTGCTGGTTTTACCTACCTTTCCCAACATCACCTGCATTCCATAAGGTCACATAGTCTTAATATTACAGTTTGAACTATCATTCTCATTTCAATCCATCAATCCATCTTTTAAGTGTTTTTCCCAGTGTAATTTAATTCAACAAAAGCAAAACAACATATACAAAAAACTATACAATTATAAGTTTTATTAGACAATCTGTTCCATCTTATTTTGAATTCATCTTAAAAAAACAATGGCATATAGAAGAGTTTTTCTAACTGAAGCACCATCTTTCAACTATGTTGAGTTGACCGCCTTCCCGCATTGGGTTGCCCTGACCAACTGAGCGTATGAGCATAGCTTGGAATTGGCTGGATGTTGGTTTGACTTGATCTGGAATCGAATGCTTTTCCTTGGGTTCCGTTCCATCTGAGTAACTATATAACATGTGTAGCACCCATAAGGTTGAGGTTGTCTACCTGCACATACATGTTTATACCACAAGGGGGCAGGTCACCTTATGGTTCTGATGATTGTTTTATTCTGGACATGAACAGAATAAGTGTGTCTGTGTGTTGTGCTTTTGAGATCGTTTGAGATGCTGACGTCTTGCACATGTGCCTTGTGGAAGTTAATAAATGAACGTTTTCTACACCTATAATGCCCTTGCGGTCTGAGTGATGTAACAATTTGGAGGTCCTACCGAGATTATTAACTTCACGGCGAAAGGTTCCCGGGAAAGGACGGTAAAGATGGATACTGGAGAGCGATGGGTAACGTGGTTCGTAGCTAGGCTAGGCTAACAGTTCAAGTGTAGTGTAGCTAGTACGGCTCTGCCTCGTTTGTTTATTTTTCCCGTGAAAAGGTCCAGTCAGAAACAAGATGTCAGATCACAGAGAAGATTTTCTAAATGAGATAGAAAAAAAACTGTTAGGACTGACTGTAAAGGAATTACAGCAGTGTTGTGAGCGTAGCAACCTCACTGGAAAAGGATATGTGGACATTCAAAATAGAGGCAGACGTGCCCTGGTTAAGCATATAAAGTTTTGTAAAAGTAATGAACTGTTGGAGATGGAGGATGAAGGAATGTCCGTGCTTTTGGAACTAAATGATCTACTGGACATTCTTCAAGAGAGCCAGCCGGAGACCGTCGTCGATGGAGCAGCGCCGCATGCAGCCGACAAGAGAGAGGAGCAGGTGGATCAGCCCATGCAACCCACGAGAGGAGCTCAACAGGGAGGTCACACGCAGCCTTTCTCGTCTCAGGAGCAGCACGCGGGCATGGTGGCCCCGGAAAACGAAATAAAGATAGGCACCCCATACCCCATGCGGTATATACCAAAAAAAAAGAAAGAAAGACTATTTGTTTCAGAAGAGGGTGTGTTGAAATGCAAAACTGCAACATGTACTCAACATGTACTCTGCTTCCAGAGCAGTACAGAGGACTGGTGTACAGGTACCTTCACTGTGAAATGGGTCATTTGGGGGTGGAACGAGTTTTACACCTCGCACGAGACGGGTTTTATTGGCCTGGGATGCAGAAAGACATTGAGTTTTTTATCACTCAGGTGTGCAAATGCAACATCCAAAAAAAAATTATCTTCACCTTGAAAAAAGCAGGGGAGGGTATGAATATATTTTAGTGATAATTGATAACTTCACTAAATTTGCCCAGGCTTATCCAACCCGAAACAAATCAGGTAAAACTGCAGCTGAGAAAATCTTTAATGATTTTGCATTGAAATGTGGTTTTCCTGCTAAAATACATCATGATCAGGGTAGAGAATTTGAGAACCAGCTTTTCAGACAACTGCAGAAGTACTCAGGAATCGAAAATTCTAAAACAACTCCCTACCACCCACAGGGGAACCCGGCAGAAAGATTTAACCGAACTTTGCTTTCAATGCTGCGGACTTTGGATGAAGAGGAAAAGGGAAACTGGAGTGACTATGTAACTAAAGTGGTACATGCTTACAACTGTACAACCAGTGAAGGAACTGGTTACTCCCCATTCTATCTGCTTTTTGGGAGAAAGCCCCGTCTGCCAATTGATTTCATCTTTGAGATAAATGATGGGGAAGGATGTAATTCACATCATGAGTATGCTCAAAAATGGCAGCAACAAATGAAAGAGGCTTATGACATTGCATCCAAAAATATTCAAAAGACTACAGCAAGAGGGAAAAAAATCTATGATTTAAAAAAAAAAAAGGCAAAGTGCAGTGCTTTCACCAGGCGACAGGGTCCTTGTGAGAAATATGTCTGAGCGTGGTGGACCCGGAAAGTTACGCTCATACTGGGAAGATAAGATACACATTGTAGTCTCTCGGAAAGGAGAAAGCAGCCCGGTCTATGAGGTAAAGCCAGAACGTGGAACAGGAAGAAATAGGATCCTCCATCGCAACATGTTGATGTCATGTAATGCTTTGCCACTTGAGGAACCAGCACAAAGCACGGTACAAAGACAATCACATAAAAAGCAAAGGAAAGCACAGCAGGATGTTGAACCAGGTGAAACAGAGGAGTCAGCAAGCTCAGATGAGGATGAGTATTATTGGGCTCATAGGTTGAGACATCGACATCATCAGTCTGAAGAGCAGGATGCTTCACCTCCAGCCTTTTCCCTCATCAGCCTCAACTCGACGTTGACGCAGAAGAGTTCAGAATGGAGAATCCTGTGCAGATGTTTATGGACAATAACACTAGTGACACTCAAGAGCTAACACAAACTGTTCAGCCGGCAGACCGGCCAAATGTTCAAGAAAATGACCCTTTTGACACACAACCACGCAGGTCACAGAGAGAGAAACGACCCAGAGAAACACTGACTTATGAGACATTGGGTCATCCAGTTCATCGTTTGGGAGGGCCTCACATAAACCCACTTTATGTTAATGCTCTTGCACCAGCATATGGACAATACAATGTGCCCTGGCCATCTCCACAGGTGTTTGGGACGTACATGGTTCATCCTATTCCTCTTCCTGTAGGATATTACTGAGGGGATTAATATGGACTGTCTAAAATGGGACTGACTTGATAAGACTCGGAGATAAGGAGAACTCAAGAACTCCTTTTTTTCCTTTTTAGTATTTTCTGTGGTTTCACTCTTTTTGATCACACCTACCTTCCAGAGGCTTTTGACATTAAAGCGCAGCAGGGATCAATCCTATTTAATCAGAAGGATTTGAAGTGAGGTTTGGGTTCTAAGCTGCAGTCGACAAAGAGAGTTCTCTTTGATGTGGAATGATTCTTGGTGCAGATATCTGTTGGAACTTGGCGTCTCGTCATCACATTTTGAACCTCGAGTCTTTAGCCTTTCCTCTGCAGGGCGCTCAGAACCGTCAAAAATGACATCACCATCCCCCCCCCCCCCCGCCCTGAAGGGACTATCCTTGCCCTACTTCTGAGGCGCCATGAAGAATCAGCTTCTTCTTCTTTTCTCCCTCTCCCTTGCTTCTTCACGTCAAGAAAAAGGCTACAGAGCTGAAGTGGGGGGAGGGGGTTAGACTTTGAAGATGATGTGCAAAATGGCACGTGGCGGCAAATGCACAGTGGGAGAGAAAAAAACCCATCTCCTTATTATCCTATATAAATGATGTTGTTCGTCTCTTCAGGCTCCCTGTCAGTTGTATGTGTGTGTGGGTGTTGATTATATGACTGGCTAGTGTTTAAGCTATTTATGTTGATTTGTTACAAACACACACACATTTGAGTATTTATTTAGAGAGGAAGCCAAATTAATGAAGTGCTCTTGAATGGATATTTACCCTCCCCTCCTGTACGATACCTGATACAAGTGTTTTCAATTTGTCTTTCAATTAAGAATTTATTTTTGCCGGATCAGCCTGCAAGTGGCCCGTCAATGACTCCCCGTCTCAAAGTGTCCCCACGCTCTCAGGCCAGAGCGAGTGGAAGTGATTCCGTTGACTTCAGATCTAATGCCTTCTTAGCTTAGATGGCTTTTCATTTCGTTGTCCATTGAGACCCAGTCTAGCCTGTGCTAATCCCTTTTTTATTCTAATGTCCGTATTGATGCAACGGTCTTAAGCCTCTCGATCGACACGAGGCCACCGCCCCCCCAGGCAGAGGCCAGAATCTGTCCTGAGGTAAACTCCGCTCAGCGTGACCAGGAATGAGAAGTTGAGTCCAACACTAAAAAAAGCACAGTGCTGGATAACATCACATTTAAGGCTATGTACCACGAAGGCAAGTTTAACTGAAGACTTATTAGGTCCAATATAAGCCCACATGATTGCGTCTATCTCAAGTTACCTGACTGCATATCAAAGGGAAGGTACCAAGCATTCGCTCACTATCCAACCTTGTTTCTGATTAGAAGGAGGACAAGGAGTTCAAGAAGGTTGCCTTATTTCCCTTTTTTTCAAAGGGTCTGATGCCAAAATAAACCTGACCAATTCTGAATGAAGTGATTCAGGAATGAGCCCTACACCTGGAAAGGAGCTAGCATTTTAGCACTTCCGGGCTCCCTCGTCTCAAATTAGCTTCCTTTAGCTTAGCGATTTGTGACGTGAAGTCATGCGACAGTGATGTAGTTTGATTATAGCCTAATGTTACCTTTTTACTCCTGGCAATTGAGTTTACACTTCAACTGTGATAGAGGCGGTATTAATATGTGGAAATGAACCTTCCTGAAAAAATGCGATGTATCATAAACACATGTTTGCCACAGATTTTCTGTAATATTTCAAAATCCAATGGAAAAGTCCCATTGATTCTTGTCAGGGAACCCCTTGCTTACAAAGATATGTCATCACTGCAACACTATTGACTGGCTATGAGGGGAAAAAACAACAAAAAAGAAAACTTATAATTGTATTCTGCCGTTTGAGTGCTAACTTAAAAGACATAATAGTTGACAGAATTACAACTTTGCATAGTCCATAATTGCCCTATGTGCCAAAAACACTGCTTGCTGTATAACTCTGAGTACTGCAGAGAGTAGGCTTCAGATCTTTCATATTTACTGTCGTGAAGTGAGGCGAAAGAGGAAATGGAGAATAAAGTTGTTTTATGAACAGTTTATATATCCAATTGCATTTTGCTTCTGCCCGACAGCAGAAGGCTCAGCTGCAAAAAACACATTCAGTGAGGCTGCAAATGTAGTCACAAATCATATTTGGGGGGCTGTTGATATAAAATATTTAAGCTTACAGTAAGTGAAAATGCTCAGCACCATTGAGCATGACATGTGGGATGGACTCCCCAAATGTAAACAAAAATGCTGCTTCAATGTGTGTTTGTTTGTTTGTAGCCTTTATTTAACCAGGTTAAAAAATCCCATTGAGATCAACGATCTCTTTTTCAAGGGAGACCTGCGGTACATTAGTTACACATAAAAACAAACAGAAAACAAAAGGACATCACAGCATAATTACAGGGGTATACATTAGCAACCTATTTACATTTACAGGTATCTAATAACATTTCATCCAGCCGTGCTTTAAAACGATGCAAGGGAATCAAAATGCTCAGTTTCAATATTTTTTGCATGGTGTTCCAAGCCAGAGGAGCAGCGCACATAAAAGCTCTAGTACCTAAAACAGTCCTAGCACTTGGCACATGTAATAAGAACACATCCTGGGATCTCAGGCAATAGCTACTTGCCACTCTCCGTGAGATCAAAGAGCAGATATAAGTCGGTAGTTTACCCAGCATGGCATTATATATGAATATGTACCAATGACTGAGCCTCCGACCAGTAAGTGAAGGCAGACCTGCCTTGGCATACAGGGTACAGTGATGAGTAAGTACTTTACAGTTAGTAACAAATCTCAGAGCACTGTGATAGGCGGCATCTAACCTTTCCAGGCAATGGGCAGGTGCATTCATGTAGATCAAATCACCATAGTCTAGCACAGGTAAAAAGGTCACAGAGACTTTTCCTGGCTTCAAAAGAGAAACAGGACTTGTTTCTGAAAAAGAAACCTAGTCTAACCCTCAGCTTTTTAAGCAGATTAGTGACCTGAAGTTTAAAAGTAAGACAATCATCAAGCCAGATACCAAGGTATTTATAACAGCTAACCACTTGTAGTACTTGTCCTTGCATAGTCACAATATCCAAAGCAGTCTCTGGAGTCTTTTTAGCTTTAGAAAAGAGCATTACCTTGGTTTTCTCAACATTTAAAAGAAGCTTTAGTTCAGAGAGCTGAGTCTGAATAATGTTAAAAACAGCCTGTAATTTAACAACCGCCTCCTTAATGGAGGGACCTGCACAGTACATCACGGTGTCATCCGCATAAAAATGCAAAGTAGCTTCATCCACATTTTCACCTAAACTATTGATGTAGATGGAGAATAAAAGTGGACCTAAAACAGAACCTTGAGGAACACCATTAGCAATGTTCAACCACTCAGAAGACAGCCCATCAAAGTGAACACATTGGGACCTTTCAGAGAGGTAGTTCACAAACCACCCCACTGCATGGCTGGATAAGCCAATACTGAGTAGCCTCTGCTTTAAGATGCGATGATCGACGGTGTCAAACGCTTTGGAAAGGTCAATAAATAGAGCTGCACAACTCTGCTTTTTATCTAAAATACTTGTAATGTCATTCACCACTTTCATTGTGGCAGTGATGGTGCTATGTTGCTTTCTGAAACCTGACTGATGTTTAGACAGGATGTCATTGTTACATAAAAACTCCTTTACTTGTTCACTCACTAGGCGTTCAAGAACCTTAGCCAGAACTGATAATTTCGAGAATGGCCTATAGTTATTTAAAACAGTTGCCTCCCCACCTTTTAGTAGAGGCAGGACATACGCTGACTTCCATACTTTAGGAATTGTGTTTGTGCTGAGGGAGAGGTTAAAAAGAGTAGTGAGAGGTGGACCAATAAAATCTGCAGCTATCTTTAAAAAGAAAGGTTCTACGTTGTCCGGGCCAGCCGGTTTCTTAGGATCTAACTTAGATAATGCTTCATGAACAACATTTACAGTAAAAGGAGTAAAACTGAAAGGGTTTTCCAGACCACATTGTTCAGAGTCACCGACTGTGGTGTTCACAGAAGCAGAGTTAGTCACAGAATCAAACAGAGAGCCACAGGACACAAAATGCTCATTAAAACAATTTAACATAGTAGCCCTGTCCGATATAGAGCCAGATGTTGTGGTAATGCACGGAGGTAGCTGATTACGGATATCACCGGTGGATAGCGATTTTATGGCTTTCCAAAATTTCCTAGGATTATTTAGGTTTTCTGTAGTAACTGACAAATAGTACTTCGACTTAGCACTTTTGACCTGTGAAGTGAAGCTATTTCTTAGCTGCCTAAAACGCAGCCATTCTACCTCTGAGCCTGATTTCCTAGCCTTTGCCCAGGCCTTGTTTCTCTCATGTAGGAGACTGGACAGTTCAGCAGAAAACCAAGGATTGTCTCGTCCCTTTACTCTAAAAGTACGTAGGGGTGCATGTCTATCTATAATTCCCATAAAACCAAGATAAAAATAAGACCATGCAGTTTCTACATCAGCACACAGATCGATTTTACCCCAATCAAACCCAAACAGATCATGAACAAAACCCTGCTCCACAAAATGTTTTATGTGTCTCTTAATAATAATACAAGGTTTAACCTTTTGGACCTTAGTGTCCCTAATTGTGGCTACAGCACAGTGGTCACTCACATCATTTGCAAATACTCCCACAGATGGGTATTTATAGGGAACATTAGTTAGAATGAGATCAATTAGGGAGGATTTATTAGGGGACTTAACGTTAGGGCGAGTAGGACTGTCAACAATCTGAGTAACATTCAGAGAGATACAAAGGTTTTTAAAATCCTCTGATACTGCAGTTAACCAGTCCCAGTTAAAATCTCCAAGTAGCACTATTTCCTTATAGTCTAGTTGTGATAAAAGTTTTGCTAGTGAAGACAAGGAGTCCTTGACAGCTGAGGGGGGTCTGTAACACCCCACCACCATGACTTGTTGCCCCTTTGCCACTTCTATATTTAAGGCTAAAAATTCGAATTGCTTACTGACAGATTTGGAAATCAATGTGGTTACACTGAACTTATTCTTAACATAAATGGCAACTCCACCACCTTTATTAGGCCGGTCGGTACGATACACATTATAACCATTTAAGGATATGTCAGAGGCCAAAATAGTATTATTTAGCCATGTTTCTGATAACACAATGACGTCAGCGTCAGTCGAGCTTGCCCAAATGCGGACAAAATCTAGTTTACCTAACAGACTGCGCACATTCAAGTGGATCAAACCCAACCCAGACCTAGCTTTAAAATCAGCAGGAGTAGCGATCTGACTACTACTACTGGGCGGACCAGGGTTAGGTTGAACATTTCCTGACAGTAATAACAACAAAAAAACCAGGCATCTTTTCCTCTTAATCGACACACACACATTGTCATCTACTTTAGAATCACCGGAAAAGTCTGCGAGAGTTTGATTAGAGTTTAAGAAGCAGTCCTGAAGAACCATCATCGCAGGCAAACAAAAAAGACAAACATATTTTGTCGAGCAGATTGTCTGCGACAAGGTAACCGGTAACTGTTTGTGTAACACATCCGACCCTTTGCAGGGGATGCCTACTGCGGGTGGCAGAACAGACCTGAATCCAGTAGGCTTCTCAGGATGACTAGAGATCTTCTCATAGTCCAGAACAGTTAACAGGCACAGCAGAATCACGATATGGGCCATTTTCCCAGACCAGCACACAGTATCCGCGATGTTCCTGGGGCAAAAATCCTCCTCCTCACAGCAGCAAAGGACAGGCGAAAGCAGCAGCGAGGAAGCGCTCCGGTCTCTCCGTGGTATCCCCGGGTAAAAGGTCTCCTCAGCAAAGCAGCACACGACACTGGAGCACACGACAGGTGGGAGCAGGCCTCCGCAACAGCAGAACCAGGACAGGTGGAAAGCAGGCCCCAGCCGTGGTGAATCCTCCTCCGCACAGCAGCACACGCCCGGTGGAAGCAGGCCCCAGCCCGAAGCGTGGAGCCACTCCGTCTCACCGCGATGTCTCCGGGATAAAATCCTCCTAAGTACAGCCGTACTCTACAGGTGGGAGCAGGCCTCCGCAGATCGTAGATGACCTGATTGTGGTTTCAGTAGTGTGTAGGATGTGAGAGTAATTCACAGATATTGCCCTAATGCTGCCACTTATTCATGCGACGAACATCGTCGAGAAAGTCTAAAGACAACGTCGTGGCAAATACTACTGTATAGAAAAAGCACCTAAATCACATCAAAACGTTTTAAAGTAACGAGCATATGGATGCACGGACAAGTGCTGAAAACTTGCATCCGAATCTTCCGGGTGCGCGTAACCGGAAGTCCCGAACCAGGTAGCGTGATCAAAGCTGGTGTCACCGCGTTCTCCTGACATGCATGTCCCTTTCACAGCGTAGCAATAGCAAGATAATAAGGAGTGAATAAGACTTCCTTTTTCAATTAACAAGCGAGGGAATAACAGAAAACCTGGGTCTATTTAATCAACTGTCTAGTCAAGGAGGATGGATGATATGCGTCACGGTCAGGCACAGGAGAGAAGGCTACTAATGTCATATTAGTTAAGACATCTAGCTTTTAAATAATAGAAAGATCGGAAATACATTTCTGGGTCTTATTGCTTCAAAGCAGAGATTTTAAAAACCTTAAATACGTTACACAACATTACTTACATTTTCATTTAGCAGACGCCTTTATCTAAGCGACTTACAATCAATGTAATAAACCATGAAGATAAAAACTCAGAACAACACGAAAGATGCATATATATTTGCCAAACCATTGGAATGCTAGTGCATTAGTTTCAAATAGGCTAAACTCATGAAGTGCTCATTGTCTTCTTTTTTTTTAATGGCCAAGTTACAGGCGAAACAGTTGGGTTTTCAGTTCCCAACGAAATATATAAACACTCTTGCTGTCGAACGGGGAGCTCGTTCCACCATTTTGCAGGCAGGATAGGAAATGGCTTGCTTTAGTTGGGGGGCACCTGGGTCCAACTTGCAGGGAGGGAGTAGCAAGCAGATTGACTGATGTAGGAAGAACCAAATCCATTCACGGCACAGGAGGTCTCGGGTCTCGATTATCTCACAAATTTCCCACAGGAATGCCCACGTACAGAAGCTACTTTCCACAGGTATAAAAATGGGCAGAGCTTTGCATCATTTCTCAATTCCTATTGACAGAAAAAATGGAAACTACCGGACTGTCTAAGGTGCAAAGCATACTTTGAAATGAGTTCAGAATCCATCAATCAGTCCATCTTTACCCCCATATTTTGAATGATACACCAGTGTAACACCTGTTACACCAGAAAAATGCAGCTAACCGTTTTCCTCTTCGGACTGATTTATCACGGACAAACTAAGAGTTAAAGACATGAACTGACAGGCACATAAATCATTTATTTAACCATGTTGATGACCTGGTCTCCTGCAGCTTTTAGATGGACCCGTCTGGAAAAATCAAAACAGGTTATTAATATGACTGCCACATCAAATCATGCTCCACCTCGCTGCACCTGGTGGCTTAACTTTACCTCTGGTGTTCAAAAGAAGTTCACAAGGCTATGGTTGTTTTTTTAGAAACACTAGCTGTCTCTGTGACTGGTCATGAATAATATAATGGCTGCTGTCAATTGCTGAGTGTCATTACTTTTTGGTTTTGTTTTACTTGGTTATCGAAGTACTACCAACACTCTTGAAGTACGACATGTCCAACATACATTTAATTATCATTTTTTAAAACATTTTTCGGGCAAAGTTGGCTTTAATATTGCGAGTGACAGTGTTGTAAGGGGGAGATAGAGAAGAAGACACACGTAAAAGGAGCTCAAACTGGATGTGAACCTGCGTCCGCCACAGAAGGGACCCCAGTACACTGGACCCCAGCTCTACCAATTGAGCTAAATGGCGGCCAATAGCTTTACATTTTAAACACATTGGAAATAGATTCCTTTACACTCTCCATGATCAACAGAAGATACATTGGTTTGGTTTAGCGTTTGGACTCCTGCAAGTGTCACAAACCCGCTTTTACAATTCTTTAGTTGGTTGACTATCTGTTCTGAAATTAAACTTGCTTGTTTTTCATTGGTGCACTAAACCGCTGAGTTGTGAAAGCACCCTTAACACGCAACTGCCTTGTTTTCTTTCACACTCTTGTTTTTGTGAGCATTCTCAAGCTTAATCCTGCTCACAGTTAATAAAACTCCCTTTACACTCTGACATGTGTTTACCCAAATGTGAGTGGAGAGAGTAAAGTCCCAAAACTGACAGTGCTGGAACATTCTCAGTTAGCCCCATCCCGCTCGACTATTAGCAGGAATTTACAGAGTGCACAGCCCGCCGCAGACTCGGAAAAAGTAAATCTTGTTGAGGCATCCTGCTAATTGAGTCTTCCACATGTTGAATTATGTATTAAGTAGAATCTAGCCCTCACCAGAGGAACTTCTCCTTGATCAACATTAACATTAAGCAGCAGATCGAGAGAGTCTCTGCAAGAAACTGTCCTCCACCCTCAGTGATGTGGAGATTAATGTGCACTTCCTCTCCGGGCGTCTCTCCTGTCTGCTGGGATCTACCGCAGCGCTCAGGAGCCGCTCTGGATTTGTGTGTGTTCGCATTTGCACCCAGTGTCGGGATGAGCTGGCTGCCCGGCGTGTGCAAATAATATTTCTCTGCGGTTGTGTTTCTGCATGTATTTTATTCATATTTAACGGTGCTTGGATAGTATGAGGCAAACAATTACTTCCTGCGCTCTTCACAGCTGTCTGCTGTAGTGAAACTAAACTGACAGGTACAATGCTCTGCATCCCCACGGATAAAGCTTTTACAAAGACTGTTTTACGAAACTAAAGTGCATCCACCGACAAAAAAGTATCCATTTAATTTAATCTGCTGATTTAAATCTTTGTGTGTGTTAAGTGTAGGGATGCCAGCGAATAATCGATTAATATTCGCCAGGGCTGTCCGATTTTCGAATTTGATCATGGTCAGTTTCTGGCATCCCTAGTTAAGTGTAGTCTTAAAGAGGACATACTATGCTCCTTTTCTGGGAGAGTGTGTGGGAGACAAACAGGGATTTTAGCCTTTGCAGACCATTTACATACATAAAAACCTATGTAACACAGTACAGGAAAGGGAAACCCCCAAACAGCTCTTATAAGCCCATGATGTGTCTTCCTCATTGGCCTTCAGTAAGATTGTATCAACCATGACATGGAGGAGGTCCGCCACTGAGCTATTTCCCTGGTGAGGCAATGTGACCCGTCTGAACTGGCAGGAAGTGTGTTAGTGTGTGTGTTTCAACCTTTCTAAGCTTGTCTTTAGCGGTGGTGTGTTCCAATGACCTTGCTGCAGCGACTGTGGATTTAATGAACCTCAGCTCTCCATCCAGAGTGGACATGTCGAAACTGTCCCTTCAGATTAGAAAATGGTTCTCTACAGTGAGGTGCGAAAATGCTGTTCGGGAATACAGAAAATGAAGCATACAAATCCTCCTCAATAAAACCAAAAGGGCTTTATTGATACTTTCATCAGCATAAATCCTCCCCCACAAATGTTGAATATGTTTGAGTTTCAATATAAACATTCTTTCTCAACAATGGCCGACCCGACCATCGTGGTAACATTTGTTTTTTCAGCAGGTTTGGATTTGCATCATCACATTTAAAATGGGCAGGGTATTAAGATTTGTTCCATCTCTTTTTCTCAAATTCCTGTGTGGCAGCACTGTTGGAAAATGCTTAGCAGTCTTTTCAATCCGTTGTCCCAGAAACAAATGCCCATCGCTTCTGTAATACACTGTACCAGCAAGCAACAGACGTGCATGGCAAGTTTTAATGCAAATCCCGAGATTCATTTTTCATTTGGAGGAAAGGGTTTTATTGATCAAACACATTTCTGCAGGCAGAAATCCGGTAAAATGAAGGTTCATCCAAATGTTTTTCCTCTCCCACGAATGTTCTGCAGGGGTGTGAAAGCATTCCCGCCCAAAACCCACAAAATATACATTTACATTTCCGGAATATAACTTAAAAATCTGTTCCTTGTGTGAAACAGCTTTAAGGTTGTGAATATAAATATAAGAACGATTAGAGAACGTTGAGCTGCACAGCAGTGCAGATAAAAGATACAAGACTTATTTTCATCTTTCGTCTCATCCATCTTCCTACACTAAAAGTATTATATAATTTACTTTATTCTGTATCCTGAATATTCACACACACACACCACACTCTCATCAGCTGTAATGCTAATGCAGGTAGAAGGACCAGTCATCTCTTGGTCGCTGCTGACAGCAATCTCCCATCATCAAAGCCGCCAGAAAAACAAACGTGTGTTACTCTGCCAAGTGCTGACTACTACTGTGGTAGTCATGGAAAAGGTATCCCACCCAATATATTAAAGAAGGGGCAATACATGACTACAGTTTAAAGATTAATTTGTATTTTTTGTAAACATCTTTTTGTATTTTCTGTAATTATTTATTGTTCATATGAGCTCTAGCAAACAAAGCTCTGTATGCCTTGACAAACATTCTGTCCACAGATGAATCAATTATTTTTTAATAAACATCTTTTGGTAATAAACAATCAAAATAACCTGAGAAATGACAATTAAGGACAGTCAGGAAGGTTTGTTATTCTATTAGAAAAGTTAGCATATGTTGCTAATTTTAGCAGACTAAACAGCACAGTCATAAAGTGTGTTTACTAATGCCAAAGAGATGTCTGCTGTGCACCGTAATCCGTTTATTATTCACTTGTGTTCATCTTGATGCTAAAGGAAAGATTTTTCTTGTTGACTTTAACAAGGAAAAGATTCAACGACCATGTTAGCTAGGCTAATCTAAATGCTAACATCGGCATGCTAACATGATCATACTGAAAATTCTGACAGATTTTAAGCAGGTGTAAAGTTACAAATAAAAACAAAAAGTTGTGTAGTGGTACAGCAAATACAATTTCCCTGTGTGTACATGCATACACTAATCATACACTCTATATGCATACATATAAACATATCCATTTGGTGTTCAGTATACATATAGGATTTCCCCTGTTTTATTCAAACAGATACACTAAATTACTGTATGTAAATAGGTTGAGGTAAACAAATTCTACCCACTTAGTGAAATGATGTGTCTAATTTATTTATAATTATAAAGCCACTGACTTGTACGACATCACCCACAGGCAGTCTGTGGGCTCAAAGTTGCTCCAAAGTCTTCAAATATATGTACTTAAGGTCTACACTGTGAAACAAAGTCTCTCTCCTGGGTAGCCAGGCCACTCATGTACGTTACTAATGGTGTCCGCCGTGTATTAATTTACACGGCGGTTGAATCTGCTTAATTATTTATTGCCAAGTTAGTAGGGAGTGAAGGTCGAGGTATAACAGGGACAGTGCTTATAAAACCCTTCAGAATCAGATGGAGCTTGTTTATTATTAATGAATATAAACCGTAACAGAATCTTGTTTTTGCTTCCCCCGTACTTGTGTTGCAATCAATGAGAACATAGATAGGGACTTAAACATATGGTATAATTACATAGGATAGTAATTAGGACACTATCTCGCATGAGATGTTTGTTCCCCCAGTTAAACTCCGCACGTGCAAATGCATGATTTTCTACTCGACTGTAAAATATAATTATTGTTTTCTAAAGCCCTTCTTTTCTGTTCGCTTTTAGTCTCTTAAAACAGCCAAATGAGGACAACCATTCAGCTTATAACTATTTTTAATGGATATTTAAATGTTGACGCCTGTTTTATTTCTGTGTAGAACATTTCAAACTGGTTTCTGTAGCCATTTAAATGCTGATTCTCATTTAGAACCATGGGTGTAGTGTTCTTCAGTGACGTCCCGGTGCGCTCTGACTAAAGATCTGTACAGTGTTTCCACTTTATATATTTAATGAGCTCTGCTGCTTAACTGTCACACAATCAAAATATCCTCTGTAAACGAGTACCAGTGTCCGGCGCATGCACATACACACACATAAGCCAATAAACACACAGAGATAAGCAGGGCAGAGTGAACACACATCTCCACAAGGACAGACAGAGGAGGATTTTAATTCAGGAAGTTACTGTAATATTGATACAAATGAAAAGAATAAATCAGGAAACTGGTTTGAAATCTCATGTCATTATTTTATGAAGAATAATCATGTATTGTCTATTGTTTAAGTTCACATAGTTAAGTCATTACTGTGACAAAACAGTATTTGACCCGCAATGTGTTTCAGTGATAAAACATGAGACGATGCTTTTGCTAAAAAGGTTAGAAGGAAGCCTGCTCTAGTAATTTAGCAATTTTAGTGATCAAATAAAATTAAACACAGTGAACCGTTGTGTGTGGACAGCAGTGCGCTCTGCACGCTGGTGCTGCACTTCTCTGGCTGCAGCATGAGGTTATAAGTCAAGGAGCTTTTCCTACGATAAAGCAGTTCACTATGCTGCTTTGCCGATTCTGGCTGGAGTGTGAATGGACAGCGGTTACATATCCTTCAAAATGAGCCAGAATTGTGGCTCAGGTGCTCTCCGGTGTTTGTAGACATAGCACTACACCCCTGTTTAGAACAAAAGATGAGAATCAGAAAAAAAACGACTGTATTCTCATAAAATCTTGACTGTACTGTAGGACTCAACCAACGTCTCTACTATAACTAACTACTACTACTCTATATTTGGGAGATATGAGCGCTCCCCTGCAGGTCACTGACAATAGTTGCCGATTCCGTGTAACAAGTTTTAAAACAGCAATTCCTTGCCTATCCCTGTAACCAGCCTTAACAGCCAGAGGCAGTGGTGTTGGAGCTGCCTGTGGTTCGTATGAATAATATCAAACCCTGCTTCTCACTGTGCTGGCCTCTGAGCTGCTCTGGGCTCACAGTGGGAACACCGACTATCTTCACAGCCTGAGCGCTTTTGGCCAGACTTGAGTAGAGACAGAGAAAATGGCAAGAGGTAGCGAGACAAAGAGAGAGAAAAGGATTTACAGAAGCCTTGAGGTTGGCTTTGTGAATCGGGGGAGGTGAAGTTACAGGAAAAACGTTCCCTTCCTGCAGACATTTGCAGTAAAAGAAATCTCCCTTAAAAAAAACAAAATTCAGTAACAAGTCAAAGGTAATTGAGGACCAGAGCCAGGCTATGCAAATGCCCTAGAAATGTTTAACCAACTACAAAACCAAGGTAGCCAAACGGTGATTGTATTATTTAGACCAGGGCTTTTCAATTGGCGGCTCGCGGGCCAAATCCGGCCCCGGGGTGATATTTACTGGCCCTTTGAGAATAATGTTAAAAAGTAATCTACTTTTTTTTTGGGCCAGAGTGCCTTTATTCCAGAGAGGGTGTTAAATTGAGAGATAGAGGGGAAGACATTGCCTGAAAACCTCTGTGGGCTCGGGTTTCGAACCCACCTACTAGCTACTGTAGTGACAACTCCTACCATTTATTGCATCTCTGCGTGAATGATTAGATCATTTCACCTCAATGAAATCAAATGAAATGATGTTGATGGTTAAATCAGCTTCACATGTAGGCCTACTGAGTTCTGAGCCATTTAGATCTAGAAAGGCCTTGGGGCTATGTTGTTTGATTTAATTCAACACAATATATGCACTCCACTATGCTGTTGTAGTATTTACTGTATCTGAAGCTCTTAATGTGATTGCTCATATTTCAAGCCATCTTTTTCCCGGCCCCTTGCTTTGGATCATTTTCATCAACCGGCCCCCATTCCAAACTAATTGAATAGCCCTGATTTAGACAATCTGGTGAGATAGCTCAAAGCTCAGTACTGTTAAGGAGAGGTGCGGGAATGAGTCTTTAAACTCAGAAATGTGTTAACATTTTACCATTTCTGGTTTCCTCGTCTCAAAGGCGAAGTTTTTTTGAACGTGTTTGTGGTTAAATGCCTGAAACAAGATCTTTGGTTAACAAAAACGTAGGAGATTGTTCTGATTTGTTCTAGGAATTACGATAGGTCAGTAAATTCCCAACTCGTACATCTCCGAAGGTTCACTGTGTCGTAAAAACGTGACTAAATGAGACAACCAAACATCACATCATTCTTAAAGTGGTTCATGTGAAGTCATCTGAAGGTGATGTAGTTTATTTATAGCCTAACATTAGCTTTTGACTTTTTCCTACTTCATATTAAACATATTTGACAAATCATATCCAATGGAAAAAGCCCATTGCTTTTGTCTCGAGCGAGGCTTTGCGATGCTAACTTTCAATGCAAATAGTGCCATCTGGTTTGTCATAACTTTTGTTAAGTGATATAATGTCCCAGAATAATTGCAGCAATTAATGATATTGTCATTTCAAAACTCTGATATATTGATCTACATAATGTCCATTTATCCAAAAAATAATTTCATAACATAAAAAGGAATGCAGTCATGTCCTGATTTCGTATGATAAGCCCCTTATGGAATAATGCTTGTAGTCATGCCTATATATTGTACAACATGTCACTAAAGTAAAAGGGTCGTAGTCATGTTCATTTATCGTACTTCAGATGATAATGTGAAGATTATCAAGGTCTTTTTTGTAGGTCTTTTTTTTTTGTGTCCTTTAGATTTTGTTGGGAATGTTCAAGAACAATTATGTTCTTTCTTTTTTGGGAGGAGGGGGGTTTTTCATTAAGACATACATATATTTATCACTGCCAAGGTGCCCATTGAGCAAGACTGCTGACCTTTTAACTACTAGAGCAGCCCCATGATTCTTACATCCCTGCAACAACTGTTATCTATATCTATTTGGCCTTGTGCGTGTGTGAAAAATAACCATAGAGTGAAAAAACGATTCTTCCTCTTCACAGCCTGATAGTAGCCTTCCCACTTCAAACAAGCCTGTTGTTACCTGCTCTATTACTAGAAAAATAAAGAGCTTTTTGAACATTAAAGCCTGGAGACATGTCAGAGTAGAGGCACATAATACAAATATGAACCTGAAAATGAGCGTAATATGTCTTCGTTCAGTTAAACTGCATAGGTGTACTCAAAATAAATGTATCACCTTCAATTCAATTGATTCTCTTCAAAATCAACATAATTAACACATCTAAAATTGAACACCTAGATAAGCTATCCAACATTTTAATATATGGGCCCTGATGGTAAACAGAAAGAACATTAACCAAATAGCTTAAAAATAAACTCATCTAACCTTATACTAAATGGTCCCAAAACATGAATTTCATCAGTCTGAACTTGGTTTAAAATATGTAAGATAGAATAAGCTCAGACACTTTAGAAGGGAAGATAATGCTAGAAATTAATTGCATTTCAGAGTAAAGTACACTTGTTTGTAAAGGTCCTCACCCACTTAGTTTATTCAAGCGTTGACATATTTTAATCACTGCTGCCTAAAGCAGACGTAGATTAAAACATTTTCTATTATCTTTAAAGGTCACCTATTATGCAAAATCCACTTTTTCATGTCTTTTATACATAAACATGTGTCCCCTCTGTGGAAAGAGATTCTGAAAGTTTCAGGAAAAAATATTCGCTCTCTTTTTGTCCTGATCCATTTATATAAAAACCTGTCTGAAAATGAGCTGATCAGATTTTGGCCACTTTATGATGTCATAACGTTTTTTTGGCTTGTGTTACCATTAGCCAATCACCAACCAAGGTAACCCCCCCCCACCTTATCACCTGAATCTCCTCCTAGAGCACCATTGAGTTATTTTGAACCAAATATCTCAGAGGGGCGTGGGGAGTGGCTCCTTATTTTCATCAGTTGCTGAAACAGAGGGTATTATGGGATGCTACAATGATCTGTTTGGTGTTTGGAGCCAAACACTTCAGAGACATGTTTTGTATATATCTGAGACCTATAATATATTGATGAAATAGAGTATAGTAGGGGGCCTTTAAATCTCTTTCCATGCCTGTGGACTTCTGCAAACAACATTAAAGAATGTACATTTCATTTTACATGTTTACTTTCACTGCTTCATTGTTGGTACAGTTAGGCAGACGGACCTTTATTAGCTCTTCAAACTCTCACATTCCTCTCTTCCTGTCCTCTAGATGCCAAAGCCTGCCCCAGCGGTGAGTTCATGTGCGGTAACCGTAAGTGCTTGGCCACGGTCTACGTGTGCGACGGGGACGATGACTGCGGGGACGGCAGTGACGAGCTGAAGTGCTCCTCCCCTCTGACCTGCGGGCCCAACCACTTCCGCTGCAACTCCTCCGAGTGTGTGCCGCTCATGTGGAGCTGCGACGGGGACCCCGACTGTGCAGACAGTTCAGACGAGGGGCCGGAGCGGTGCGGTGGAGACGGGGTCCCGTACCTGACCAATCGCCGGACTAACTGCACCACGGAGGAGTTCCGCTGCGCCAACGGGGAGTGTGTGCGGCTCGCATGGAAGTGTGACGGAGACCCAGACTGCAAGGACAAGTCGGATGAGTTTGAATGCCGTGAGTTCCTCTTTTCTTTGCATTTGTTTCAGGAGCTATACATTCTTCGTTGTGTAAAGGCTGTCCCTTTATTTATGTGTGAAAGGCAGTTTTATCTGACTGAAAGGGTGTACGATTGGAATATGTTAATGGACTTAGTTTAGGTATAGATTCAGTACAATAGAGAAGTAAAACCATAAAGCTGTGTTTCCATTCAATATTACAACATGCTAGTTCCAAACAGGTGTAAAGCATGTCGTCTCCAGAGGTGTAGTGTCAAAAGCTTATTTAGTTGGCCTATGAATACATCAATATGTACGAATAAGTAAATTCATTTTCATAACTGCAAAACATTGAATACATTTGATGTTGTGGTAAAACACCTTGACAAAGATACAAATATTACATAATATATATACAATCTTGAGAAAAACATCAAGCTTTGCCGTTCGGCACACAAATATGATCCCGAAAATGAGCAGAATATCGCCACTTTATGAATAAATGTAGCACTATGACACTTTTTTCATTCTTATGTGAGTGTAGTCTTATGTTCTTGTTATAGTATGAAGCAAAGATGCTGCTCCAGGGGACCCCCAAATTAGTACAACTTCTTCAACATGCAAAATTATTCTTGCAAGCTAAGGAGATTATTTTCACAGTATTATTAATACCCTGAAAATGTGCATTGCAATACGCTATATTTCATGGATTTTGGGGAGAAAACAAATATTCCCATGTAAAATCACACACCCCGTTGTGGCCTGAATGGAGTGGTCCGTGTTGTTTCCTTGTGTCATGAGAACATTTCACTACGACTGTGAGATTGGCAGCGCAATATGTCTGTTTGGATCAAATCATTGAAAAACTACTCAGAATCAAACGGGGTGTGAAAAGTATGTCAAGATAAGTGTGCTTCACAGAGGAAACATTCTCCACAAACAATATTTCATCTGCTTTCTGAGTTGTCATTTAGCACATTCCCGCCCTGCTGGAGTTGGGGACGTTTTCTTAATTCTAAATGTGTCTGGTAAAGGGTGTGTTTCTGTTGATAAACACAGTGTGAAGATGGGGCCTTGTGATAAAACAGGTTTTCCTATTAGCCGGTCATGGATGGGGGCGCCCCGAAGCTTCTGTCTCACTAAGCCAGAGTGTGAAGCCCAGATAGTCCCACCATTCATTATCAAGATGTGTGGTGCACACATCAAACGCACCTCTCACTCTCTGCGGTGTCATATACGCAGCACTTATAGGAGATTGATGTTTTGTTCAGCAGCTGCTTTAGGAGAGGCTGTTGGTGGCACAACCTCACATTTGTTCAAAGCTTATTGTGGTTACCATTTTCTGTAGTCACCTGCTTTCATGTCAATGCAGATATTTGTTTCTAACATTGTTATTAATAGGCTAAAATGGACATCATAATAGGCTATAAATCATGGATTATTGGAGAAAAACCAAGCGATTCAATGTCAAATCTGACATTCAGCCCCCCCATGCAGCCTGAATGGAATGATCCATATAATAATATTATTAATAATAATAATAATAATAATAATAATACATGGTATTTATAGCGCTTTTTCTAGTTTCTTTTAGTTTCGCACATTTTTTTCTATTTAATTGTATCTTTCATAGCACAGTTTTACTTAACTTGTTATGTTTATATAAATACTTTTATTCTATTTAATTTTTCTATTTTGCACAATTTTACTCAATTTATGTTTGTATACAAATTGTAATTCCGTTTTTATTGCACCTTTTCACTGTAACTTCTCTTTTATATAACATTTCTTATTTTATTGTATCTTTTATTTCATATTTTTACTTTACTTCTTATATTTAGATAAGTACTTTAATTCTATTTTACTCCCATTTTTACTTACTTTCTTATATTTACATGACTATTTTAGTTTTATTTTATTCTAAATAAATCGACCGTCACAAAATCCAATTTCCCTTTGCGATAAATAAACTATTCTGATTCTTACATTCATATGAATCGAGTATTCTGCCAACTTTTCTGCTGAACACAAACGCTTTTGTGATTCATCAGTATATTTCCGACATTAGATATAAATTGAGTGCATGTGTCTGTTGGGTATTGGCCAATCAGAGCTTCTATTGATCCCAGATCCAGAGAAACACTGTACTAAAGATAATGTGTTTGTGAGTGCATGCACATGTGTGTCCGGGCAACTGTCTCCATTACCTCCCCTCCGCTCTGCTCATCCTGTGATAACACTAAATCATTTCCCCCTCAGTCATATATATTGCGTTTCAGTGTGCTTTAGAAAGGAGTTATATGAGCACACTGGGCCTGGCTGATGAAAAGCGTGTCTGTGCTCGGGATATTAATGAAATGTGCTGTGGTTTCATCTTTGCATTACTATATTGAAAATCATTCATCACACACCTTCAGGTTCACTGTCCTTGGTAGCACCTAACTGTGGATGGATACAAGGACAGTACTGTATGTGTTTGAACACAACGATTTTGATTGCTTCTGCAAAGGTTTAGTGTGCTTGCACAAGTGATAGTTGTGGCAAGGTGAATTATGGTTTATGTCTGTCCTTTTGTCCTGTTTTCATGAATGCAACATTCCAGGAAAGCCTTGTGGGAGTTTCTTTTCAATTTCGGCAAAAATGTCCACTTGGACTAATGAACTAATTATATGTTGGTGGTCAAGGTCGCTGTGACCTCACAAAACACATTTTGGCTATAACTCAAGAAATCCTATGCTGATTATCACTATTTCACAGGCATAATATTAATGAGTGCATTTTATGTAGCGCTTTTGCCTATACAAGTGAGGATGCACACATCGTTGGCCTTTGGGAGCAATTTGGAGTTAAGTATCTTGCACAAGGACAAATCAACATGTTGACTGCTTGGGCTGGAAATCGAACCACTGACCTCCCAATTGGCCAATGACCACTCCTGCTCCTAAACCAAAGCCATCCACACATGTCGCTAGGGACAAAAAAATGAACTTACAGTATGATATTTATGTAAACTGCTACTTGACTGTTGGTGGAGGCAAACGACCGCATGGAGGTTATAGAGTGGTGCCGTGACGAGTCCTAAATCCCGGAAGTGAGTCAGCATTTTACCAGTACTGTTTCCCTCATCTCAGAGTCAATGGGATTTCTCCATAGGATTTTGGAAAATAGCTGGAAATAAGGTCTGTGTTTGACACAAATTGAAGAGACGGATCACGTTTTGTTCTACGACATTAAATACATCAGCAGTGACCCCACTGGTGATTTTTGAAGAGTTTACGTGTCTGAAAAACGATGGTTGTTAACAAGTGGCTGAGTAGGACTACAGAAGTTGTAGAGGACGTTGTAGGTCATTACACCGAACACGTAAACACTCCCGCTAAGTTTGTTTGCCCTGTTCTGCTTGAAAGCAAGTACCTGCGCTCTTGCAAACTGTTAAAACAAAAGCTTCAACTTGTACAATTTTGAATCTGTATTTTTGAATATCGATCCTAAGTTGGCGTGACGTTGAAGCAGCGACCCTGCTGTAGTTCGTTTATAGCATAACGTTAGCATTTTGCTTCTGGCGATTAGATTTATGATTCGACAATTATAAAAGTAGGGTAGACATGTGGATATTATCCAGATGAACAAAACGTGCATTTATCTAACATGTTCGTTTTCCACAGATCTTATTTCGAGCTATTTTCCAAAATCCTATGAAGAAATCCCATTGCTTTTTTCATGCGCAGTTTACTTCTGGGTAAATACTTCCTCCCTGCACGACTCTATTGTAGATCAGAGGGACCCTATTATGCTAATTCTCAGATTTATATTTGTATTTTGTGCCGCTACTGTGACATGTCTCCATGCTTTAATGTTCAAAAAGCTCTTTATTTTCCTCATACTGCCTGTGTTGCAGCACCTCTTTTCACCCTCTGTCTGAAACCAGAGCCCAGTCTGCTCTGATTGGTTAGATAGCTTGCTCTGATTGGTCAACTACTTAGAGATGTGTCTGTAAAGTCCCATCTGTAAGCCTATGGCATATAACTTGTTTGAGCTCTAGCCAATTGAAGCGCAAGTTGGGATTTGAGCCTCTGCAATACACCTATGTAACACTCCAGGGAAAGGAAGAAGCATAAAAGGGCCTCTTTGAATTACAACATAATAGCACTTGGAGAGCACTGATCTCCTAGAAGTAAAATGGTACATTCACCTGATCCTCCTATAATCCCCTTTCCTACATTTGGAAATCGTTATTCCGAAATGTAGTGTTTTCATTAGCTGGAAAAAACGTGGACACTACAACACGATGTGTTGAATTTTATAAGGGGGCATTCATTTGTAATTTCCCGGTCTGGAACTCATAATGAATGTAGCACAGTTGCCATCAGCATTAGCCAGCATTGTTCCTTAATCCTGCTGACGGACAAACAATCAAACAAAAAAGTAAACCAAGCCTAAAATACAACCTCCTTGTAGAACATATTCTTTTAGCGTTGCTTGCCTTTATTCTGCACGCCAGGGAAGATAGACGTATAAATTGCAACAAAAGGTCTTTGGTCCATTCCTACTTTAGGATGCTGTGTTCCTCTAGAAGGGATTAAGAGGATTTACACGTCCAATTTCAAGTGTGTGCTTATGTGTGTGTGTGTGTGTGTGTGTGTGTGTGCGTGTGCGTGTGCGCCCTCTCACAGCTCTGCTGACGTGTCGCCCCGATGAGTTCCAGTGTGGTGATGGCTCCTGCATCCACGGCACCAAGCAGTGTAACAAGGTCCTGGACTGTCCTGACCACAGCGACGAGTCGGGCTGCGTCAACGGTGGGTTCACCTTTCAGCCTGTCAGGGTCTGTCTCCTCTCTGCCGGCACACCCGTCCTCCTCTCTTATGCCGGGGTCTGATTAATCTCTCTTCCTATTTTTAGTCTCTCTGCTGGTATATATTTATATATTTGATTGAGTGTTCTCAGCCTTTGGCACCTGTCTGCCTTTGTGACATTCTTTATCTCATGTTTGGTTATTGGGATCTAGTGATATTTGTGGCAGAATTATTGGGAATTTAATAATAATAATAATAATAATGATAGATTTATTTTGTAAGCGCTTTTACAGGTGCTCAAAGTCGCTTTACAGAGATAGTGAAAAGAAAAGAACAACAAATAAATATAGTTAAAGTCAAATTAAAATCAAGCAATACAACACCAATCACACATTAAAAGCCAGATTGAAGAGGTGAGTTTTTAGGACAATTTAGGACAAAAGTAACACAACTGCTATCACAGTACATGCTACAACTCCCTTTATTATCTATGTCTGCTCCTTCTATTTTATTTTAGTTTTGGTTTGGTTTGAGTTCAATTCTAATATCATTTTTGGCAAAATGTTACCAAATTTGAAACACCTTAAAAATGTATCCTTAAGGTTTCCGAATAGGGATACAAATGGTACTTGATGGTTTAATACATTTCAGTCTATTATAATTCTGCAGCAAAGTCCCTGAGCAACTATTTTATTTTTTAAAGAAACCAGAAGAGCAACAGGTGTCTCTGTTTACAGCTCAGCGAAACTGAGTTGTGTCAATAAAGAAGTCAGCTAAAAAGTAATTGTAGAACGACCTGATTTCCTTCTGTGCAAACACACTGAGTAGTTACCTTGCTGAGGAGTCGAAAAAGAAAATCAGCAAATGACTATTGTTAAAGCTATTTAGATGAACAATTGCATTTAGTGCAAACCACAGTGACAATCACATTACAAAAGATAAGTTATTTTGAGCCAGTTGAACACTCTTATAGGTATAATATGGAACATGTCCGCCTTAAAATGTATGAAAATGACTATATTTATATTATGTATGTTGTTGAGTTGTTCATTTAGGTACACTTTTGTCCCCTATATACTTTCCCAAAAGGTTTTTCTGTAGTCTGTAAATCCGTTATTTTAATGACGTTACCAGTACATTACTTTTGGTGTCTGTAATCTGACAGAAGCTGTCATCACAGTTTTATTTAAGCCACATTCTTATTTCACACTTTTTAGATCTTGGTCGTTGTTAACTTTTTCCGGATTAATAATTTTAGTCATTGGACATCTGAATATTTTGCAATTTGCATATCATGTAATGGCGGTAAAAAAACTTTCCACCCCCTTCAAGGATCAAAACTTGAAACCACCAAAGTAAATCCAGACGACAGTAGATCAGAAATGTCTCTATTAGAAAAAGTAGAAAGTAGAAATTGTTTTAGTAGTTTTTAGTAGAAATCTCCCTTACAATAAAGGCAGTATAGTATGCCCGTGTGTCATCTCCAATAAATGGCTTCAACCATCCTTTAAACTCAGGGTTTGATTCCCACTCCTTTCTGTACTTTTGTGAATAGGCTACAGTTTAGACTGTGACATGATGACCTATGTGGATGTTTAGCTTGTCACAGAGGCACACACACAGTGGACGAGGTGATTAAGTGACTGTGGCTGTGTGAGTCAAAGCAAAGGAAAGGCAGTTATTTATTATAGTGTGACAGTGACAGTGAAGAAACATTTACATTTTACATTTAAATCCCGCTCATGCGCAATTCATTTGCAATCTCGACGCGGGAGAGTGTGGCTGTCTCCTCTCTGCTCTGACTGCAGCTGAGCTGCTGCGGGAGGCAACTGTGAGTCTGAGCGCCTGTGAGTACTATGGGAGGGCAGAGGGGCTCACGGCAGCACCCGCGGCTCGTTAACTGCTGAACAATATTTGAGTCTCCAAACACCAGAAAAGTCCCTAATAACACCATTACAAGTCGTTAAATTAGTCGTTAGTCGCTTTTGACAAAATAAGTAGCCGGAGGGTTTGGAAAGCCGCCGAATTTAACGAGAAAGTCGCCAAGTTGGCAACACTGCGTGCGCATCACCCTAACTCCTCAATGGTAATGTGTGTGTGTATGTGGAACTTCCCCTTCGATTCTATTGGCTCTAATGGTTCAAAATCGACCAATGACCAATGGGTCCAGAAAAACGGCAAATCCACCCAAATGACCCCAAAGCCAAAGGTGTTTTTTTCTTTTTCTAAATCTCTCTCTAAAAAGGTCAAATGTCACTTGTTTTGCATCAATCTTGATACAGGTTACTTATTATATGTTATAGTTTGGATTCCTAAAGCTTTTAGTCTACTATCCCATCATTCAAGGGTGGTTTTCATTATAAGTAATGTTTGTTTCTCGGACGGACACTATAATTTTTTTTTTTTTTACTATGTTCAATCTGAATTGACTTTAAAATAAAAACATTTATATTGATTCTGACTCTTCTACATCCAACTCACAGGTTTATCATTACTTTGAGAAAAAATATTATTAATGTAACCCTTTTAGAAGTGAGGATATAGTCATTTGTTCTGGGCATGTCATTTTCGAGCCTGAGACCTGAAAAACAGGCTCAGGGCTTAACAGGTTAAAGGAACACACATTTGTATCTGGAAAAAACTGATAATGAATATAGTATCATTAAAGGATCGAGGATAGGGTTGATTTAATGGAAACCATACCAGTTATACATTAACTTACTTTAAATAAAGATATATGGGAGTTCTCTGGACAAAAATGATTGTCCATTTATATATAATACATTCAGTACCTTATGAGTTGCTACAAGACCATTGATCATACTGTGTGGATCCATCCCGGTTCTCTTTCTGGTCTGATCCCATTACTGCTCCCTCTTCTGACTATGATGCATCATTTAGTACAAAATGGCGTTACAGGAAATGAAATCCTAGCTTTAGAAACTGGACCAAATTAAATTTGAGCTTTTATTACACTCAGTTTTTCATGTGAAGTCATATAAATATCTGAGTGAAGAGCATTTTAAGCTACCACTTGTTTCATCTGAGCCTGAAGGAATCTGGTGAACCACTGGACGTTTGGTATGACTTCACACTATGGGCTTCACTTGAAAAAGCGCTGGTGACACCTTTCCAGATATAAAAGACAACAAGTGTATTGCGCGCAACAGGAAACAATACCCTTACTTCGGCTTACTATTTGTTAGCAACACCTTAAGACGCCTGAATACCTTGCTTTGTTTTTCAATGTCACAAACCCAACTCAACAAAGAAACTGTGTCAGGAATCTGTTTCTGATTGTGGCACATGCAAGTTTGGGGGTTATTACAATCACTTGGCTAAGGGGGGAATTATTGTTTGCTTACATTACTTTTTTTGACAACTATTGCAGTGCCTGTGTCCCGCTGCTGCAAAGGGGGAGCAATCTTTCCTTTTTTATTTTCTATACCAGGTTTACCAATATTAAATGTGTGTCCAAATTGCAGCACTTGAGTCCTCAGAAGTACACCCACCAAAAGTGAACTGACAAACTGTTCTCCAGATTACATGTTGCTCATGTTTCTGTCAAAGTGATTATTAAAAAATCTCATGCACGCTGTTTTTATAACCTTTTAAACAAATTATACTTTGAAAAGGTGGTGGGGACAAAATTGACCATTTTCAGAAAGTGGTGGGGAGATGTCCCAGCATAAATTACGTTTATTTATTTTTTACCCGGAAGAATTCTTATTGAGAGAAAATGTCTATTGCAAGAGAGACCTGGCCAATGAACACAGCAGCACAGTTACAGAACACACATTTAAAAAACAGAAAACATATATGGTCACAAAATGTTACTCAAGTAAAAGTTGAAAAGTATTAGCATCAAAATATGCTTAAAGTACCAAAAGTAAAAGTACTTATTGTGAAGATTGGCCCTTTTCAGAATAATATATATCTGTATTGTAAATATGTTTGGATTATAATTATTGATCATGAAAGTGTTCTCAAAGCTAGTAAAGGTGCAGCTAGTTTGAATGACTTTGTATACTGCAGGGTAGCTTGTGAATTGAGTATACTTGAGTAAATCTACTTAGTTACTTTTCACCACTGGGGACAGTTGACAAAAACCAGTCCGCGAAGCAAAGTCAACGGGTTCCTTGCGTATGCATCCCACACTTATTTGCATAAGGTTCTGTTTATGTTTGCAATAGCCTATGCAAAATACACTTTATAGAGTAGATGCTGATCTATCTTGTTCTTTTCTGCTGTAGCCACCAAATGTGAGGGCCCCCTGAAGTACCTGTGTAAGAACGGCGAGTGTATCGACAGCTCCAAGGTGTGCGACTCTGTCAAAGACTGCAAGGACCGATCAGACGAGCCCAAGAAGGAGTGCGGTAAGAGGACCTATTTTCTTTTTCTTTACACAGTCGTTTGGTTGTTACCTCGCTCCTATAATCTTGTGGTATGAAATGAAAGAGATTGTGTTTGTCGGCTAAGCTCTGTGAAATAAACAATGAAATTGTTAGTGGATTCGATTAGTTAATGTAGCCGTTTAATCATGTTTGCCATAACAAAACTGCAAACACCTCCCTCTCACTACCTTGCATTTCAAAGGCTTCAGAAGCACATTCAAATTAGCAGCAGTCTCAGCTGCTCAGAACTAGAGCCTGTGTGTAGTAATTAGCATCAAACTGTAGAAAAATGCTTCTTCGGCTATGTACCATCTCTATTTTCCTGTCTCACAATACTTTCTTCTCTTAAGCTGTTTTACGTACCATGAGGACTTTTAAGAAATTGTTTTGTTTACATTACTTAACATGTCATGGCTAGGTTAGTTAGCTTAACGAGCTAGAATATCTGCAATAACATCAGAACGAGTCATGCAATCACGTTGTTAAATTAAGCCAATAAAACGTACATTTTAGGTACGTGACAGTTGACCATCTTTATAATCCCTGAATGTCAACAAGCGCTGTATCACTTTTTTCCTTACTTTTAGGTGTCCCCATTTCCATTGTGTTTTGAGCTTCTTGCAGCGTTTTGTTTATGCAGCACTTTTAGTAAAGGATGAAGATGTTTCTTCATGTGTTTTAGCACTTTTGTCATTTTATATTTGCATAATATTTTGAAACTGCTGCGCGTTTCTCCTTATGGAAAGGTTTTTTGGGCCAGTTCCCCACCGTATTTAAGTATGTTGCATTGTCGAAGGAGCCTAATATGTAAGCTTTTGATTGCCAAAGCTGCTTTAGATGCCCATTTCCCCCCATTTAAGAAAATGTAAAGCCCTCTGTGCTGAAGAGCTCAGACAGAAAGTTTCGGACATGAGACAGATACAGCATCTCAGAGGATGATAAAGTTAAGGAGGTGCAAGTGACAGATGGCAGGGCAGGCTGACCTCTGCCAGGGATAGAAACTACGACACAGGTATCCCAGAGAGTAATTCTCCTCCTTTTGTCCCTCCTCTTCCTGCCTCCTCACACCTCCCTTCCCTACTTCAGCTGGGGTCTTGTTCTCAGCTCATTAAAAGCGTGTCCACACACACCTTGCTCATCGCTGTGCTCGCTCAACCGTTCCCTCGCAAGATGTTCCCCAAACCGAAACACACACAGGAAAGCACACACAGAGAGACAGTGATACTCCCCGCTGCACAGACACACACTTGTCCGTAGTTGTTCGGTGTGATTGCATTCGCCCGCATCAGCCTTACATCAGAGGGAAATAAAGACAAAGCGTTTCTCTCGGTGCTCAAACAAATCTTTTTCTGTGTTTCAACATCTCGTTAGAAATACACGGGCCGGACTCATTACCCGACACACCATGCATTTCTCATCACCATCACCTCCCGCTTGTTCCAGGCAGGACTGTTGTTTCTGTTTTATTTTGGTATGAAAGGTACAGACACAGTATGTGGGAATCATTTTAGTCTGTGATCATAAATAGACCCGCAACTAATGATTGTTTTCATTAGCAATTATTGTGAAAATAGTAAATATGTCCATCTCAAGAGCAAAGTGATGTTTGTCACTTCAGAATCCAAAGATATTCACTTTAATATGATACAAAACAAAGAAATCGTCATATTTGAGGGTCTTATAACAGCATTACAGCATGTTTTTATTCAATAGTTATACAGACAAATGACTACAGACACAAGAATAACATTTTAGTTGAAGCCTGATGGCAGAATTTAGATTACAGTTAGTTATCCAATCAATATCACAGCGAAATAACTACACACAACAACATCATGACATTTTCTTTTCATTACCGACTTATTTCTTTGGTATATACATAAAATGTAATTAAATAGGGAAAAATGTCCATCCATGTTTCTCTCAGGTGATGTATTTAATGACTCTGAAACCCAAAGATATTCAGTCTAATATGACACACAAAAAGGAATTATTTATATTTGAGAGGCTAATGACAGCATTACTCGACACTGCGGCATAGTTTTCAGAGCGGGACTGTTGCTATGTTATTTTGTGTGAAAGAAACAGACACAGTATGAGGGAGGATTGTTAGTCTGTGATCACAGATAGAGCCGCAACTAGCAATTCCTTTTAGTATCAATGTATCTGGCAATTATTTTCTTGATTAATCATCATAAAATGCCAGAAAATAGTTAAATATGTTTGCCCAGTATGTCAAATTCTAAGGCAAGAACCCAAGGATATTAAATAAAAAATAAATTGCAGAAGATATTCATATTTAAGTGGACGAAAAAGCATTTTCTGTCATTTTTCATTGGAAATAAGTATTTTTGTGTTGTCCAACTAAACGTTTAGGCGACAATTCGTTCTTTAATCACATAGCCAAATTGAGGGTTGTGTAAAAGGGAAAGCCGGCCAGGGTCTTTGACACACACACACACACACACACACACAATGTAAAGTTACATGTCACACGGTGGGGCTGCATTCTGCTGGCATTGTTGTTTTCTCTCTAAAGCACTATTGCGTAACCTCTGTGTAAAAGGGAAGAACATAAGTAGTGCATAATGGGTTACCATGGTGAAGGATGTGGAGGAAGAGAGATGGAGGTCGAGAAGAAAAGGAGAGACGTCATGTTTGTTTCCTCATGGGAGACTGACCTCTAATTCTCGCCTGTCCTTGGAAGCGGTCTAGAAAAAGCTCTTCATCTTATCACATGGCCTCCTGAGGCGTCTTTGTTACCACCCAGCCCACTCAAAGACCCAGGAAGGAGTGAGTCCTCACACAGAAACAGACACATCTCAGTCTTTCTTCCGTCTGCAGTTAATTCTAGCAGCGACATGAAGGGAGTTAGCTCCTGTGAGTGGCAGGCTGCTGTCACCCATCCAGCTGAATTAGAGAGGGGAATGTAATGCTGGCGGTCGCAGCGCTCAAAGTCTGCTGGCACTCACACAAAGCAGAGATGAAGTGTTCCCACTAAAGTAACCCTCAGTCAATCCCTGGAGAGTCAACTTTATCTTCCTGTATTTGTTTTAACAATATATAAAGAATAGTGCTGTAGCTGTGCTAAAGCTCCACAGATGAGCTGAACAGGTCATCCATGCAGTCACTGTGTATAGCTGGTAGTTGGTCTAACATTTCGTTTTTAAGTAAATAAGGGCCAGGGTTTTCAGGACAGACTTTCAGCATTTTACTGCAAGGAATAACAACATAGCATCAGTATAGTTTTTTAGAAAGCAAAGGCTTGTTTTGCCTGTGGAGTGTGTAGAATCATGAATGGCAATGCCAGTACTACGTTTTAGCGTTTTAGCATTGCAAGCTAGGTCTCTCGAACAGACTTCTCTTTAATGTTCAGATTTTTTATTAAAACTTTTGCTTCAAATTGTAAAACAAAAATGTTAAAGTACCTAAAGGGATTAGGGTTAATACGTAAAGATAAATCAGAAGACTGACACTACTGTCATATCCTTTCGGTATATTAAAGATCTAGCAAGCAGCCGGTTAGCTTAGCTTAGCACAAAGACTTTAAACAGGCAAAGTGCTAGCCTGGCTCCGTCCAAAGATAACTAAATCCACATAAGAGTGCCTCAAAAGCTCGCTCATTACACATTGTGTTTCTTTTGTTAAATCCACACAACAAATAAAGTGTAAATGAAGTGTGAAAATTACATTTTGCTTACATTTTTTGATTTCCCCGAGACGAGCACAACTTCCTGGATCTTTCTTATTTCTGGGCAACCAGCTGTACTCTTCGAAAGGAAGTAAATGGGTTAATATCCCAAAATGACTCTTATGTGGATTTTGTTATCTTTGGACGGAGCCAGGCTAGCTTCAACCTCAAATAATAGCAAAAATACCTATACAATAAATGTGTGAGGAAAATCATACATACACATACATTTTGAACCAAAAATGTTGTTCAGCCTCTTGTATACAAAAAAAAATGCCCTTTTTACAAAAATATTTGTAATAATATGTTAGCTGCATTTTAAGCCCATACCCTTTCAAAATAAAAGTCTGTCTCTTACAAATCCACAAAGGATCTGTGATCATTTAATATCCTGTTTATTTAGTGCAATAATCTACACACTTGCTCCGACACAAATAAACAATACAAAGTCATGTGTATCGGTTAATACATTGTTCCAGCATTTTGTTTAAATATTCAGTGTATAAAGCATATTTTTGCAAAACTCCTTGTGGTGGGTTTGCAGATTCAAATGCTTTGCTTCAGGCCTACTGTTTTATAACACACACAAACTCTGTTTACAGTCGCCCTGTTTCAATGACTGATGATATAAAGCTCCCTGTCTATTGACAAATGTGTTACACCAGATTGGGCGGGATGCTGTTGACCGAATGAAGCATTCTCTCGTATTGAGGAGTGAGGTTTCCCTCCTCTTTAATCCATTCCTCTCTTTATCACCCCTTTCCAGTTGTCACTTGTTCACCGTGCATCCGTGTTTAATGTTTGTGTAAAAAGCAAAGCTGTTCAATGAAATGTTGGATAATTCTTCTTCTGGTTATTTGAGCTTTCACTCAGTTAGCTTAGCTTCTTTTTTTTCGTTGGAAGCTATAAATCTGACCCAAAAAATGTACAAGCCCGTGACTTTTAAGCCCTTCTTGCTATCAAGTCATTGTGCAGCACAATCAAATCTAACTTCCTTCTTTGTTATGTGCCATCTCTGCCAGCTGCTCTGACCCAGTTTAAAGAGAGTGTTTTTACCCGTTGTTTGTTCCCCACTTCTTTTACATCACTCATTGTCCCTGTTTAATTTAGACGTCCTCTCTCACTCCTGTGATGGATCCTTAAGGGACATCTCAGATATCCCGGTCCACAGCGATAATCCCCTCTGCACACATGCTTCACATCATGCAGATAGACCTGATTCAGGGTTTTAAGACCTTATCGCGTGTGATGTTGGGTCTCTTTGATTCCTATTTTTCACTTGTGAGAACATCTGATAAGGATTCAAAAAGGGTTGAAAAAGAGCCAGGGACAAGAGCCAAGATAAAAAGGAGATTATGAATATGATATCCATTTTCCACACCTTGTGCCGCACACACCTTTGTCAGATATCATGAGATATTCCACTGCTATTAAACCCTTTACAAATATATATTCTAAAGTCAGAGGGCTTATTCTAAATCCAATTTCTTACATTTTTTGATAACCTTGGGCCACAGTAATGTCCCAATGTGCTATCAACATATGTACGTATATGTGTATGTTTCTATAATATTTATATAAAATTACAATTATTAGTATATTATTCCACTGTACAGTATTTTATTTGTATTCCTGTTCACCCTGTTCCATTTTCCATGTACGAAGTTCACGTATATATATTCATTTTACCTGCACCACAGTCTCACATGCACTAGTTAGGTTTTCTCATAGTATATTGCATGTTTCACTGTGGGAGGGGCCTGGGACTTGAGGTTTTCATTCCCAACAACTGTGCATACAATGATAAAGCCTTTGAATCTTTCAATAAAGTAGGGCAGGAATGAGTCGTAAAACCTTGGAACGGTTAGCATTTGACCTCTTCCAGTTCCCTCTTCTTGAAGTCAATGGTTTTGAACATGTTTTTGGTTAGAAGCCCAAAGCTCAATTTTGTTATAGAGTGGTGCAGTAATGAGTTTTAAAACCTGGGAATGAGTTATAATTTTACCACTTTCAGTACCCTTGTATTGAACTCAACAGTTATTTTAGCCTGAAATAAGTTCTGTGGTTAACACAAGCTGAAGAGATTTTTTTTATACAGCATAAAATACAGTAGTAAATCACCCACTGGTTTATGTCTTAAAGGACACCTATCATGCTATATTTAAATTATATATTGTAGGGCCATACCTATATATATATTTTTTTTTACAAGTCTTTTTATTTCATTATAGTGTACAATAATCGATGCCATTTCATTTATATTGTAATATCACAGTACACTCACTACACTCCCCCCTCCCTCCCTCCACCCACACATACCCGCACAGGCAAAACCAAAAAATGCTTATCAATATAACTTAAACAACAGAGCCATGAAAATAAACATAAAAAGGAAAAGGAAAAAATAGAACCAAAAAATACCTATATAAGGTATATTTATACGTTTCTGTTTTCAAAATACCAAACAGATCATACATTTTAGCCATGCCTCATTTCGCTCTATTTGCTGTTTGCTGTCTACGGGGCTGATTCTGTGAGCTGCAGCTGACCATGCCCCCCTGCAGGACCGTGCTCTGATCAAGTCAAGAGGGGGAGAAAAAAAGATCTCCGTCCTCCGTGTTTTATTATATTATTATAGGCCTATAGAGTCGTTATTCATTTGTTTTAAAGCTCAATAAATAACAAAGAAGACCTTTGACCGGCACTTTTCTAATTTTGTCCGGAAGATTTAAACTTTAACGGACATCTTGACCGGCGAAAGAAACTGAAACTCTGCCGCACGGTCCCCTCGTTCCTTGGAAGAGGCGGAGAGGTGGGTGTTTGTCATCTGCTGGTGGACTAACCGGTGAGTTCCCTGGAACAGGGGACACATATTCATGTATAAAAGACGTACAAAAGTGCATTTTGCATGATAGGTCCCCTTTAAGCTTTTATCAGTGGAAAAAAAAAGCAATTGCTATAAAGTGACAAAATAAGTGACTACCAAGAACATGAATCCTTCTTAAACTAAGCGGTGTTGACGGGGTGTCATGTGACTGTGATATAGATTGTTTATAGTCTAACTTTAGGTAATCTTGGAATGTTCCTCTCTAAGATTGGCTGCATTTGACCACTGGCTTCTCTTTCTTTGTCTCCCAGGGCTGAATGAGTGTATGATCAACAACGGTGGCTGCTCCCATGTCTGCATGGATCGACCAATCGGCTTCGAGTGCCAGTGCCCCACAGGCTACCAGCTACTGGACAAAAAGACTTGTGGTGGTAAGTAAAGAAACTTTAGATAGACAGTCAGACAGATGGAAAGAAACGAGTGGCATTTTGGCTCTGCTGACCAAGCTGCTATGAGTCCGTGTTTGTGTGTGAGATTGATTCTGGGAGTGTGTTTTGGTGTATTGCTTTGGACAGCTCTCAGCTCACTAGCTGTCTGTCTTTGTTTAATGTGCCCTCCCTGTCACTCCCACAGGGAATCTAGAACAGCCACTTCTCTTTCATACACTCTCACACATGCGTATACCCTGTCCTTCACACTCTTCCCCATCCTTTTAGCACTTGTGTTTCTCCATCACACCCCAGGAAAAAGCCTGAGATCTGTTAGGAGGAAGCAGAGCGGAGAAGTCTCCCTGTCGACTACTTTCCTCCTATTATTACATTACATGTTACTTGTTAGACGCTTTTATCCAAAGCGACTTACATACTCAATACTGTGGACAATCCCCACAGGAGCAATTTGGGGTGAAGTGTCTTGCCCAGGGACACAACGACATGCTGACTGCAGTGGGGTTTGAACCTGTGACCCCCTGATCCGAACACCAACGCACAACCCACTGCACTATTATAGTGAACGACATAATGTCTGTGTGTTTCTTCAACACTTGGAGTTATAGAGTGGGTCAGGAATGAGTCCTAAACCAGGAGATTAGTTAGCAATTTAGCTGTTCTGGGTTCCCCTGTCTGTAAGTTAACCCTCCGGTATCATTCGATTGGACTACGCAAATTAGTCATTCGGGACAAAAACTTCCACAGTGTTACCGGAGGGTTAAAAGTGTTTTGAATGTGCTTTTTTTTTAGATGCCTGAAATGAGGTCTGTGGCTAAAAAAAGCTGTAGAGATGTTTACTGTAAATGTTGTCCTATGACATGAAACACGTCAGTAAATCCCCCACTTGTGAATGACTGAAGCTTCGATTAACTTAATAAGTGACTCAATAGACTACTAAACGTCCTCATGTTTATTTCTACCGATATAATTTACGATACAAAAATCACAAAGTACTGTAGTGTCAATATGTGGAGACTAAACAAAACATGCTAAGTATGATGAACTTGTGTTGGCTGAATGGCTTACTTTCTGCAATATTCCAAAATCCAATAAGAAAATCCCATTCCTTTAGTCAACGGACCCCTTTGCTTTGCTAACTTCTTGGTTGGCCTACAAAAATAATTTTGTCTATTATTGGCCTACAAAAATAATTCTGAACCACTCTATTATCCACTCATTAATGTCTGAAGCTTTTACAATAGATCTCTTAAAAATGGTGGTTGCGAACAAGATACTTAACAGGAATACTAAACTCCCTTAAACTGAACATGAGTCTGCCTTTAGCTTAGCGGTGGTGGCGCTGATAGCATTACGCTAGCTATTTACTTCTGGCGATTGCATTTATGTTTCAACTATTATAAAAGTGGTGTTTATTTGTAGAGATTATCCTGATGAACAAATGTGTAAGTATCATAAACAAGTGTTTGGTCTTATTTACTGCAATATTTAAAATTCCAATAGAAAAATCCCATTGCTTTTTGTCGAGGGAGGGTTGCGATGCTAAATTCCGGGTAAGGCTACAAAGATACATCATCCCTGAACAACTCAATACATGTGCATATAAACTCCTCCATTACAGCCCTTAATCTCAGAAAGTCAATGCTTTATTTATATTTTGTGGATTGAGTTGCCGCTCCTATCTGATGCAGCTCATGGCGGTGAATCAGTCACCGTCTGTCTGTCTGACAGCGCCTGTCGCTCTCTGTCTTCCAGCTGATGGATAACCTCTCTTCATTCTTCTTTGTCTTTTGCAGACATCGACGAGTGTGAGAACCCAGACGCCTGTAGCCAGATCTGCATCAACTACAAGGGGGATTTTAAATGTGAATGCCATGAAGGCTATGAGATGGACCCTGTTACCAAGACATGCAAGGCAGAAGGTGAGTCACAATGATCACTGATAAACAATGCAAGGTGTCTAAGACCAAACAGTGCTGCAGGACTGAGACCAAGGACCAGGGGAGTGAGCATTGTTTTGCGTTTAGGTCCCCTTATCTCAAAGTTTAAAAAATATAAACATGTGTTTTTGGTAAGATGCCTGAAAGAATGTATGGTTAACACAAGCTTGAGGGATTTTTCAGTTTGTTCTTCTACATAAACTACATCAGTTAATGTTCATTTTGAAGTTTTTACTGGTCTTAATAAAGGCGGTTGCTAACAAGTGGCTAAAGGAGTGTTCTAAAAGTAATATCGCCTAATGCTAGTCAGTCTTTAAATTAGCGGTGAAGACGACAGTAGTTTGTTTTTAGCCAATTGTTAGCTTTTTACTACCGTTTTTTTAATCTATTCTTTCAAAATCACACATTTGAATATTATTTGTGAAGATTATCTTGCTGATCAAAACGTGTAAGGATCATGATCATGTCTTTATATTCTGCAATTATCCAAAATCCGATGGAACAATCCATTTGCTTTTTGTTTAGCGAAAAGAACAATGCTAACTTCGGGATGAGCCTTCATATGTCAGCTCTGCATCACTGATTCAGGTTAAAGGCCCTATTATGGTCATTTTGCGTGCCGCCCCTTAGCCTATCACACACAATGTGTTGGAGCGCATACCTTGGTTGCAATTAGTGGTTATTTGAGTCACTGTTGCCTTTCTTTCATCTTGAACCAGTCTGGCCATTCTCCTCAGACCTCTGGCATCAACAAGGCATTATTACCCAGAGAACTGCCGCTCACTGGATATTTTCACTTTTTTGGAACATTCTCTGTAAACCCTAGAGATGGTTGTGAGTGAAAATCCCAGCAGATCAGCAGTTTCTGAAATACTGAGACCAGGCCGTCTGGCACCAACAACCATGCCACGTTCAAAGTCACTTAAATCTCTTCTTCCCCATTCTGATGCTGTTTGAACTTCACCAGGTCGTCTCGACCATGTCTACATGCCTAAATGCATTGAGTTGCTGCCATGTGATTGGCTGATTAGATATTTGCGTTAACGAGCAGTTGAACAGGTGTACCTAATAAAGTGGCCAGTGAGTGTATAAAACACACTACAGGAAAGGGAAAACCCCCAAAAGCTTAATAGGGCCTCTTCAAGGGTTTCTATTTTGACACAGAAAATAGTATTGGCAATTAATAGAAATCTGGAATTGATTAAGGCTACCAGACAGTTTGATTTTGATGCAATTATACTTGATCTTTCTGCGTTAATAGGGCAACAACGAAGTTAGGTTCTTTTTATAATCATGCTGTTTATAACCTACATAGTTGCTGTTGCATTTTTCTCAACTGATGGTTCAAAAAGCTGTCGTACTTTTGATAACGAGACACGCTCTCAGATATTGCCCCGCCTCATTAGTGCAACACTTCACTCTCAGCTTTCTGTGCCCTCCACATCTCATAATCACAAACATCTTTCCGCTGTTAGGTTCTTATCATCCCTCTGCACTTGCCCGTGTATTGACATAATTGCTAAACCCTGAAGAGAAAAAAAAAGGCAAAGCAAGTTTCTGCCAGGATAAATCTGTCCTCCAGTGTCCCTTCACTCACATTAGATAGTTCCCTGAGTGACAGCCTGATGTGCTCAACCATGCGTAACTGTTATAATGAGGTAAAGCGACTCTTCATGGATACCTAGCTAATTCCTTTGGATGATATCCCATTAGGCTTGTTGACAAAAGTCATCGGACTAGTGGAGGACAAAGTGAAAAAGAGGCCAATTCATTTTATTTGACTTTCAATCTGAAGCTATTACTAAAAATCTGTACGCAGAGAAGCGAGTTTATGTGTTTACACCTCATTTTCCTTAAATGTTCATTATTTAATTGGCAGGAAAACAGTGATTGAGTTTAAAAGAGGTGATTCGGTCCCCGTGGCTGTCGAACGCTGTGATTTCATTTCCCTCAATTAAGCTGAGCTAATATCAAACTCAGCACTCACTCTGTGTGTGTTTGCCTACGACACCCTATGCCCCTCTGCCTGTGCTTGTGTATTTCTCTGCGCATCACTGCCCGGTGTGTTCGCTATCAGCTCATCGCAACCAGCAGAGAACCGAGTGTGTCTGGCTGTGTGTCAGAAAGCAGAATCGCAGTGAGTGCAGCAGGTCCGCTGTGCTGTGACAGCCCATAAAACAGCAGGGAACTATTTCCCCCCTTAGAGAGGTCGGAAATGTTGTCACTGTAATCGCAAGTTTTCGTTTTGACCGGCATTTTTCTCATTCATACTATGGGCTGGTAGAGGAAGGAAAAGGAAGGAAAAGAAAACATGCAACAATTAGGGTACGACACACTGTCAGACAAACTGAAGCGAGGGAGCCATTAATGAGAGAATATCATGTCAACCTCCAGAGAGAACTGGCTGCAGATGCCATCCTATTACCATGCAATGTCAGAAAGAGCCTCAATATAGATGTTACAAGACAAAGGTGGGCTGCAGTTGCCAGCCAGAAGCGATAAAACCCTTCCCGTGGGCATCTAATACCCACGTTCCCTGCCAGAATTACGAGGAAATACACATAAAGGTGTGATAATATAAATTCTGCTCAGGCTACCAACTAATTAAAATGCATCCTGGATGACCTTATCACAAGTGGACAGCTCCTAAAATAGCTGTGAGTGAAGCCAAAATAGAGGACAACGTGTGTATGTATGTTAAACTGCAGTATGACAAAGCCTAAAACACAGTCGATGAAAAGGCAAAAGAATAATTTGTGTCGGTCTTAATGAGTGTGATTTGAGTTATATCAGGTTTCCTTCCTAGCTTTATCTAATTTTCAAGTCCTTTTTTTCCCAGTATGCAAATGTCCACTGCAGTCCTCTTTTATAGCTCTAAGGCAAAAAGGCGAATATGTATTTTTAGCCATGCTAGCGGCTAAGCTCTAGGAATGGTGGTCTGTCGGTTCTCTGTTTGGCCTAGACTGAAATATTCCAACAACTATTGGATGGATAACCATGACACTCTCTGATACACTCATGCTTTCCAGAGGATGAACCATGATTACTTTGTGATTGCCCTAATTATCTCCCCTAGCAACTGTTTCTCTTAAAATGTCTAAAAACGACTCAGCATATGTTTTTTATTTTGTTCAGTCATGTATGTACATTATCCAAAATGTTTCCATCTATTTTATAAACCTAGATAATTTTAATAAAGGTAACGATTTCTTTCATTTAGTTGCCTGAAGCGGCGTTTGAGCATGTGTTAGCGTGCCTGCAAGAAGCCGTAATTTACATTTAACCTATTTGAAGACACTTTTTTTCTAACTATACACTTTTTAGATCTTGGTTATTTTTAACGTTGTCTAACCAATGAAGGAAATTAGTCATCACTGACTATTGACCTAAACCAACTTAATTCAGTTTTTTTTATGAGCTGTTACATTTGTCTTGTCTAGGAGACCATCTGCTAGTAAAAACCTCTGGAACATCTGGATATTGAGTTGTAAAAGAAGAACAGCTGCGCTAACCCCTTTAGCTCATAGCCCCGCTGTGTCCTTCAGAGAAACGCGACACTGATTAATTAATTGCTTTAACCAGTTTCACTCATTAGGTCCCTAATTTGAGAATACCTCTGCTAAGAATTTGGCTCCCAGTTAGAAAACCTGAACAACCAAGGAATCTTTAACAAGAGAAGCTGAGTGCACTCTTCATGTGCAGCACAGCCTCACTGAGAAACAAGCATGGCTGCAGGTCTCTTGATGAAGCTGCTAGTCGTCAGTTATCTACTGATAAAAATCAATTATGATCGCGTTTAGCGCAAGTGATCTAATGAGATGTGTTTTGCTGCTTTTTGTAAAGAGATATCAATGGGGCACTATTATGCTCATTTTCATATTTATATTTTGTGTCTCTACTGTGACATGTCTCCATGCTTTAATGTTCAAAAAGCTCTTTACTTTTCTCATACTGCTGCCTGTGCTGCAGCACCTCTTTTCACCCTCTGTCTGAAACCAGAGCCCAGTCTGGTTAGCTGGCCGACTCTTTTGTGATTGGTCAACAGCTTGTAATGTCCCGCTGCTTAGCCTATCACATATTAGCGCTAGCCAATACAAGTGCATGTTACATAATGATGTCACTATGTTACAGAAGTAAACAAAGGAGGCGTTTCAGGTGGGGAGGGGGGAGAGAAAATCCCTCTGGGGGGGGGACTTTGGGACTCTAGCTTTTGCAGACCATTTCCATGCACTAAAACATAACCCATACAGGAAACAGAAAACACCAAAAAGCATTATAGGGCCTCTTTAACATTACTCTGCATCCTATAGGTTCAACTTTATTGCAGTTGCAGAGTTTCTTGAGGGGACCAAGTAACTGATCTTTATTGTTTATTGGTCGCAAAGAGAAGGTCAACAAACCTGCCTGGTTTAACTTTGTTCAAGGTTGTTTATCGGCCCTCAGAGGAAATGACCTCATTACTATTCTTTTACTGTGTGCGCTCGTACACATATATTTAGTCCTCCCGCCTGTGAAAGTGGACAGGCCGCTGTTTAAAGAGGTGCCAAGGTAATTGTGATCTATATTTGCAAAGAGAAGATAATAAGACGCATACAACTTAATGATGTATACAGACACCCTGATCAATACAGTTACTATTCAGCCGTTTTTAATGAAGGATTATTGTCCCGGTGCTCTTGTTAGAGGCGGATATTGAGCTGTATCACACCGGCTTTGTTGTGTTATTTATCTGTGTTAGAAGATGACATTTAGAGCAGTGCCACAAATATGCCGCAGCACATTAAGTCGCAATGGCTTTTGACACTGTGGCGAGCCTCCAAATGATTACTTTAGAGAGATGTCTGCTCCTTCCCCCCCGACACACAGCGTCTCCCGTCATGGTCAATTTTTCTGAATTATTGACATCTTCTGTCTTTCTTTACAGCAGAATAATGCTATAATGCTGTTTTGTGTTTGATTATTGCAGGTACAACCCTTATTTCTTATATCTAATACAATCTTAATCCAGAAGCTAAAGGTTACATTTATTTTATTACACTATACTTGCTTGCCTAATCCGAATCTAGGAATGAAAGATGTATATCGTTGCGGATAAATTACCGGCTGATAATGGGAAAATGTATGTTATGATATATTATTCCAATATTAAATTATAGTTGATAAATTACTGGACGATAATAGGAAAATGTATATTATTATGTTTTTTTCCGATAATTAAATTAGAGCTTATAAATCATCGGCCAATAATACGGCAGCCACATTTATTTTATTTGACTTAACAATCGCAGCAACTCCAATACAGTAGGTGACTGTGGAAGGGGCCCTTTTAAGCTCATTTTCAGGTTCATATTTTCTGCCTCTATATGTTTAAATACTTTGATGTTTAAAAAGTGCTTTATTTTTTATATATTTTTCGCGTGCTGCAGCACCTTTCTTTACCCTCTTTTGTGATTGGTTAACCGCTTAGAGATATCCCGCCCCTTAGCTCATCTCTCTCAATGTGTTAGAGTGCTAGCCCGAGTGTGATGTCACTATGTTATTGAACAAAGGAGACGAATGGAGGCGCTTCAAGCAGGGGGGGGGGGGAAATGTGTCGGAGAGACATTTTGGAATTGTAGCCTTTGCAGACCATTTACATGCACAAAGAATACACTATAGGAAAGGGAAAACCCCCCCAAACAGGGGCCCCTATAAAGTTAGTTAAAAGAGAAGAAGAAAAATAAGCACACCATTTTGAATTGAGAGCCAAACAGCCTTTCTGGGGTTGATGTTGTTTTCAGTTTCAAAAGCAGTTCACAATTGAGTTTGTTAGCTCTAACCCTAACCCTAACCCCTAGGGAATATATCATCGTTAATTGCTTTACATCTTTGCCATTCTAACCTTTAGGTTGTGAACACATTTTTAAAATACATAAACAGGAAGTTATTGGTTAACATATTGGTTTCAGCTAGAAAAACCTCCATATGGTGCATTTCCTCTGGATGATGAACTGTAGGAGCTGCTGTAAATAGAGGATATGTGCTTCTGAGAGATAACGACTTCTGGCCCTTTACCAAATTGTCAAAGCTGATTTGACTAGCCATTATCAAACCACATCCCAACTCCACCTATCAATAATGTATTCCTCTTTTTAATACAATCATTCTACTTCTAAATTGCTTTCTCTCTGTGACTTTGGCGTGATTGATTATTTCAGCTGGACAAACTCTCCCATACTTGAGCTGCAAGTTGACTCTTTTCTTCAGGACAATAAATATCCGTTGCTTTGTGTGCAGGGAAGAGCCCTTACCTGTTGTTCACCAACCGGCATGAGATCCGACGCATCGACCCGGTGAAGCGCGACTACAGCCAGGTGGTGTCCACCCAGAAGAACGCTGTGGCTCTGGACATGGACGTGGCCAACAACCGGGTGTTCTGGTGCGATCGCTTCCATCGCAAAATCTACAGGTAAAGAAACTGGATTTACAATCAAATATAAAATATCCGAAACATTGTCAAATATCCGAGTCTAGGATTTATTTTATCCTATTTTTTAAAGGAAGGCATAGTTATAGACCCTTTTTGTTTCATTAACACAAAACAAAAAAAATATAATATAATATATATTTTTAAAAACACACGCAAAAACAAACAGTCACTGGCAGACGCTCTTCCAAAATCTCTGAAAACTAAGCCTGATTTTAGATTTTAGTAATTTTTTTAGTTATTATAAGAACACTACATTTGATCCCAAAATGTTCAAATCTTAAAGTGGACCTATCATGCTATATTTGAATAATATAGTGTAGGACCATACCTATATAAGGCATATTTATACTTTTTTTTTTTCAAAATACCAAACAGATCATGCATTTTAGCCATGCCTCATTTTGCTCAATTTGACATTTTTTAGCTCTGTGTTTGCAAGGGCAGATTCAGTGAGAACAGCACCACCTACAGGCCTGGCATATGTACTACAGCGTCTCCAGCGCTTTCGAACGGCAATGGCCGTGGCTGTCTCCTCCTGATTGGTGGAGTTGGCCCAATAGCCGTAGCGCCACTGTCCTGACGTCAGGACAGTGTTCAAATCTGGATCAGTTTTTATCAGATCCGTTGCAGCCCCTTTTTTAGAGATTTGGGTATGGAGGAAAATAGAGAGGGTTGTGTTTTCTGACACTTGGTGAGTTCCCTGGAACACCGGGGACACATATTCATGTATAAAAGACGTACAAAAGTGCATTTTGCATGATAGGTCCCCTTTAAGCATTAAAGGTACCCATTGGAGTTTTGTTTTGTAAAAAGCTTTGTCAGATTTGAGTACTATGTGTCTCAAATGTGCATTGCATCCTTGTGTATGTGCACCAGATGCTTACAACACAGATGCCCACTCTTAATATTACATTAACATGACTCTGTAGCGCCACTAGTGATCCAAAAGTTCCACAGGGTGCCTTTCATTTAGATCACAAACCTGATCTTACATGTAAACCTGAGTTTAGGTTGCAGACTGAGGCTACGTATAGCATTAAGTCCACACTAAAAGATGCATTATTTTACTGTAATAAGCTTAGCATTTTTTTAATTTAAATGTAATTATTTGTGTTATTCTAATTGCCGAGTTTACTTTAACAAAGACTAGTTTAAAAATGTTTTCTCCAAAGTTAAACCAAGAGTTTTTCTTCTGATCTGATTTGATTTGAATAATCTTAATGTGACATTACACACGCTTCTTCTTACATGCTATCTTTTTTCCATGTCATGAGTTGATTGTATTCAATGTCCTGAGCCTCTACTTGTTCGGTCTTTTAAAATGAAATGGGCTGAGATGATAGCTAAGGCCTGCTATTATTTTAAAATAACTCCCAGTTCCTATTGTTATCCCAACTACGTTCTCCCCAGAGTGCACTCTAATTGGAGCAGGGTGTTCTCTTCATGAAATGGATGTTAAAAGTAAAGATCTCTGGGGAAACTAAAAAAGAAATCCCAGTTGGGAAGCACGCTGCCTTGCCCTCACCTCACACCCCTGCCAGGGCTAAATCATTAGCGACCCTTGAGTCAGGCGTTGTCTCTTCTGATAAGTGGTCCAACCAAGAAGACCCTAACCCCCCAGTGAACCTGCTCAGAGCGTGGCCCAAGGCTACTCCACCCATAGTATTCCCATTCTCCGCTCTGCAGTCGCTGTACTGCACAGAGAAGAATGGAGACTTAGTATAGACGCACATCAGGCGTGATGATACACCTTCTTTAGGCCATATACTTGTCACTGTCATATATGTGTACTGTATAATGGGTGGATGTTGGAAATTAGAGCCTGCTCTCCAATTAAAACAATTACATATAGCAAAAGGGCAAATACTTGGACAATGGTGACAAATAGAGATCAATTCGCTAAAAGGAAAAAGAAAGAAGTTCTTTTCACAAATATCTACTGAAATGATGCAATTATATCTGATTTTCAAAATTAACTACATTTTAATTATTAGTTATCATTTTGTACTAAAAGTTAGTTTGTATTGTGTCTTCTATGCATTGATACTGAAAATTAGATATATTGTATCAATGAGTAAGAGATTTATATGAAATGTTACTTTGTATAAAAATGTGTTTAATATATATATATATTTTATTTTATAAATATATATATATAAGTATTAATATTGTATAGAATATTATTCAATAATTTGTATAAGACCAACTAAGTATGTGCTCATACATTCCCACTCATCATTCATGTTTGCTTGCTTTACATTCAAGCTGTTTATTCCTCTTATCATTTATTAACAAATGTGATAGCAGGTGCTTCATCTATTAAACTTACAGTCGGCTTTTTTTGGTGTCAGTTTGTAAAATGCTTTAGCTTGTAATGAAATCTCCAAAAATCTATATCTCAGATGGTAAATCTATTGGCATGGTGCCATGTAATAAGAGGAATAGTTTATATAGACTTATTATCACAAGAACGGGCCCCAGCAGCACTAAACTACACATCCATGTTCACAATAATGTCTGGCTTGCTGCAGAATATGCCTTACATATGCCCCCCCCCCCCCCCTCTTTATTCACAGTGCTTTCATCCATGAGGCCAGCGACCCCTCGCAGCAGGTCCCCCTGCTGGACTCCCTCCTGAAGACCCCCGTGGGGCTGGCTCTGGACTGGCTCCAACACAACCTGTACTGGGCCGACTCCGGAGACAAGTCCATCTCCGTGGCCTCGGTGGACGCCACCAAGAGACGAGTCCTCATCAACACGGACCTGAGCGAGCCAAGGGCCATCGCACTGGACCCTCACCAGGGGTAAGGGCAGGGAGGGGTGTGTCCAGTACAAAAGATTGGTGCCTGTAACAGGAGAAAATCCCCTCTAATGACATCAGTGTTTCAGAATCAGAATTCCTTCATACGTCCCACATTTGGGAAATTGACATTGTTACAGCAAAGAGACAGTACCGGACAAAACAAAAAGGAAAGGGGAAAGCACACGTTAACACTGAGGATCAAGCAGCCCATTGTTATTTGGTTTGAAAACAATTGATAGGAAGGCTATATAAAGAATGACATTGAGGCATTTAGATAAATGTTTATTAAAAAGAAGGCTATTTCAAGTCCTGTCAAGACACAGGGCAACAAATAAAGTAAATGTCCAAAAGCCTAAGACATGACGAAGAAACACTTCTTTGCATGTAGTTGAGACATTCTCGCTGGGCTTGTGACATCGATGAGAGTGGCTGGTGCTTCAAATTGTGCTGAAGGGAACTCATTTTTCACTGGACACATTATGACCAGAGAAGTCTAAATGTGTCAAACCCACACACTGGTCTCGGAACACAATACTAAATGCCTGGAGCCTCAGAAAGAATTGACCCAGCATACATGAGAGCAACGTATCAGGAAACGTTCCCTAAAAGTCATGGCTGTGACACTTTTGTGGTGAACATTTCTGATGTCATTTGATTGTAGGTCTTTCATGATCTAAAATAGATGATCTGCGTGGATGTATAGTTCAATGAAATCAAAAGGGAATCAATGTCCTGTCTGCAGGTGTAAGAGTGGCAGGCAGCAGGATAAATGCAGCATCTACATCCACTACTTATCCACTATCCATTACAACAGTTTACTTTGACCCTTGACCTTAGCCGCATTATCAGCATCATTTAGCTGTATTGTATTGACTGATTGATTCCACTGTTCGTCCTCTCTGTGGATGTTCTGAAGACACAGATATTTTCTTACAGTAACATTCTTTTTTTTAAAGTGGAAATAAAGACAATTCTTACTTTGGATGCTTTTTGCTGTTTGAAGTGGAAAACATGGAACAGCAGCTTTAAGACATGATGTAACGGGGCTGTCATTTCTCCAGACAGTGGCTGCGTAGCGCTGCTCTCATCTGTTGAGCAGAATATGTAATAACCAATATTGAAGATCTAAATGACAGGATCAATAATTACAGTGGTTAAACAATGGTCTGTGTTGAGCTTCATCATGCTAGCATCCACTATGTTGCACAATCTTTCTAAATGTACTGTATGCTAATGACTAAACTAATGCCATGAATTTACATAATATACAGGAAGTCAGCAGAAATTAGTGTCAAGCTGAGTTTGTTTGGGTGACCCTCTTTTTCATCTTTTAAAATGTGCTGACACACACTTTAATGACCTTTTCTTCCCCCCTGTTATTTCATATTGCAGATGATGGTGATGATAATAATCTGGAAAGTGATTTTAGCCCCAGAAAATGAATACACATAATCCTCTTGTGGAAGCGATGATGATAAACACAAGATAACTCTTGTTGCTTTATGTGGGGAAGCCAGAGTTACAAGCCTGTGACGCATTTAGCTTCCTGACTCTATCGTTTCTATTTTTTTAGAGCTTCTGCCCCAGATGATGGCTCCTAATCTAGGAAGCTTTTTGAATACAGTACGTGCCAGCGTTTCCTTCTGCAGCTTTTGTGTTCTGGTGATCCAAACCCAGATGAAAACAAACAGGCACAGAGATAAACTGAAATAGACTAGACACAAAATGATGTGATTGCTGGCTGATATTGCCCAATGACCAATCAAACTATACCGATCTCAAACAATGACCGGGTTTACATTGAAAGATTGAGTTGTAAAGAGAACTGGACACAGCGTTGGAGGCGGGCCTCGTTCTCTCCTATGAAAGTTGCTCAGTGGTTCATGAAGCCAACATGTCCTGACTCTTAAGTACAATGAATAATCGGATCTCCCCAGGATCTTCTGGCGATTTCCCACAACCATAAAGCTGCATTCACATGATACGCAGTAAAACGTCTCTGCAGGACGTTGGCTTTGTGTTTCTATGGAGAGAGCTTTGCCTCCTGACTCAGCAGAAGCGCAACTGTTGGCGTCGCGAAAAGCTCAAATTTGTCGCTGAGCGCTGCACTCAAAGTCCATATTATTTAGAATTTGACTTAATAAATCATCAGATGACAGCTGTATGTAGTGGCACAAGCTAGCAGGGGACGTAACCATAGAAACAAAACTAACTAGCTGTTTTCACTGCAAGACTCTGCACCCAAACTCGCGGTGAGCAAATCAAGGGTCATGTGATTGCAGATGAAAGCATGCGCACTTCCATTTTTCTTAAGCCCTGCCTCTGATCCTCTCCTTCACCATAGCATCAGGTTCAGTCTCGGTCAGATAAATACAGTAAATAGAAATTACAGAAAATAACCAACAACTTTTTGGAACTATTGATTTAAAGGTGGGGTAGGTAATTTTGGAGAAACCAGCTCGAGTGCGCTAGAATTTGAAAATACACAACCGGAGAAAATCTGCCACTTCCTTACAGAGCCCCTCCTCCAACACACACGAACGCGCACATGACCAATGAGGGCACGAGATAAGTTTGTGCACAGATGGAAGGCTGACAGGCAGGTAGGCCATCCAGTTATTTTAGCCGGGCCGGCTAAAATGATTGGTCGTGCTTTTTACAGTATTACGGCTTCCACAGATGACATTTTTTTATGGATTTTTTGTCAAAGCAATTAAGATATTCATTGCTATCGGGATGTTAAGAGTATTTCATGGAATATAACAAAAAGTGTATCTCGAGCCGGTTTCTCAAACTTACCTACCCCACCTTTAAATGAGGGCTTTTACAAACATCTAATTTCCCCAATGTAAGTAAATGAGAAATAGTCTTTTGGGACCAATGGCACACGTTACTGACACAGAAGTGTTTTTACCAAAGTTTGCCACTACAAAAAATGTAAACATAGAAAGGCTGAATTGAATATGTTTTTTTCAAATGTTTGAGTTAGTTCAAACTTGTGGGAGAGATGATGCTGGTGTTGTGTTTCTGTGGTGCCTGTAAAGCACATCTTCTGATTTTGCACTTATCTTTATTTCACTGACTCTGTTTCAGTGCATTTCAAAGCCACAGTTCTACACATTTCACAGGTTCTATTCCCAGACATCCAATCATAGACAGTATTGTCCCACTCTGCAGCGAGAAATCATGTTTTCAGCTTCTATTTGAAGGAAACTGACATTTCCCTATTTCCTGCAGTCTTGTATAGGATTGTTCATCAATAGGCTGTATATAGCATTCACAATTTTTAGCGCTGTCATGTTGCCAGTGCAGAAATGTCGGTGCACTCCTCATAATAAATATAGAAGAATGCTGTCTGATTAGTTACAACCTAAAAGAAAACTGGCATATTTTCAGCAAATCAACCCCCCTGGTGTCTGGAGACAGATTCGTTGTTCTTGTTCCAGACAAAATAATTGATAAGAGTGTCTCAGTGCAAAACAATACAACAGGTTATGTTAGCACAACAATACAGACTAATAACTGCCTTTATAAATTATGTTTTAGTGTCTGGTATTAGATATATATATATACGGAGTTAATTAATATATTTGTGAATTGGGAAAAACTCAACAAATGATTAAAGAAAATACTTATTGGCAATACTGAGTGTAGCTGCTAGAAAAGCAATTAAAAGGAAAGGATTAAATCCAGACACACGGTCTGTGCAGGACAGGTATGAAATATTTGTAATGGAAATAATCCTCTTCCCCATGTGACCACAGGAATGGTACTTCGGTTTTACAGTATTTCAAAGGCATATTGTTTGATCTACAATCCAATTGGAATATGGTATAAAAATGTTGTATGAAAAGATGTGTACAGATAGATTTAGGACATTTGGGGGAGTTGGGAATACATATTTATCTAAATGTACTTGTTTAGTTACATTTTTTAGATTATTAAAATATTAACATTTATGTATATCCTACTTTGTAAAAATCTCTAACTGAAAAAGAGCTGCTTCTGTAATGTGATCCCAAATGAAGGACTAAATGTAAGGAAATGCATGATGAGAATCTATCAAATGTGAAAAAAGGGGAAGCCATCGTTTTGAACAGTATAATCCTTGTGCTGTGTACTGTATAAGATTGTTACTTTCACCAGCAGGACTACATAAACTCTCAAAAGTAATACAATATATGTGCTTCCTTTGCTCCCTGCAGCTTCATGTACTGGTCGGACTGGGGCACGCGGGCCAAGATCGAGAAGGCCGGCATGAATGGAGTGGACCGACAGGTGCTGGTGTCTGATAACATCGAGTGGCCCAACGGCATCACGCTAGGTGAGAGAAAAAAACGATTATCCTTAAATTACACCTCACACACTACTACATTATAAAATATAGTATGTAGCAATACAATTATTGCTAAAAGATCTCAATAAATATCCAATGAACTAAGTCTGAATCAGATTACAATAATTTATTTGTAAACCCTCGGGAAATGTATATTGTTACAGCAAAGGGGACAATGTCGATAAGAAAGTACAAAAAGCATAATTAATATATGATTTTTAAGAGGTAACTACAAGTTAAGAAACTCAAATAGGTACACATACAATATTAAAAAAATGATTTAACTAAGTAGCAGTATTGTGAAGTATGTGAAAATATGTAGTAAATGAAGTAGCATCCACTAATAACAGTACTAAACTGTACTTAATTTGAACATGAGTAGTGGGAATCAATCAGGTCATTGGAGTTAAAAAGCTCGAAAGTAATTGAAACAAAATGGGTAAATGTGAACCGATAATGGCAAGAAAGAGATAAATAAAGTTACCGCAGTTACTTTTGAATGACATTTCAAGTATTTGAGCCGTTATAGATCGACACAGTCAAAATGTGCGGCGGTGTAATCGTGAGAATCTGACATTTTAAAACGTAATCAATATCAACCTAAAGGGATTTGTTTGGTCAGAGTGCAAGAGTGCTCACCGCAAGACGATCAATTTCTACTCAGCTTGGGAAAGTCTTACCCACCTGTGTGTGTGTGTGTGTGTGTGTGTGTGTGTGTGTGTGTGTGTGTGTGTGTGTGTGTGTGTGTGTGTGTGTGTGTGTGTGTGTGTGTGTGTGTGTGTGTGTGTGTGTGTGTGTGTGTGTGTGTGTGTGTGTGTGTGTGTGTGTGTGTGTGTGTGTGTGTGTGTGTGGTGTGTGTGTGTGTGTGTGTGTGTGTGTGTGTGTGTGTGTGTGTGTGTGTGTGTGTGTGTGTGTGTGTGTGTGTGTGTGTGTGTGTGTGTGTGTGTGTGTGTGTGTGTGTGTGTGTGTGTGTGTGTGTGTGTGTGTGTGTGTGTGTGTGTGTGTGTGTGTGTGTGTGTGTGTGTGTGTGTGTGTGTGTGTGTGTGTGTGTGTCTCACAGATGTAGCCAACAAGCGTCTGTACTGGGTGGATTCCAAGCTGCACCTCATAGCCAGCGTGGATCTGAACGGCGCTCACCGCAGGACGCACATGTCGTCCGCCGAGACGCTGGGACACCCCTACGCTCTGGCTGTGTTTGAGGTTTGTGAGCTACAGATTTTTTTTTAAAGATTTAGTGTCCATGTCAATCTCTCTCATCAGAGGCCTTTAGGGTGACTGGGAGTCTGCATGTAATGACTGTTAAATTCAATTACTTTACGCTCTGTGTGTGTGTGTGTGTGTGTGTGTCCTTGTGTGTGTGTGTCCTTGTGCAATTGACTGCATAGTAAACATAAGACAGCTAGAGAGCAGCCTAAAGCAACACACACTCATTCTGTTGGACATCAGCCAGCTCCCCTCAGTGTGTGTGTGTGTCATATGTCTCAGAGAGAAACTTTAATCTGCTGCCTCATGGCTTCTTTGCTGTGTGTCTGAGCCCGTTTCTGCTGACAAACTCGCGTCTGGCCTGTCCCTGTTGGTGCCGCAGCAGCAGGGTCCCAGCCTCTATCAGATGGGTGCTAATGACATCACCCAGGAGGCCTTTTCCCCTGCGGGACCCCCCTCACAGAGAGCTGGTCTCAGTGGGAACAGAGATACAGATTTTATTCAGCAGGAGACCAGATTTACAAACTGGGATTTGATTTAAATGTTATCCACTTGAGTTTGGATTACATTTCAGAGCAAAATCATGAAACAGGTGACATCTGAACACTAACACTGGATTTAAATGTCTTGATTCATAAAGTAGCAACAGAGTAAAGAAGCATCATTAATATATGTATTATTACTTATAAACATCTGCATATTTTCTAATATACAATACATTTTATTTTGTTTTATCACATTTTTATTTGCACAAATGTTCTTAGGTTTATACACATATTTTACTTTATCTTGACTGCACACAATTTTTACTTGACTTATGTTTTATAGGAATATTTTTTGTTTTATTCTAATAGAACAACTGACACAAAATCCAGTTCCCAGTATTTCTATAAAAAATACTATATTTTCTGTAACAGAGTAGAAAACTTTTATTTTAACGTAATTGACTAGTACCTACACTTTTGGATTGGATTACACGTACACTCCATCACTCTCTTGTTTCTCTGCTAGTTTTAACCTTTAAAATATAAATACCAGCAGTCCGGAGCGTTTTCTGCTGTGAGTGCAGGCTGCAGGCAGCACTGTAGTGTAGGCCAGAGAAATGATGATACATTCCCTCTGTGGTGAAACACTCCATCGATCGGGCGCCTCTGCTCTCTGCCCTGTTGTGACAACAAGGTGACCTTCTTGTTCAGGATGTTGAACACTCCCCAGCCTCTGTGTTATTGAATGCAGCATGTTGTGATGCACATCCCATTACCATATCTTTCTGACTCAATGATTGACTCACACAGAAACACACACATACACACTCAAGGCCTATTGTCTCGCTGGAGAGTAGCCTGTAGTTTCTACGGCAACCGCAAAAGATGTCTTAATAATCTGTCGAGGTTGAGGAATGGAGAAACATAAAAATCAATAAGTTATGAATCATTTGTAAAATGTGCCTTTAAGGTAACATATTTTGATGTAAATAGGATACATTTTAATAGTTTAAGACATAACGCTGAGCCTGATATTTGATCTTATTAAAAAACACCTAGTAGATTCAATTTTCTTCCACTATAAGGCGTCTCCCCCCCCCCAATCCTGTTACCTACTGTTGCACTCCAATTGAATTAAAACATGCCTTAGTAACCATTTGCATTTCCTTGATGGATTTATGGCCTCATAATATTTGCAGCAAAAGCCAAAACACGCTCTCTCCTCTGCAAAAGATAATGAATTAGCCAATGTGTGGCAACAAAATATTTATCAGGGTATATTTCATTCGCCCTAATTTTCCTCACATAAATTAAACTCCAAGCGGAGCGTTTACAGATGTAAGCGGCGCAGCATGCAGCTCATGTGAGTCCGTACACAGCATGGCTTTGAACTATGTGCTTACACCAGCTGAGAGGAAACATCTAAATTAAACCCCAGAATAGGGCTGCACGATTTGGAGAAAAGAAAGCAATTGTGATTATTTTGAGTTTTGCGATATTGGAGGGATTGATCCTATGGCATCATTATTTTTATTATTAGTGAAAAAGATATTAAAATGAATATCAGGTGATTTTTTTTAAAGAATATTTGTACCAAAAAAACATGTTTTGTTAAGTCTGATATCTCTGCAGCTCAACAATACTACCTTTACCACAATTCGTGCTTCCTGCTGTTTGAATATTATTATATTATATTGCAATAGTCCATATCGCAATTTCAATAAAATTGTAATTAATTGTGCAGCTCTATAGGCGAGTCAGAGGATCCATTTTGAATCAAGGACGAACCAATTCGACTTTGGTGGTAAAAGGTCACTGGGACCTTACAAAACATTTTTTTATTATAAAGACATTATGGACAGACATGGTTGCAAACTGCAAATTGATTGGTAAGTGAAGGCATACAACCACATTTTTTGTCATAAGGCCTTTGTACAATCTTGCGATGGCACCAAAAATATCATCCTTATTGGATCATCAACTTCTGTTTATTATGCCTCCATGCTAGAGACAGCAGTGGCCAGAGGCATTATGATTTCAGTTTGAAAGACCATCTGCTCCCTTTTTGTGAACATGATTTTTTTAAATTACACCTTGAGTTTGTTTTTTCCAAATTTGGCGAAAATGTGCACTTACTCAATCATTTACTTATGAGATTTTGGAGGTAAAAAGCCAAGGTCACTGTGACCTAACAAAACATGTTTTTGGCCATAACTCATTATCAATAGAATGATTATGAGAACTTTACAAAAATATGTAATACAATAAAATGATGGAGTCAAGACATTTAGTTAAAACTGTACATTCAATATTTGAAGAAGGCATACAATGGCAATATATGTATATATATACTTTTTAATATATTCTGTTGTGCAGGATATTTTTGTCATAAAGCCTTTATAAAATCTAGAGATGGCAACTGTATTTTATTAAGTTTGACGGCACTAAGACATTTTCTCATTATTGTGGCAAGAGAAGTGATGTTTTCCGGTTGTCAATCCCTCCGTACCATTCTTCTGAACTAATATCTCAGGAAAGCCTTCAAGGATTTTCTTCACACTTGCCTTAAACGTTCACTTTTTTGAAGGACGAACAGACTAAACAATGGTGGTCCAGGGTCAAGGTCACTGTGACCTCACAAAATGTGTTTTTCGCCATATCTCAGTAGAAGAAGAAGAATTCCTTTGCTAATAATGACAATTCACCCAAATATCTTATTGGATAATAAAGTGAAAAGCTAACATTTTGGACATAAATGGATGTAAACTGACTTGACTGGTTAGCAGGAGCAAACAACTGCGAGGTGTTCATTATTTAGTCTTCTTTAACTATTGATCGTAGAGGATTGATAAAACATGTAGTTGTATGGCTCTGTCTTTCACACCTCAGCTTTTTAAATAGCTGTTTGTCTATGTGCTCATGGGTTCAATCCCAACAAAACCCTGCCTAACCTGCTCTGTGTTCGACTTTTATCCATCCAATCTTCCCCCCTGTGTTTCAGGATCGTATCTACTGGACGGACAGAGATAGGGCGGCCGTCTTTATGGCCAACAGGCTGACGGGTCAAGACGTCCACACGCTAGCCGAAAACCTCAACGACCCCAGTGACATCGTGGTCTTCCACCAGCTCCGCCAGCCACCAGGTGTGTGTGCACCGTATACTAGAGATATGTGTGTCTGTCGCTGTTTCCTCCCCTCACTGTGCGATTGTTCCTCCATGGATCCATGTCGGCCCAGGCCCCATGAATAAATGATGCTGGGGCTTGTAACTGTGGCGGAGTGATCAAAGCAGTGGGAGCAGCGGTTAGATTAACACTTCTGCCTCCTGCCCGCTCTTCTCTAACAGGACAATACAGATTTTGATAGGAACTGAACCGGGCTCTTAATCATGGATGAGATGGCTGTGTATTTCCGGTTCTGTGTGTCAGTGTCCATGTCTATATCTACCTCCTTTGATTCCTCCTTTCCATGCATGATACATGCCCATTTATATTTAAAACGTTTATTGTGTCACCACAATCTTTCCCATTCCATCTTCACCCCTACCTGTCTTTACTAGTTCATATCTAAATCAGACATGGAGAGATGTTCTTGGCAGGATAGTATTTACGGCAAGTTTGTGTATAACGCTATTTGTTATTATTTGTATACTGTCCTTGCAATGTGTATTCCTTGGCAAAGCTAGACAACAGATACAGCTACAAAGGCATTTCAGGAAGAAAGCTAGCTAACATACTTCTAGCTTAAATAGCACATGTAACTTTACAAAATAACATACTACTATCCTAAATGAATAGCACATGTAACCTTACTAGCTAACATACTTCTATCTTAAATACCAAATGTAACTTTACTAGCTAACATACTACTAGCTTAAATGCCGCATGTAACTTTACTAGCTAACATACTACTAGCTTAAATACCGCATGTAACTTTACTAGCTAACAAACTACTGGCTTAAATACCACATGCAACTTAAGTAGCTAACATATTGCTAGCTTAAATTACACATGTACCCTAACTTAATTTTTACCCAGAAAAGCTAAAAACACAACACCATCACACAATACCTACAGACAAAAAGTCCCCAAGGCAAAAGCTTGATAGCCACAAAAACAGCAACACTCATCCGAAATAATTAACAAACTAGAGAGCACTCACTCTGAGCCTGCACTTATTAGACCCATCCCATAGGCAGCACAGTTTTTGTCCTTTTAGATTGTGTTTGAACTTTGTAAAAGGTTTAATTTAAAGAGAATAGAACAGTTCACAAAATAAGCTGTCTCTCACTGACATCCTACTCACTCCCAATGCTGAACAAGGGATAATCGTATTTATATAACCACAACTGTTTAATTCTCCATGTCACTCTTTCTTTCTCTCCAGGCCCAGACAGCTGTAATCTAGGCAGCGTGGCCAATGGAGGCTGCGAGTACTTGTGTCTTAAGGCTCCGCAGATCACCGAACACTCGCCCAAATACACCTGCGCCTGCCCCGACAGGCAGGACCTGGGGCCCGAGATGAGAGGCTGTGTTCCAGGTGAGCGTGTTTACCCCTTTTAATTGGGTGTATTAAGTAATCAATAGCTCCTAAAGGGATTTATCGGGCAGAGCGCCACAGTGCTTACTCTGGAGATAATCACATTCTGCACCTCTTAAGTAAGCTCTTATTTGTTTTTGTGTTGAGTGTCATCAGAGGGGAACTTTAGGGATTTTGGGCAGTTGCCTAGTGGATTAATGCTGAAAAATGTATTGTTCTTATAATAATAGCTTGCACTTTTTAGAAACATTTGCTGACAAAACAAATAATACAGAAACACAATAACAGGAAAGAGTGGTAGCAATGCCTTCTTAGGCTAAATAAATAAGCCTGTATAAATCTATATTCCTACTTTTGATAAAAAAAATCTAAATCAAACAACTTTCATTTCATTTAATTTCAAACCTTTATTTATGCAGGTGAATCCCATTGAGATCATTGATCTCTTTTTCAAGGGTGACCTGCTACAAGTAGGTTCCACATTAATACATATAAATATAACAGAAAAACTTTGCCTAAATGCCTAAAAGACTGGGCTCTGGTTTCAGACAGAGGGTGGAAAGAGGTGCTCCAGCACAGGCAGTATGAGAAAAATAAAGAGCTTTTTGAACATTAAAGCATGGAAACATGTCACAGTAGAGCAGTGGTTCTCAAACTTTTTCTGTCAGGGCCCCCCTTTGGAGAAAAAAAAAAGTCGGGCCCCCCCAACACAAATAGTCAGGCTCAGTGGCGGCGGCAGAGATTTATTTTGGGGGTGCTGTGGGGTAGCTTGACGTTTCATAGAGGGTGCTCAAACATTTAGGGTTTCCCATTAATGTACCGGGCGCTACAGTGGAATTTTCTACTGCAACACTCCCCACACGCACATACACAGTGTACCCGCGACAGTTACAATGAAGGCTCAATAATCAGCTCACGGCATATAGGTGTAAGCAGGGGTAAAGTGCTATTTTTACAAGTGGGGAGTGGACCTCACATAGGGGGGTCCGGGGGCAAGCTCCCCCGAGAAAATTTATTTTTAAATATTGAAGTTAAAAGCATCAATCTGGTGCACTTTGAGAACAAAATGAAGAGATCTATGGATACCTCTCAACACCCATATGAAACAGAACTGTAAACAGATTAACTTTTTCTTTATGGATATTTTACAAATCACCTTTTAAACTTTATTCTTGTTTTACTATTTCATACCTGTTTTTCATTTATTCTCTTATTTTTTTGTAACTATAATGATCATATAAACGTGTGCCTCGGAAATAATTGTTTACATTAATGGTGACCAAAACATTTGAGACCCACTGAGATAACACTGAGAGAGTCCTTTAGCTCACTGAGGCCCCGGCTCCACGAGGACAAATACGGCAAAACGCATCGGAGTAACGCAAATGCAACCGCAAAAAACCTTCCGTCCCCACGCAATATACACCGGATTGTGTCAAGCTCCACGAGACGGCTCCGTTTACATCCAAACGCTGGAAAAGCTGCAGTACATATGCCGAACCTGTACGTGGCGCTGTAACTTCCTCCACAAAAGCAGCAACTTCCTCCACAAAAGCAGCGAAGAAGAATGGTTGTCATGGCTGCACTTCTGTGTATTCTCCGCGGTGGGGGCCGACAGAACCGGGCAGAGTTTTTCGCCGGTCAGCGTGTGTTAAAGTTTAAATCTTCCGGACAAAATTATAAAAGTGCCGGTCAAAGGTCTTCATTGTTATTTATTGAACTTTAAAACAAATGAATAACGACGATATAATGATATATAATCATCAAATACACGGAGCCTGTCTCTTTTTCCTCTCTTCTGACAGCGTCAGTGTCTGTCTCATGCAGCAGCTGATCCTGTAATGAGTGACCCGACAGTAAAAATGAACATATTTATAACTAGTTTAGTTTGAGAGGTAATTAAAATAGCTAAGGGTGATGATCTGACTTGAAGTGTGTGTTTTGCTCCCGCTGCATCACAGCGGCAGGAGCTGCGTGTCTCCGTCCTGTCAGATTAGACTTCACTCGCGTTTATGTCCATATCGAGATAAAGATAAATAATCTGAATTCAAGGAGGAGCTCCTGTAGATGTTGCACAAAGAACTGTAGCATGGTCAGTAGCGACTGGAGCACGATAGCAACCCTGCGGGGGAGAGGCGGGGCTATGAAAACGAATGACCGTATAGGCGACTCCACGGCCCCGTTGGACCCCCCAGAGCGCTCCGTTCCCAGATCTATCCACCTTTGGACCCGTTGTCGTTTGCGGGGTCTGTTTTCTACGTTTCCCTTACGGCGTCGTCGAGCTTAGAGGGCTATACGCATGAGAAATATGCGGATTCAACCCGTTTTCGTCCTCGTGGAGCCGGGGCCTGAGCCTCTCAGTCTGACAGGAGAGGACTCTCCTCCACTTTGTTGTTGTAAAAACTCCTTATATCCGTTAGCGTAGCTCGCTAGCACCAGAAGCTAACAACAACGATCTCCGGTACCGGTGCGCTCTCTCTCTCTCTCTCTCTCGCACACACAAAATGGCTCGTTCTACACACACACAGAGCCGAGCTTTAATGAAACACAGAGACCCAGACGTAATAGTACTGTACTGTATCATATTATTTTCGAATCAATAATTTTTCAAATTATGATTTTTTTTTTTTTTCTTCTTTTTTTTAATAACCATTTTTCCTCTTGGTCTCTCGCGCCCCCCCTGGCATGCCTCTGCGCGCCCCACTTTGAGAACCACTGCAGTAGAGGCATAGCATAGAAATATGAACCTGAAAATGAGCAAAAGATGTCCTCTTTTATACGTCATCTTTACAATTGTTACCTATTTTTGAAGATATTTGTATTGTTGCTGTCTTTCTGAAGTTCATTTTGCCATATTCACTTTATGCTATACAAGTAGTTTGGGGTTAGAATTGCCTGGTTACAACTGGCTTCATTTAGCACCAAGCTTAGCCAGCAGAACCCATTTAAAAGATTATTTAATATTTTATTTGTAATGAATAATAAATGATTAAATAGGCCCCCTTAAAGCAACATTGAACCTGTAAGCAAAAAACATAGTTGCTAAGCAACAATGCAGTGGATACAATTATATGGACCATTATGCAATCTAAGACCACATCTCTGGTTGTATGGCATCACAGTGGGATATATGATGCTGCCAGCTGCTTAAAACAGATCCCAGGACAGTTGTATTCCATGAATGTTCCTGACTGAAAGTTGTCATGGTGTTTACAAAGGAAGTATTAGTGGCTGCTGTATGATACCAAGGTGGAAATAAAAAAAGGAATGTGAAAATAAATCTTTGCTCGTGATGAATCCAAATAGGTATGATTGTATTATACTACCTGATTACATAACACATTATGCAATATATACATAATATTATAGAGGATTGTCCCGTATATCTTATTCTAAAGGAAATAAAAAGGAAGCATTGAAGCTCTAGGTCAATAGGTTTTTAGATGTTTCTAATGAATCATACATCAGTAAATCAGTTTCTCAGCTGAAGGTTTCTATGGTTCCTCTTCCTTCTATGCAGCAGCACCAAGAAACGACACACCAGCATCCTCACCTCCCACTGGATTCACACCTGGCACCAGAGCGACTGATGTGGACGACTTCCCCCCTCCCTCAGGAGGAGTGTCGCAGGCCGACGCCACCCCCCACCTGACCACAGCTCCCTCTGGGGGCCCTGAGCCCTTCACACCCCTCTCCACTCTCAAGCCTTTATCGTCACAGGCGTCAAAGGCACTGGGCTCCCACTCCACCGCCACCGCGATGGTGATGACCACCACCCCGGGGGGGGACAGCAGCGTCTCGCAACACTGTGAGTGGGCTGTGTGAAGCACTGACACGACAATACAAAGTCCCAGCAATTGTTGCGAAAACAGTAGCCGCTTTCACATCAAGTACTTTGCCGTACTTAGTTCCCAGCACTCAGTTCCCCCATGGAACTAAAGAGCAGATCGCGTTCACACCGGAATAAGTCCCTGAGGGAAGATTACGTAAATGAAGCCGCTGACGTCACTTCTTCTTCTTCTGCTTTGGGTTTACTGGCAGGCCGCAAACAACTTCACGGCGTATACTGCCACCCCGGAGTCCCCGGCCGGAAGTCCCCGGAGTTGGGGACTGGCTTCAGTAGAAGCTGCTGGGACTCCCAGCAGCTTCTACTGAAGCCTTCCGAGTAAATCGCCAGAACGCCGACACCTCCTCATCTCCACCGCTCCCATGTTTTTTTTTGTGTTGCCATAAGTTAGTCTCTCTGCGTTTGTGCGCTGGGCGAATGCTAATGGTAATAATGCTAATGCCACCAAATACAATGGCGGCTTCACAAAACCTTTCCGAGTTGTACGGGGCGTGGTTTGCAATTCGCCCAGCCAATCAGAAATTGGAACTTTTTTCTCCCCAGGAAAGTACCACCTCTCTAGCAGGGACTGAAAAGGGGGGAAAAGTTCTCATAAACTAAGTTCTCTTTTTGGTGTGAACGCAAAATCCCGGGAACTATCGGAACCAAAAGGGAAAAGTACGGGGAAAAGTACTCCGGTGTGAAAGCGCCTAGTGTTATTGACATTTGAGGACCATTTTTTATACCACCAATATAATAATATAGTTACATTACACATGCAAACAACTTAATATTAAGTTAAATAAATATATCCTAAACATCAATACCTGAAAACCCAAACGTTGGCTCTTTTATACTAGAAATACGCACATTTCAAGTCTTGTAAAAGTCAAGGAAAACCTGTTTAATCTGGCATCATGTCCATATATCGTTCAATAAGTCAGTAACGTAAAAATTATTTAAGATAAGTTCATAACATCATCTAAGTCATTTCCAAATATTGTACTATAAATTAAGAACCTGGATATTATCAAGGTACTGTTCAAGTATTTTACAATAATTCAAAGCGCTAACATTTTCAAGGTCATGTTTAAATATCGGAAAATAAGTTTATGATGTAAACGTTTTCCTGGTCATATCAAGATAGAGTACAATAAGTAAGAAACTAAATGTGCGTAATGACAGGCCTATTTGTGAATTCATAATGTTGAAATCCTGAAAATGCTGCTTAAAACTCTTTGAATAATAAATAGATATGTAAGAATGTATTCACATCAAATCACATTCTTACCAGCACTTCATGAAATCCAGCACGTTGTGATTCACATTTTTCCTGTGACCTCTGTGCTTCTCTGGATGATTTCAAAAGAAGCCCATTCATGCTTTAACAAAAGACGGTGTCCAATTCTCTGATGAAGGGGCACTTTCACCTGACAACCTCATCTCCTGCAAGCACAACATTCTACAGTCCTATTGACACTCATAGTGTAGCTAACCTCCTCCTCATTGATGACATTAGGTGAGGTATCTACTCGCCCCACCAACCACGCTCCACAGCCTCTAACAGGACTGATGGATGCTACCTTATCGCCTTAAAAATGTCGTCTTTCCTTGGATAAATTGTGCTCTGTGTGGACTCTGGGGTGTTTGTAAGTCTGCGAGGGCATGTGTAACTGCACATAAATAAGTGTGTCAGAAAGTATGTGGTATGTAAATGAGTGTGAGGTTACATAGAAGCCTGATGGAGCATGGATGGATGAAATGTGGAAGGTCAGAGGTAGAGTCAAGGTCACACTGACAAATGCCAAGCAGCTCTTCATTTCCCTCTCCGACTTTCATTTTCATTCCAACCTCTTTTTCATGATCTGTCTCTCGCTCCCACTCCCCGCCTCACAGTTTTATCTCTCTCACCTGCTTATCCCTCACTCTATTCCTCACATTTAATATCCCGTTCCTCACTCGTGTCCCCTCTCACGCTTTTCTAACCCTCTTCCTCTTTTTTCAGCCGGGAGAGAGCATTTCCTCATGGGCGAGAACCTGACAGTGGCTGTTCTGGGACTGGTCATCCCCATCGGTAAGTCCCCGGAAGTGTGTGTGTGTGTGTGTGTGTTGTGTGTGTGTGTGTGTGTGTGTGTGTGTGTGTGTGTGTGTGTGTGTGTGTGTGTGTGGTGTGTGTGTGTGTGTGTGTGTGTGTGTGTGTGTGTGTGTGTGTGTGTGTGTGTGTGTGTGTGTGTGTGTGTGTGTGTGTGTGTGTGTGTGTGTGTGTGTGTGTGTGTGTGTGTGTGTGTGTGTGTGTGTGTGTGTGTGTGTGGTGTGTGTGTGTGTGTGTGTGTGTGTGTGTGTGTGTGTGTGTGTGTGTGTGTGTGTGTGTGTGTGTGTGTGTGTGTGTGTGTGTGTGTGTGTGTGTGTGTGTGTGTGTGTGTGTGTGTGTGTGTGTGTGTGTGTGTGTGTGTGTGTCATTATTCACACTGTGTTGCACACTTTTTTGCAGCAAGAAGGCAAATGGTTAGTTGAGAAATCATTTCTCACTGACTGCTAGTTGTATCTAGGCTACGGAAGCCGAGAACTGCCCTGCATGAGAAGTTTGTTTTTAACACCGCAATTTCCAAATCACAAGTTAATATTTATTTTGTTTTCTCATGATATAGGGTAAATGATGCTGGTTTGAATCATGACTGCTGGAAAGGATTCATTACTAAAACAGAAAATATGGGCATAAATGTGTAATTAATGCCTTGATTTACGTTTGTATATGCATATGAGCAAGTCTTCTCCGTAGATGATGCGGACTGTCCTGAATCTGATTTAAAAAAGAGGCTTTTCTGCTTGTGTTAAACCTTGATTCAAGTACAATCTGATGCATACATGTGTAAATCCTTAATAGACACTCCTTGATCCAACATGTCCAGATTAAATTGGCTGCTATTGTTGTCGACGCCAATCTATGTATGCTAGCATGGCAGTCCTAAACTCTGATGAACTTAAAAGTCATTTGAGGAAACAACCTTTAGTTTTCGGCAGGTTGATTATCTTGTTATCTAGAGATTACAAAGATTGTAAACAAAATAATCAACTTGTGATTTTGAGATAATGGCGTTTAATACAAATTCCAAGCAAGGCCCTTCCTACCTTCCGTACAGGCCGTAGAAAGTTTTTTTTAAAACCAATGTCAACCAAAGAACAGTTCATGCAATGAAGGGTAGAAAAAGAAAAACATAATTTATGTTTGGAAAATATTGCCCTTGGCTGAAGCAATGAAAAAAAAAAGGCAGTATTAGTTTACAGAGACTGTTCTCATTAAATACCTCATAAAGGGAACAGACGAGAAAAAACACAACATATAATCTTTATTGGTGCTTCATTGATGTCATTTAATGATTCATTATTAAATCACAATGCTTATTCAAGAGACATTAGCTAAGGCTAAGTTGCCCAGATATTGTGATGTAACAGGATAGTTAAACTTTTTCCTCCTGAAGCAAAGTTTAAAACTAAATTGCTGCAAAGCCAGGCCAGTTATAGCGCTCCTAGCTCCTGATAATTTCATCATTTCTTGAAAATAATATAAAATGTGCACTTAACCTGATCACAAATAAATTAAATCCAATTAAGTAATAACATGACCATCAATGTAATGACCGATTGACCAATGACTGATTTCAAAATATATAACTTGTTCCAATCATGTAACTCCTTTTTTGGTGGGTACTTGAAAGTCAGTTGTAATAACGTAATACGTTTTCGTACTGTAAGCATCATGTTAGCCAATTTAAAACACTAACATGCGACACTGATTTCATGTTTGTAAATGTTAACTTAATTAATTATTGATATTAATTACATCCGATTTGGTTAAGTGCAACATATTTTATATTTTTAGGCGTTCAGGAAATGATCCCATTGGGCGGCAAAGTGCTTTACACAGCTGCTTCAGAGTCTGTCTTTAAAATCTGTTGCTTGGTGTTTGATGTTGCGAAGCCACCCGCACAGAAAACCTCTCTTAACCCCCTACACCTCCCTATAGAGAGGCGAAGTCCCGCCCATCTACTTCCAACTCATGGGACCTTATTACGGAAAAAATATGTATTGAAGTCAATGGGGAGAGAAAGATTATCTTTCGATCCCGTTTGAATTGTGCCACGAATTACACATATGATGTTTGTCAATCTTAACAAATAATTTCCATGTCAAAAAAGTCACAGTTTGTCGTAAAACTGTTGAAATATAAGACTATGAAAAATACGCAACTAGAAAGACTACAAATCCCAGAATCCCGGTCCCGCAAGCTGGCTCTTACGGAACCGACTAACTCCCCTTGTGTGTATGTACAGCTCTCAACATGCCCAGACTTGTAGTGATTTTCACCTCTTTTAATACTTTTCGCCTCATTCTGAAAGAAAGAAGTGAAATGTGCCAACGTGACGGCCGTCTTGGTGTGTGGTGCGAGACGGGAGATGTAGTTCATTGAGCGGTTTCACACAAAACAAAGTGTTACTTCACAGTTTTACGACACATTTTTATTTTTTTGACTTGCAAATTATCTTTTAAATTGACAAACATCATATGTGTAATTCGTGGCACAATTCAAACGGGATCGAAAGATAATCTTTCTCTCCCCATTGACTTCAATACATACTTTTTCCGAAATAAGGTCCCATGGAGCTCCCCCTGAAAGGGAGGGACTACGCCTCTCTATATGTGCCCCGCATTCCTGCCCCGCCCCCCATTTCACGCCATGGACTGGTTCTGCCTCGTTAACGCTCCCCTTCCCCTGTCCCTGCCGCTGTGTGTTAAACGCATGCAGTTCCTATCGTTGCCACAGTGGTGTTCGGCCCTGGTGTGTGCCGGGGTCTACATGGTGTGGCGCAACTGGCGGAGCAACTCCACCAAGAGCATGAACTTCGACAACCCCGTCTACCGCAAGACCACCGGCGAGGGCGAGGAGGACGAGATCCACATCGGGCGGTCGGACGGCATGGGACACCACGTGCACCACCACCCGTACCCGCCAGGAGTCAACATGGGCGTGGTGGGAGCAGGGGGCGGCACCTGCCCGCAGTTCATCGCCCTGCCACTGGGGGGCAGCATGCCCGACCCGGGGACTCACTGGTACACGGAGCAGCCCATGCTCTCCACGGCGAAGTGACCCCCGGGGGAGGACTCAGGGGGAGACGGCCGCTCAGGCACACGCACACACAGCGAGTCAGGGGGACACGGACTGAGTTTGTAGAAGGTACGAACATCAAGTGTTACGTCCAGACAAGTCCTGACTCCTATGCCAAATTCCATTTGAAAAACAGCCAAATTAATGACTGACATGGTTCTTTAAGAAAAATGTTTCATACCTTTCCTGTGCTGGAGCAGGATCTACTTTTTTCCGGTAAACGCTGAGAATTAGTTATTAATGTGTTGTAACGTGAACCCGACATTGACCTGAACTGGAATACGGAGTCAGACTGTTTCATCGTTTTGAGTCTCTTGCATTGGTAAGTGTGCTGTGTGTCGTATATTTTGTGACGTGGCTACTGAGAGGTCCTGTTTTGTGTTTAGTTTTTCTAAATTTGTGTTATTCCTGGTTGGCCGCAGAGTTCTTGGAACACCTGTTTAGAAAGGAGAAGCTCTGAAACTGATACAGTATCCGCGTTGATGGGACAATCTGTACAGATTCACGTTAGAATCGATCACAAATGTCATCAACGCATTACTGGAGCTGGCTTTTGTCAATTTCCCTGCATGGGTGTCCTTCAGTAAGACTTTTTCCATCCTGATTGATTTTAAAGAAAGGTTACCACCCACATTACGGCCTTTCTCTCTGGTTCCAGGGAAAGCTTCTCAAGGGTGATTTGTTATTTCAGAGTGCAGAGAAACCGCATTGATTTAAGGGGAAATGTTTTTATTTGACACCCCAGAGTTTTGCGGATTGGAGAGAAGACAAACAGTATTTAGAGAACAGAGAATTTGCGGTTAGAAGGAAAGTGGATTTTTTTCACGCACAAGTCCTTTCTCATTGTGACTTATTTATATGTTAAATGGTTTGAGATAAAGCAATAGACTCCAGCTTTAAGTCAGGCCGCAGCGTTTACGTGGTGGAGAGAAAACCCTCGAGTGTTACACTTTTATTTGATCGCCCGCTTTTGACTGTGACAAAATGCGCACATGAATACACATGGGGCGCAGCGATGGCAAAACCCCGCTGCTCTCCAGAGGACGGAGACAATGTGCACTCGCCCTCCCAAAACACAAACAGCATGCATAATCGCTCACCAGCTGACAATGCAGCCATTCATTGTCCCAGACATACACACACACAAATGCACGCACACACTCACAGAAGCACGTTGGATTTTAAAGCCCGCTCCCCTCCTCCCACTCAGATCTGTGATATCAGAGCAGACAGTTTAGATGGTGCCATGTGGTGGCATGATGAAAAAAGACCTGTCATGTGATGTAACCACGGAAAACAAAAAAATCTGACTGTGATGTAACAAGGGGGAGAAAAATGTGCTGGTTTAGCTACGTCATTCCCCTATTTATAAACCTTAAAAGTGTGTGTGTGGGTGTGTGTTTGTTCATTATTATGCATGCGAGTGCTAATGTTCATCCCACAGCCATATTTGAACCGTTTTGTATGCTCTCTGTTGCACAACCCTCTTAGAATGCCTTCTGTAATGTGGACTGCATGTAAGGAAACAGTGTGTGAAAGTGTGTGTGAATACACAGGTGTGTAAGTTTATGTGTGTGACAGTGTGTGTATGAGACAGCGTGTGACACTTGAGAAGAGGGTGCTTTTTGATTCATTGATTTGTAAATATGTTTTCATAAGGTTTTTTGATAATGTATTATACAATTATGTAAAAGAAAAAGATGTACATAAGATTTTAGATAAAGTGTCGACAGGTATATTAATTTATTTGTATAACAGCAGAGCACTGCATTCCCTGATTGTAAAGATTTGAATAATCCACCAAAGTGGTTTGTGTTGTTTTTCTTGCCGTGCACCACTTAGCGTCCTTATTTTGTGCAACCATTCTTTTCTTTGTTGCCCACGTAAAATATGGCGTCCCATTCCCGACAACCTGAGTATTAAGGAGATGATTCATTTTTGTTTATTTGTGCCTTTTGGTTGATTTATTTTGTATTCTCCTGTAGTGTTTTTCAAGATAAAGACAGGGATCAGCCAACTACTGTACATGCAAAGATAAACTGTGTATGAAGACCAAACTGGTTCCACTTTTTGATTTTCTGTAATGGATTACTTTTGAATATCTCTATATATTGATATATAAAATCTGACTGAAAATATCCTCAATGTGTGATTTTTTTTTTTTTTTTTTTTCTACAACATATCAAATATGAAACATACATTGCACAAACATTCTGCTCAAAGAAAATGATTCCCTTTCATTGAAGATCTGCTATCTTGAATTTCCTTTTATTTTTCAGTCTTTCATTTGTTGTTTATTTGTAATTCTTTTAAAACAACGATGTGTCAAATGTGTGTAATGACAATTGTGTGGCAAACTCACAGAGAATTCTTCCCAAGCCCAACCATTCCCCTCACTTGTATGAAGTCTTGAAGCATGTTTAAGCTTGTTTTGGTTTTGCGGCCTGACATTTTTTCTGTTTGATTCCGGTTCACTGCACCAGTTTCTGGACGTTTTTTGGTGAAAAAGCAATGATAAACCAACTGTCAGCATTTCAGTTATTTGCCAGTACCCTAATGACAGCCATTTAAAGTTAGCGACTACTGTAGCTAACCTCTAAATTAAAACCTGGGTGCATTCAGAACATATAGTTAGTCAGAATAGTATTGACCAATCACGTTTGAGCATGCTTTGGTTGAATGCAGGAACCAATGGCCAAAATACAATCTTGGAACCTATTGGCTATTTAGCGCTTTATTAGCTTGTAAATTGGCAACTTGTGAAACAATCGAACTCTATTCTCCTGTCTCAAGTTGTAAATCGGACTGTAAACAATGAGCAGGACACAGAAAAGGAAGCATTGGCCTCGTATATCTGCTAGCTTCACCAGAACCCAGGAAATATTGGCTTTTGCCCTCAGAGGCTTATAATCGTCAGGAGAGTAGCTGATGGATTCAGAGATTAGGGGCTAGCTAGTGAACATAGACGGGCATTGAGAAGCTAAAGAGTTGGATATTTCCCTCAGGATTTAGTATGGACAAAAAGTGTTGGTGGATATTGGACAGACATACATTTGGTCAGCCTAAAATGTGATGCTAATGCTGATGCTGATATTGCTACGTGTCTGCTGGATCTATAAACAGGCCAACACTTTAGCTCTAACAACCATAGGACATATATGTCAAATGTGTGTGATTGGGAGATGTTTGTGTCCCAGAGTGGCAGAAAATGCAGGATTAAAGATATCACCTATAAGTCAACAAACACATCTGCTAATAACGTACGGTGTGTTTACTTTTTCTTTGTGTAAATTGCTCAAATGTAGGATAATGTCTTATTTTTCTAACCTTTATTTTACCTGCTATAGGCTGGTTGCCAATTAAGGCTGAAGCAGCAAAACGACTGAATGAATTGCTGATGAATTTGTGTTTTTCATGTTGAAGCGTTTAAGAAGCTGCTCCTACAGCATGTTTAGAGTCCATTCTGACTGAGCTGCTTTACACATTCATCCACTTACAAAGTGATTCATCAGCAGCCAGGAAAAGTCGTGGTTAAATCCAGTCCATTATCATTATTAAACTGAAGCAGGGTAAATGCTTTTTAGCTCTTCATTGTTGTACCAATCCCCATTGGGATCCTGTGTAATAGGTATTTGTTATTCGTCCAGTTGGTTTTGCAGCAGCACAATAGGTGTCATATGTGTTCACTGAGCACAAAGGCAACGATGAACACAGAGATAGAACACCTTTATTCCCTCTAGCGTGAAGGACTCTTTAGGTGGGGGATGCTGTTTTTACACTAATGCATCTGTAAAACAGGCACATGGCATATATCTACCCATGAATACATATTGTAAACATGCTTTAAAGGGACAGTACCCCATAATCCCTATACAACTCAGTGCAGATTGTTTTGATGTGAGTTGCAAAATGTTAAGATGTCTGCCTTCTCTAAAATATAATTGAACTAGACGGTTCTTCGCTTGTGCTGAAGGCATTTGAAAAGTTTTACATCAATGTCTCCTTCAAGAAATCAAATATATGTTACTCAAGAGAATAGACAGACCTTGTTGTGAGCAGTTTCAAGAAGGAGCTATTTTCTATTTTCTACCATATCACCACGCAGAAGGAAGCTTGGAAAAGCCTCGACCATGAGTAGATGCATGCATCGATACTTTAGAAAGAAGATATTTCCTACACAAAACTTCTCACAAGAAGCTCTGTGGATTACCTTGAGTATCCTGGTCCTATTTCTTGACATATTGCTGTTGAGTTTTTCAAACATATTTTTTGGGCACAAAGCCTGCCATCTAGTTCCATTATACTGAAAGCCGATATCTCGAAACTCAGGACCTAACGCCAAAACATCTACACTGATAGCACTCGGGTAAGAGGGGAAATATGTATAGATTTTGGGTGGACTGTCCCTTTCTTAGTTTATCAATAAACATGGGTCATCCATGCAGAGCAAAACTGATTTCCTTACTTGTGTCACTTGATAAGTGTTTTTCTGCCAATACCGCATTTCATCATAAATGTGATGGAAAAGCAGCTGATTCCATCTTGATCTAACCATCTCTCTCTCTCCTTCTGAGGATATATATTTTCTCAGGATCATTACAGCGCCAGGACAGTCACTCAGCCAGGCCGGCAAGTATTCTCAGGGGAAATGAGATGGCTTTGCTCCGTGAGACGGAAACCCAGCCTCCTCCCCGTCTCCACTCAATCCTTTTTGTCTTATCTCGCCAAAATAATCTTGAGTCCTTGCACGAAAAAAACTAAAACCTCCGTCCCTTACCGTCTCCCAGGGGGTTAGAAGGAGGAAGGCCACTCAAAACGCATCTGCTTTCACGCCTGACTGAGTCATACCAGCTGCCATACAGTGGGTTTGCAGGTGAATCTCATGGTGTCCTCTCTCACAGTGGAGTTAGTACACTTCTGTGGGAGTCATGTTTATAATTGTCTGACACACTTGAAAGGGATTAGATCTAATCCCCTGGATATGCTCATTTTAGAACTCCAGGTTTATGTTTATTGTTGCTCTCTGTATGTATTGTACTGCTTTTGAATTGGCTGTCTTTAATAATAGCAAAATGGAGAAGCCATGCCCCCTGCTGGTCAGGTTTGTCGCTACAGCAACAAAGCTGAAGAATGTGTTTCTTATGCCCCACCATAAGAGCATGTTCCGCTCTTTAAAACAAATCGGATTTTGGGTATTTTATTTTTAAAAGGCAGTTTATACATCAGTATAGCAAATACTAGCAAGATGGTTTATTGGCACCAAAATGTATTGTCTTACAAGTGTTTGCCATGCAACATTTTGCTTTTCATGTATATTTTACACACATTTCCTTTAAAATTGCTAAGAGAATGTATATACTGTAATGATCGGTACGATTCTGAAAACAAAAGAAAACATAGAATTTGTAATAGTTTTCAACATATACTTATGGCCCATACAATTGATCTAATAAATATATTTTTGTATAGCTTTGTTTGCAAAGATAAGCTTGTATTTGGATCTGCAAAGATCAGAAATGTCTTTATATTAAAGGTCCCATGTCATGGCCATTTATACTGATCATAATTCCATTGTTGAGGTATACTAAAATAGATTTATATTGTGCAATTTTCCAAACTCACATTGGTTTCTCATACAGCATCTCTGTATAGTATGTGTATTCACTCTCTGTCCTAAACGGCTTGTTGGAGCTCCTGCCCCCCCCCCTCCCTGTGAGCCCAGTGGCCGTCTCCAAGACAGCGAGACACAGCGAAAACCCAGCCCGAACACACACACACACCCGCAGCCTGGCTGGGAGTTTGTGTGTGTGTGCTCACACACCAACTCACAGCCTCGCCGCGTCCCGCCGTCTCAGGGAGGACAAATCGGCACAGCTGCAGCTGAGAAAAAATTGAGTGTGTGTGTTTGAGGAAGTTTTAACGTAACGGCTCCGCGGACGTAACGTAACGGCTCCGCGGATTGGTCCATTTGGACCAATGGGTCCATGGGGTCGTCGTTACGTCACTTGACGTCGCCGTTTACATGCAGAAAAAGCTACATAACACACAAGGGGATGGGTAATAACCAGAAAAGCATGACATGGGACCTTTAACATTAAAGACAAAAGTAAGCAGCATATTTATTGTGTACTGCATCAGGATTGATGACACGGTAAGCTTTATCCCTTATACAAATGAAGTTGCCTTAACTACGTCATCCAATACAAAAACAAGCTAATGCTGGTGTTAATGTCCAGAAATCATAAACAATATGACAGCAGAGGCTCAACCCAAGCAAACAGCGTCAGCATTAAACTGGGGTTCAAAGTGCATCAGACAGAAAAGAGCAAATGTGAGAGCATCAAATATCTTCAGATTCTTTTTTCCAGTAGGCTACAAAGCTCGAGCTTTAGCATGGGCCTGCAGCAGGGTAGCGGTGTCAGTGTGGGAGCCTTGCGTGGCGATGGAGAGAGCAGTTTGACCACGCTGGGGAACGAAAAGAAAGATAAAGATTAATATTTTATCTTAAAATAACAGCTTCAAAAGTCAAACTCATTTTGATGTTTAGCTCAGGTAGTTTCTTGTTTTTACATCACTTCTCAGGCCCAGGGTGGTGGGTGATTGTTAGCAGTGACTGAAACGCGCTAGTTATTTTAGCTAGCTTGCTTGGTCTTGTACTGCTACACTTGCTTAATGTTTGGGTGTATTTGCACACTATTGCATCATGTTGTTTTAAGTTAGATCCAGTGGACACAGGCTTCAACACCCATGTTTAATGTTATCATGCAATTCTTAAAAGGTTTAGGAACCAGCCTTTTAGCCCTGTCGTTGTCATGTTGACGTTAGCATTTAGCGTAAAGCACCACTGCGCTAAAGTACAGCCTAACAGAGTTGTTTGGTGTTAGACTCTAGTTTTAATGGGAATCACTGCATCAAGGTACAGAATTAAGGCTCCCCGCAGACAATTAAATAACAAAACTATTTGCAAGGCTACATTTATGTCCTGAGGAGAAACGTGGTAAGACTTAATTTCATCAGACTTAATTTAGTCTAATTAGTCTGGGTTTGTGTCAAGGTGAAACGTGGTTTAGAATTGAGATGCCTGTGGTTGATGGTGCTTAATTTAGTCTTGAAAAATAACTACTTTAAATGCAGACTGTGAAAAATAGATCAAACATTTGCATCCTCTCCTCCGCCCTCTTGCCTGCCTCCACTCGCTCCAGACTGGTAGATAAGGTACTGTTAGCGGATTAGCTCATCTCAGCACAGGGAGATTTGTTTTACTGTAGCCCCGATTAATCCTGGGAAAGCTTTATTCTGCTGCATGCAGATTGACAGTCCACCCACGTCCATACAGTGTGAGTCAAAACATTGAAGCTTTCATACATCTAAGCTCCTTTTTGTGTTCGGTTGTGTGAGTAGAAAAGTAGATACACTGTGTTCTTTTTGTTAACAAATATAACAGGATTTCACAGGAGAAATGGAGTTGGCGTCATCATATGAACACTATATTTCTGTAATTTATTGTAGTGGGGGTGCTGCCTCCTGCCTGTAGTATTTTTGGGAGAATTTCTTATCCAATTAACTGAGATTAATCCGGTCAATGGTTAAAGGATTTTATTGGAAGGAAGTGTGTTTTCTGCAGTGTCACCTTGTCGGTCAGAGTGAGGTCACACTGGCTCCTCTCCAGCAGCAGCCTTGCGATGTGTGTGTGGCCCCTCTCAGATGCAAACATCAGGGCCGTTGCTCCCTCTCTGTCCTGCAGGTTAGTGTCTGCTCCACAGCTCAGCAGCAGGCGAACCATCACAACCCGCCCGTGTCTCACAGCCAAGTGCAGAGCTGTTTGGCCCGTCTGTGGAGCGGGACCGAAAATGACTACTTAGCGATTTGTTTAAAAGTTCGTATATATTTATCTCTACATGTTTTGCCTCTTAATTGTATACTGTTCATCTTTAGATTCAGGTCATGCTATACAATTATTGTATTTTCATGTGTCAAATCAGTGACCCAGGATGACCCTTTAATGTTGTGTCAAAGTATATGATTTAACAATAAAAGTCCTCTCTTTACCTACAAATAACAACCCCCACACCAAAAATGTGTCCTATGTAAGCCTTATTGGGTGTGTTACCTGGCTGGAGCGTATATTAATGTTGCTCAGCTCCATTAGCTTGCGGACCACCTCCATGCCGCCGGGTCCATCAGGGGCGGTCAGCGAGGCGAGCATCACTGCGGTGTAGCCGGCGTTGTTCTGAATGCTCAAATCACCCACACCTGTATGGCAAAGGAAAACGTTTTTCAGTGTTTAAAAGCCAAATACTTCTCTGTCCACTAGCTCTGCAACACACTGCTGTTACCTGTGTCCAGGATCAGGCTGACGATGCTGTAGTTGCAGTGGGACACGCTGTAATGCAGCGCAGTGTTGCCGTTGTCGTCGGCCATGTTGATCAAGAAGGGCAGCAGTGAAGGAGTGACTCTCTTCACTTCTCTCAGGTATTCAGCCACCATGCTGCACACTGAGGCCTCCTCTGCTGCCGCACTGAACCAGTGCTGGAACAACATGACCAGGGCCTTCCTCTGGGGAAACAAAGAGGGAAACATAAGGAGAACTTTAGATCAAATTTGGCCTACACTATTCTATGCTATGACAAAAGACGGAGTTTGGTAGCGTTGTGAAGTAGCGTGGGATCTTGGTAGTTTGTCATGGCAGTCAAGCTTTTTCAGTCTTTACTGCACTGTTCATCGTTTAGTAGGTTTTTTACTTTAAAGCTGTTCCACGGAAAAAAGTGGACAAGGGATGCAGGGGCTTGGATCTAACTGCTAACTTTGCTCAGCTTTTTTCTCTGATAATTTAAAGTGGACCTATTATGCTATATTGGAAAAATATATTGTAGGGCCATACCTATACAAAACATGTCTGTGAAGTTTTTTGCTTAAAATACCAAACAGATCACCCATTGTAGCCATGCCTCATACTGCTCAAACCCCTCTTTTGCAGCCCTGTTAGAGAAACGCGGATTTTGGGTCCTTAGCTTAAAAAAAAAAAAAAGAGGAGGCGGAGCTAATGGCTGATCAGAATTCTACCGGAGATGAAGTTAAATTCTGCTGTGATAAAACGCCATCCTGTTCTAAATCACATCAAGGATTATTTCTGAAACAGTATGGAGCTCAAATGCTTTTATCACAAGGTGAGTTCCTTTTTTTTATTTCCTGCTTTTTAAACACATGTGCTCTCCAGTACAGGTTAGCTCTGAGTGTTAGCGAGGCTTGCTAATACCATATTACGTCCAAAACACGTCAGGCATTGTCTCTGATAGCAACTTTCTGTGGGTCCACCGCCGATTTGACGTCATATCGGCAGCAAATCTGTATCCGCTCGTTGTACCCCCGTTTTTAAAAGATTTGGGTACGAAGGAAAAGAGAAAGTGTTTTATTTTCTGACGCTGCGTGAGTTCCCCGACACATCGGGGACACATATTTATGTATAAAAGACATAAAAAAGTGCATTTTGCATGATAGGTCCCCTTTAAGATCTAAATGTTGAGAGGGTTGTTATCAGGAGTCAACATATCTTCAAAGGGCTACTACGAACATTGATTCACGAGTTTCTTAGATGCTGTTCAGTTGAGGCGGACATTTGCTCTACTGGTTTTTCTGATCACTTTTGACCCAAATGCCCAATGACAAAAATCAAAGAAATTGTATCGTAAAAATTTGGCTTAAAAACTGACCAAGTCAGTCTACTTGGATTAATCGTTTGGATGAGTAGCATGCCTGCCTGTTTTAGCAAAAATTAAATAGTTTCAGAAGCAGTCAGCATAGAACTGGATAAATAAGATTACTTTAATACTATACGGATACCATAACTGTAATAAGCTGAAAGTTTCTTTGGAAGAATCCAGACTGCTCACCATGTCTTCATTGGGGTTGTCCATGTTTTCCATGTGATCTTTGAGGAACTGACAGGCAGCCAGAAAATCTGCATTCACCGTCTCCCTAGAGGAAGGAGTATGCGTGCATAAGGAAAGAGAGAAAAAAACCCAAGCAAAAGAAACATAGCCCCATGGGATGAAATAAAAACACAGGAGCTATTCTCTGAAGAGTAAACATCACAATCATAAAAAGTGATAAGGCGTTTGTTCCGGTTGCCTCACCTGCCCCCGGTGCTGGTTTGTGAGCCAGACTTCCCCTCCATCTGTTCTCCTGGGGGTTTCGTTTTGGCTATTTTCTCAGCTTCCACAGACGCTACGCCTCCATCTGTCCGCTCTGATCCTGCTCCTCCCGGTATCATCTGTCCGTCTGGGCTTGTGTGCCTCAGTCCCTCAGACAGTCTCAACTCTGGGTCTGCTTCTTCCTGCGGAACAGCCATCTCCGTAGGGCGGATGCTACTTTGATTTTGCGTGCTTTGGTTCACACAGTCTTGCCCAACCAGATTTCCATTTTGGGGACTTTAAAGAAAATAATGTAAGAAGAGGACAGCAAAACAATTAACCACCACTCAAAACGCTGGTACATTTCGGCAGATGAAAATACACCCATCAGATCTGTTAAAAGGACAAAGTTCACCTTTTTTTTCTCATCGCAGTGTCTGAGTTGGCTCATTTTGGAAAAAGACAAAGATTTTTCAATGATAGCCATATGGCATTGGCAGGTTGACGTCAATAAGAAAAGTAAGGTAATGTAAAAATCTAGAATCACATGTTTTTTTTAAATCTGCGTTTTTTTGTCCACATTCTTCGAAGACATTCCTTGCAATATTCATATTTATACATATAAATTAAGAATATCATCCTTTTAAGAATGCCTTTTATGTTAAGACACACTTCTTCTCCCTGGCCTTTTAGTCAGAGCGGAGCACGACTCCTGACTTTTCCCTGTGTTTTATTTATTGTCTTTTATTGTGATTATAGAAATGTGTTTTTATGTGATTGTAGTTATTACATGTACAGCACTTTGGCCCCACCAAAAATCGCTTTTAAATGTGCTTTATAAATAAACCTTGATTTGATTTGATGTGTTGACTCATAGAACTACAACTCAAGAGACTCGATATATTTATAAAGTTGTAATCCTTTAGCTAAACTGGAAACTTCCACAGTCACTTTTTCCACTTTTTTTGCCAGTATTTTTTAAGTAATAAATAAACTCTCTTTGGAGGCTTTGGTAAATGGCAAATGTTTTTCTTCCTTAACCGACAACTTCAGAGGGATTGGCATTCATCCACAATCTTAAATGATGGTGTTTGTCTCAGGCAAAGTAGCTTAAACAACCTCAAGTTAGTATGTCTGTCAACCAAAACTATGGTTTAAGCAAAAATCATAACTCTAAACGTTGCTTAAGTGGGTGAGTTATTTACTAACCCATCATTAACACCCACAGAATGGAGGCTTTTTGACATCAGGGCGCATCCGTCTGTCCGCATGGGGGATTTAGAGGCTGCGTGGAAGACAAACAGAGGGTATGATGAAATATTACAACACGGCTGAACAACAACATTACATGCCCGTTAGGAACACATCAGCATGCTTTATGGCTTATTGTCATACTTTAAGAGACAAGTATTTCTTCACAAAAGCTATTTAGTCAGAATTGTTTATACTGAAAAAGAAGAGAGTAAATTAGTCAGTGAATTGTGGGCCTAGATGTGACAGTGGAACATCATGATGTAGCCTTGATGGTAATAGACATAAATGTTCAGTACATTGAGTAAAATAAAAGGATTATTTTGTCAAATTGTATGTGCTGTTAGACAGACTAGCGTCTTCATGAAAGGGAAATGAGCTTGTGGTTTCTCACAAAAATGTGATATGTTTCCATTGCTGTGGTTCTTAGCATAAACAAGTTAACTCCAACTCTGTTTTACACAGATTTGTCCACTACACAGAGCTCCTATGCCTAATCTAACAAAATAACAAAAACTAAAATATTTAACCCTAAAGGCTTCAATTTAAAGCATTTCAAAGTTTAAAAAATATATTTTTGAATATTTCATATTCATTTTGCGATTAAAGTTCAGATTCTACTGATACCAAAGAGTATAATATACACATTATTCTGCCAAGTTTTAACTGCTTTGACCAGCCATAGTTATAAATAACTAGACATGTTCTCCAAAGATAAACTACGAGTAAACTATCAGATTCCAAACTAAAACTAAAGTGGTTGTTTTGCCTTGTAGTGTACCAATGTACTTCTTCTTTCAAATATATAAGATCAAATCACAAAATTAGTGTTCAATCTTAGAGTCACGAAAAAAGTGGATATTGTCACTGTGACGTCGCCCATTGGTTTGCGGAATATGGTTTGAAGCCCAGACTTTAGTCTTGACATTTTCAATCGACCATAATGTTCCAATTAACATCCATGAACTGATAACACACTGTGAAAAAGTAAAAGTTCTAAGACAAAAACCATGACAACACCCCAAGCGGACAACACCGTGGTAGGTACCAACCTGTCAACAAGAAGTTAGCAACGCCCTTATATTAGCATACCTTGCTTTATCATCTAATTCAGTCCCAATGGGATCATGATTGACTAAATGGACATCATGTTATATTGAAGGTATATAGAGAAAATACAATTTTTAGCTAAATATTTATGTTACTAATAAATTAGGTGACAAGTAGGATGGTTTTCGTGTAGACTTCTATACAATTACACTTGTGAAGCAGTAATGCATTGGCTTCATTTTTCAGACTTTTCAGACTTTAGTAGATAAGAAGCAGACATGGAGCATCCATTATTTGTATTTTCATTATACAACTATGCTTTAATCATTGCAGTGACATAATGTAACATCTGTGGACTACAGTACCTCCATGTTGGATACTCTCTTCACCACTGCGTCCATGTTGGGTGTAGTAGGATGTAAGGATGTCCACAAGTCCCATCATCTCCTGCTGCAGGGCATTGACTTTGGGGTCAGGGTGCTGTAGAGGTTTACCCTCCCTTCCTGACGCATGTTCTGCACACAAACACTCCCACTGCTTATGCAGCAGCCTCTTGATCTTTTTTATATGATGGGCGACCACTGCTGTTTCTTCTGAAGAGTCTTCAGGTTTAACAGACACTGCCAGGTCTTGTTGTTGACTTTTTTGTCCATTTGCAGAAACAGTTCTTGCATCTGGACTTGACACTTTGATATATGGTTCAAGGGATCTCACAACAGTCTCATCTCCATCCTGTTCTACCAGCACCCTCTCTGCATGAACCCACACTGCAGGGTTCCTGATAAGATTCTCCATCTTCTCATCTTTCCTCTTGCTCTCCTCTTGCTGCTCCTTTAGCAAACCTAAAGCTCTATGTAGCTCTAGGCCAGTCTCATGGAGCTTCTGCTCCAGCATAGCTACCTTAGCCTGCAGGGACGTCACCGTCAGCAGCTCATCCAGATCTGTACTAGTCCTCCACTCGTGCATGGGATTAGAGTCTTCTCGACTGATCTGGTGATTTCTAGGAAACATGACGTGACTTTCATGCCGAGGCCTTTTGATATCCATAATGCCGTAATTGGAGGAGGTGTTACGGTCTGTGGTTCCATTCATTGGTGGGGTTTGAATCTGTGGTTTTAATCCCAGTCGGAGCCTTTCTCTTTCCTCCTGAAGGATGCAGATATGCGCCCTGAGCTCTGGAACCACCCTCACCTCCATCTCCAGCTCCCCCACACGTTCAAGAGCCTCGGTCAGGCGTCTCAACAGCCCTGAGCAGTCCTGGGATCGAGGGCTGGCCGAGGAGTAGAATACGTCTTCACAGGAGGGGTTTCTCTCCCCAAGGTGGTCCCTCGAACTCCGGAGGCTTCCGGGCTCGTCTGTGGACTCTGATCCCTGCCTCAGTAATACTGTAAGTGGCATACTGGAGGCCCGGAGGAGATGAGGTCTGATGTGCTCACCCAAAGGTTGCTCATCAAACTCCTTGATTCTGGCCTCCATCTCTGCCAGAGATCGGAGACCTGTGGGAGAACGTTGGGATCTCTGATCATTTGCCCAGGAATTGTAGCCATAGTGATGGGCGTCTGACAGTCTTGACCTTGGGCCAAGAGCTCCAGTAGATCCCCAGGGGCTTGGGCGGTACCCGCACCCAGAAGGGTTGAGATGCCTGGGAAGAGTGCTGGCTCGGGGGCCTTTGCTTCTACGCTGGATTGGTACTCTTTTGATTGTGTTGCCTTTCTCTATGTCATCCACGTATTTGAGGAAGTCCAGGTCAAGTTGAAAGCCATAAGGGGTTTCCACTGAGTACGGGGGCTTCCCTCTAGTTCCATTTTCAGTGGTTTTACGGTGCAAGATACTTCCTGTAAACATTAAAACAGTAATTTAGTATCCTTAACCAATTAGGAAAAAATGTGTCATGTTTTGGACTTTCTTTTTACCGTTTTGTCCTTCCATCACTTCTTTGTTGTCAGTTGTTCAAACAATTTGCTACCACATTATCTGGTTGGACTTTTGGTACCTGGCAAAACAAACAAAATACATTAAATTGTATGAGGGACACATGGAGAACACATGTTAGGTTTTTTTGTAAGTGGCAGAATTGGTAACTGTGTGGTTATACAAAAAATAATAATTAGATTAATGAATCCTGAGTGTCATTTTGGCAATGACATTCACTCGAGGTTTAGCTGTGGTATCTTTGGTGGGAAACTTCATCATATTTTATTGACCAGACGGAGGAGCACTCTAAACAGCAAAAACCCTTTTTTGTACTCCATTCACAATCGGCCTCTTATTCATTCTCCCACATATAGCAGGAAGCACCACAAACATTCAATTACACTTGAATGATTGTTCTCTTTTGCTCAGTCCCATTCTCTTCCCAAATAATTCTGTTTTTCTCACACTCTCACTGCTTCATTTCTTCCATGCACAGGCTGCTGTTATTCAACAGTGGCAGGCCTGATGTTCACTTGATTACAGCCCTGCCATCCAGGACCAGAGCTGAGAATAGCTGAGGACTCTTCAGCCCAGCAGCTATGGCCAGCGGTGAAAAATATACTCCTACAGACATAAATACAGACAACCATTGTTGTGACTCACTACTTCCCTCCCTTGCTCTCTCCGTGTCTCCTACTAGGTCTACAGTCTCTTTGTCAGATTATTGGTTCACCTTTACCTAACTGTCTTTGAATGTAACTTCCTTCTCCGCTCTATTTCATAAAAGTAAATTTCTCCTCTATTCTGCTGACTTTCCATTTTACTCTTCATATAATAGAGAATGGTCTATACAGTTATGGCTGCCCTTACTTCCTACCTCCCTCCTCCCATGTCCCCCCCGCCCCTCTCCTGACCACCAGCCCCTGTGGCAGCTCAATGTCCTCTTGAGGCACCACAGCCACCGAGCCGCAGCCCCAAACAATGTCAGCTATGCAGTAAACAGACAAACACCGCCAAATGGCTCTGCTGGGAATTTTGACAACCGATATTCACACAATCTCTGATGGCGAGCGAAGCTAAGAAACCTGCAATAAACAGATACTAGTGCGCACATGTACGTGTACATGTTCACGTGAAATGTTGCAAATGTACGTGCAGAGATGCAGGTCCCACATGAACATTATCTATACATGTGGTTCTACACCAGGGCTTATTGAGGTAGTTCCAGGAGGCCCCAAGAAGAATGGGGAATATTTTCATAGCGGGATTGATAAAGGAAATGTCATTACTACAATTCAAAACCAAAATAGGTTTTGACACTAGAAAGAAAAAGGAAAAAGTGAAGAAAATAATGATAATCAAAAATATTTGAGGCCAAATGTTGTTACTCCACAGCTTCAGACACGATGCAAAGTGCACATTTCTGTTGGTATCATAAAAGTAAACAACTCTAAGTAAGTAGGTAAAAAGTCTAAAAACCCTCATCAAATATAAACTTATATAACTAATCATGTAACCACCCATTTTTTATATTTTAAAATAATTATTCTCTTGATAGGATTTACCACAGTATAATTCCTTCTTACTGTATGTTCTCTTCTGTCCCTTACACAGAAACCTATGTGGTATACTGTACATTGAAACTGATACAGTACGTATGTTGTTAATGCCAGTGGGCCTTTATGATGTTGAGTGGAATCTTTCAGCACTCGATCTGACAAGTCTAAATGTAGCCTATACACGTGGGTGTTAAACTAAAGTACATGTCTAGAGATGAGACCCAGACATGTGTCTTCATTTTACAGTCAATTGAATGCCATTAAATGCCCTCACTGTAGAAAAACAACCTGGGAGGACAAGAAGATCAATCATTTTGTCTAGAGCTAGAGAGGCATTAAGAGGTAACAAAAGAGCCTAATTTAGACTACAGGCAGAGGGTGTATTCACCATTGACTGTAAATCTGCACTGTACAGCAGAACACCTGTTACTGCTGACATCTCTATCGGCCTCACTGAGATCTCAGTCATTAGGTTGAGAATGCATGCTGCTGGCAACAGTTCAAGACAAATTATTTTACATTTGGGCCTCGAAGCAAAGTGGTTTCATCCCACGATTTGACATCTACCTTGGAGAAAGTATTTCAAAAAAATGAGTTATTGCAGAGGTTGGAAAATATCCACTTTTATTTGCTTGTTTAGAGTTGAGGAGAAGATGAATATCACTCTCTTTTTCTGTACGTTACATGTTAAGCTACTAGCCGGAGACGTAGCTTAGGTTAGCACAATGACTGGACACGGGGGAAAATAGCTAGCCTGGGTTTGTTAAATCACAACTAAAGTTTTTATTTATCAAACTAATAAGATTAGACAAAGCAGCATGCAAATTAGTGAGGCATAGATGTGCTTGTAGGTTTTTCTACCTTTAGAAAGATACAGGCTAACCTTTTCCTTCCCGTCTTTATGCTAGGCTAAGCTAGCTGTATCATGGTTGTAGCTTCGCATTTTTAGCACAGCTAAGAGAGTTGTATGGATACTGGTATTGAATCTGTATAATAACATTCAGAATCAGAAATGCATATTTTAAGACCATTCATCGTCCTGCATTCAGACAATAATGCAAACTCCTGCAGCCCACATGTTTCTTACATAAGATAGACTTTCTGACCGGTTAACCACAGAGGAAACAATATAGTAGAGTTAGAGATAGGGAATTCCCAAGAGTCATTGCCTAACTGTCTCCACAATTCTGTGGCACAGGTTTTAATTGTGTATGCTAGGATAAGTAGGCCCACCTCACAGGAAACCCAAGAAATTAAACATAAAAAATGTGCCTTACCCCAAAATGGCCCCAGCCAATGCTGCCTCTGCAGTCTGCACATATTGAGCTCAATCCAAAGTCAAGCATCAGACCGAGTTACATTTTTTCTTGACTTTCAAAATCAATGTTTCCTTTGTATCCAGCTAAAGCTCTGGCTGTTTTTTAGGAAATGTAGGAAATGGCAAAGCTTTTTTTAGGGTCCCTTTTACTTTCTTTGGGTTGTTTTCATCTTTCTGTTCCCACAACAGCTGCTCTCCCCCTCTCTGTAAATGTGTCCCTCCTCACACAGACCCTTAGACGTTCTGCATCAGCAAAAACCTCATAATCACAACATCTCAATCCACAGCATTCTTTACTAAAGCCACAAATTAAATTTGAACTCATGATACAGTAAGACTGGCGACCTAACTCTGAAGCAATGCTAAATGCTTCAACCTCAGATAAGGACTATGGGTTCATTCTAAATTCAAAATGTAGGTCAATAGCAGCTAACCTATGGGTTAGTAACTGGTGGTAGTAGCAAAGATATGTATCATTGCTCAGTTTTAGCCGTGCTAGCGGCATGGCTCTGATGACAATGTTAGTTGGTTGTTCTGCCACTTTGGATACAGATTTTGACCTTATAGTCTTGGTCGCCAGATGACCAATTCTTAAGACTTTGGTGATCCAAGGACTTTTTGTTTAGTGCCACCAGGAGGTTGAACAAAAATGAAGGAATGATGATATTATATGTATTCCCATGGAATTTCATACACATTCATCTCCCCCTAGGCACTGATCTAATCTATCTTTTCATCTAGTACTCTTAAAAAGTAAATGTCAAACGCTGGTTAATGATACAAAAATTACAAAACTAATGACATTGCCAACAGCCTCAGCTCTAGCCTGTTTTTTTACTTTTTAGCAAACATAGGCATGCTAACAAACTTAAATAAGACGTGAACATAGGCATAGCATTGTCATTGTAAGCCTGTTACCAAAAGGATGTTAGCATCTAGCTCAAAGCACACCTGTGCTCTAAATGCAACCTCACAGTTTTTTATTGTTTACAATTTAAGGCCCCACATACATCAATAACTTTGATATGTTTGTTTCCATGGGTTAACATGTGGTGACCTTGCAGAGCTGTCAGTTTGAATTCCATATCACATTGTCCCAGCCAACATCCCATGTGTTCTGTGTTTGGACAGAGCCTCTTCTTGACACTACTTTAATGTGTGCACTTTGAGACACTAAATATAAGCCTGAACAGTGAGAAACTGTTTCCCCATGGTCTTTGCCAATCTCTGTCAATCCGTCTGTACACTTTGTATATCTGCATGTTTCCTTGTTTTGTTCCCGTAAAAATCATTCCTTTCCTCCACTTTTGGCTGTACAGACTGCGGTTCTCTCCAGTGCATAACTCTAAACCTTGACTTCTGTTCAGAGTTGATTTAGGAACTAAAACCAACTGTTTGGACATTTTCCACTCCAGCTCCCAAATATGTCTGTTCTTTTTCTGCCTCCAAAGATGTCCTAGAAAAAGTTCTATGATGTGTTTTTAAGTTTGTATGTCTAAGTCTTTGGATTTTAGACTGCTTGACTCCTGGTCTTTGTCCAACAGCAGCAGGGTCACAGTTACATTGTGGCATCTAAGCCCGGTTGTGTGGTATGTGGAGCCAAAGCTCATAGGATGAAACAGCTGCCAGGGGCTTCATGCAAGAAAGAAAACTATGGTATGTTAACATGGAAAGGTTAAAATAGAAAGCTGCCGTGTGTGTGTGTGGCTTCACATTGACATCTGTTTCTGTTGGTTCAAGTACATTTCTGTACATGAAGTGTAAATCAAATGTAAATATATTCCAACTTTTAATCTTTAAAAGTCAACTTAGTCTCTTGAAAGCCTTATTAGTATTCAGCACAGGCCGATAGGTCCACTCTATGCAATTTGTTAAATCACTTTATTGTCAAAAGCTACTCGACCCTGAATTTAAATAAGCGTGTCCCAAATTGAAAAACCTTCAAGGTCAACATCTAGCATCTATCCGATCCAACTGTCCTCCGATGAGTAAGATATATGAGATGAATATTAAACCAGACCTTACCTGGTGGCAGCAGTTCTTTCCACTCTGTGTTGATGATGTGCGTCAGACACTACAGGCTGCTCTCAGCTCCGTCTGTCTGTCTGTCTCCTCAGAGGGCAGGGGGGTGCTGTCAGGGAGAGAGGCATGCCGCGGCTGTTTGGTGAATGCCTATGTGCAGCTCCTGCCATAACAGAAGCTGGGTTTGCTCGTGTGTAACAGAGAGCAGGGTGGGGCTTGTGAGCATTAAGCCTTCCTACGATGAGGAGTCATAAGTGGGTGGCTAGGCGTAGACAGCCACACCCATTCCTTCAGACGACAGCAAATAGAAGTTCAGAGGAGTAGCCCGCCGGGAATGACAGCAGTTCTTCTGGGACCATGGTGAAAACATGTCAATATATGGAGCATCTGGCAAAGGCAAGCAAGAGAAAGTACCAGTCACCTTACTGTGTACCATCCATAATCCTCTCAGATAACATCAGTGGCCACGCAGTGCCTCAAAGACCCCCCTCGGTCAGAATGTGTAACCCTACCCAGTGTTATTTGGTGTCTGTCCTCTATAATCAAGTAACCAGGGGGGAGAGCTGAGGGCTTGGTGTCTATGAGGGTTCATTCTCTCAGTGCATACCTCTCATTCTTCATGGATCCACTTTCAACCCACAACACATCTTCCTTTGGGGCAAAGCCATCATGCCAGGAAAGCATTTCTTCTGCTCCTCTTAAAGGCAGTGGACCACCCGGACCATCTACAAACAACCTGTATCAATTACCATGATCTATGGGTGTAACTCTTTTCCATGTGTCATCACCATTCATATTGTCGCTTTATGAACAGTTAAAAGCATTACACTAAATTCTTCAACTCTCAATTTTGATTACAAGGAAACACGATATAGGCATTTAAAGAATAACCAATGAAAAGATTGCTATGTACATCATACAATAGAGCCTACAAAATAACAACATAGGGTACACTGGGCCATCCTTTATTAAAGAAAAGGATATAATGCTGTCCCATAATTCCTTGTGGCAAACGGTTTTGGAATGGAAACCTTAGTTGAATTGTGCAGCATGGTCATGGTACTGAATTTCTAACTTTTAAAAAAGCATCATTAGCCAAGTATAGGTTTTCTCTCGTTACTGTAATTGTCTTTTTTTTAAATCCCTTTGATTCGCCTTCACATCTGTCTTTGACCTCGTGACTTTTCGAACAAGTTCAAGAAAAAGTGGTAAAGAGGTAATGATTCAAATACTGCTAGCTAAGTTATTTGCTAAATTAATAGCTAAATTAATAGCTAAATTATTAGTTAGCTAGCTAACATTGTGAACATGATCATTTTAAAACCAGCTAAGCCTTGATGCATGATAGTATTAACCACTGTTTGCAACAGGCTTGGGCAGTCACAGATTACATTTAACCAGATTGCGTAACCAGAATAAGTGTGAATCAATACGCCGACTGACTGAATTTGCATTATGGTTACTACTTTGGTTCATTTCATTTTTGTTATTCAGTATGTGAACGCATATGTTCATAAAATAGTGTGTGTGAACTTAAAGGTGGGGTAGGTAATTTTGGAGAAACCAGCTCGAGTGCGCTAGAATTTGAAAATACACAGCCGGAAAAAATCTGCCACTTCCTCACAGAGCCCCTCCTCCAACACACACGAACGCGCACATGACCAATGAGGGCACGAGATAAGTTTGTGCACAGATGGAAGGCTGACAGGCAGGTAGGCCATCCAGTTATTTTAGCCGGGCCGGCTAAAATGATTGGTCGTACTTTTTACAGTATTACGGCTTCCACAGATGACATTTTTTAATGGATTTTTTGTCAAAGAACTTAAGATATTCATTGCTATCGGGATGTTAAGAGCATTCCATGGAATATAACAAAAAGTGTATCTCGAGCCGGTTTCTCAAACTTACCTACCCCACCTTTAACTGTATTAAACTAAAACGGACCCTTTTTTGTTAGCTTTTATTTTTATTTTTGTTTTTTTAAACTGTAATATGTGCTCATGTGTTTCATTGTTGGTGTATAAGCTACTGCCTGAATATGCTGAGGACACATTAAATGTTTCTGTTGTTTTATATAATACACTACAAGGGCACCTATTATGCAAAATGCACTTTTTGATGTCTTTTATACATAAATATGTGTCCCCGGTGTGTAATTATTACTGGCCCCGTGCATCTCCTAATCGTTATAACCGGCCTGCTCTCGTCTATCCCACATGCTCCACTGAGATCCAACATCTAGTTACAGGTGGCCTGTGGAACTGCCAGTCAGCTGTTCCTAAGGCTGACTTCATTTATGGCTACGCTTCCCTGCAGTCTCTGGATTTCCTTGCTCTCACTGAGACCTGGATTACTCCATCCAACACAGCCACCCCAGCAGCTCTCTCCACAGCATATTCCTTCACCCATACACCCAGACCCACTGGCAGAGGAGGTGGCACTGGTCTCTTGCTCTCTCCCAAATTGAGCTTTTCCCTCTACCAACTACCTAACTTCACTCCTTCCACCTTTGAATTCCATGCCGTTACTGTAAAGGCCCTGACACACCAAGCAGTCACAAGAGAACTCGCCGTGTTCTCCTGCGTCATGGCCATGTGTCGCACTGGAACACACCGCAAAGACTTCAGCCGAGCACGTACGAACTGCGCATGCGTGAGTGGCAATAACTCTCCTTACCAGCAGGCGGCGGTAGTGTGTATTCGTCATTCAAAAGAGGCAACAACCGGAAGACAGAGAAGAAGAACAGACTGCGTGATCTAAACAAACAACAAATAGCGTGTGCGTTCCATTTTCACTCTCGTCCATCGAAAACATGTTTTGTGCGGTACTGGAGCTATCAGCCATTGGACTCTGAAGGACTCGAAGGACTCGAAGGACTCTGAAGGACTCTGAAGGACTCTGAAGGACTCGAAGGACTAACGGACTCATAAGGACTCTAAAGGACTAACGGACTCACTCCACACAAGGGTGGCCATACTAAAAACACACAAACTAATTTTTCTGTCTGTAAGCTTCGGGAACAAGTTTGTACACTGTGAGGATGGCAGTTTTAACGGAGTCATAATCAAGACTTTCCTCCAACGAAAGAGCAGCTACTGCTTCCTGACTTCCAGCTGGAACTGTGTCTGCCTGCTCTGCTCTCTGTCTGTTGCCTCTAACTGGAGACGTGCGAGACGGACCTTTAGTTTAGCCCCCTCTCGGGAGTCTACGGAGCTACCAGGGAATAGAGGTTCATGGCGAGGCAACGTGAGCGATGGTGTAAACCGCCCGTCGTCCTCACTGTCACCACCCTCTGCCTGAGCAGCTGAAGGCTCCGCCTCAAACTTCTGTGTCTTCCCAGTTTTAGTTAAAGCATCAGACGGTGCAGGCGGCACAAGATTACCCCTTTCCACCAACTCATCCACAATGACAGCCTTTGAATCTACTTTTAATAACTGTCTTGCCCCAGTGAGCCTGAAGTGTTGAGCAATCTCTAACAGGTCTTCCTTACGACACTGATCTAGCTGCTCGATTGAAGGACTGATTAAAAAGGACTCCAAATTAAAAGATGCCATACTCAGGTGAACTGCACTCAAAGTGTTACCTAAATGTTACCACCAAAACCCACTTATAACCCCAGAATTCAAGTGAATTTATCTCGGACGAGCCCCCATTTTCCTTCTGAAACCCAGGTCGTCGCACGCATCTCTGCTTGTCTAGCAGACATCTCTCAGTGGATGTCTGCTCACCACCACAAGCTCAACCTTGACAAGACTGAACTGCTTTTTCTTCCAGGAAAAGAGTGTCCCACCCTTGACCTAACAATCAACATCGGCCCCTCTGTTGTTTCACCGACTCAGACTGCAAGGAATCTGGGTGTGACCCTAGATAACAAACTGTCCTTCACTGCAAACATCGCTGCTACAACCCGCTGCTGCAGATACACTCTTTACAACATCAGGAGGATACGTCCCCTCCTGACCCAGAAAGCGACGCAACTTCTGGTCCAGGCTCTCGTCATCTCACGCCTTGACTACTGCAACTCCCTCCTGGCTGGTCTACCTGCATGTGCCATCCGACCTCTGCAGCTCATCCAGAATGCAGCGGCTCGTCTGGTCTTCAACCTTCCTACATGTTCCCACACCACACCGCTCCTCTGCTCCCTTCACTGGCTTCCAGTAACTGCTAGAATCCACTTCAAGACACTGGTACTTGCGTACCATGCTGTGAATGGATCTGGCCCTTCCTACATCCAGGACATGGTTAAACCATACACCCCAGCAGGTGCACTACGCTCGGCGTCAGCCAAACAGCTCGCTGCACCCGCACTGCGAGGGGGACCCAAGTTCCCATCAGCAAAAACACGTCGGTTTGCTATCCTGGCTCCAAAATGGTGGAATAAGCTCCCCATTGGCATCAGGACAGCAGAAAGCTTACACATCTTCCGGCGCAGACTAAAAACTCATCTCTTTCAACTCCACTTCGAGCAATACAATTACTAACAAAGCACTTGTATACTAAAAAAGGACTGGCTTATCTAAAGCCAGTTGAGTAGCACTTGAAATGTTTTGGCTCTATGAAACCTAATGTACTTATATGATTCTGTTTTCTTCTAGTTTGTATCTTCTTGGTCGAATGCACTTATTGTAAGTCGCTTTGGATAAAGGCGTCAGCTAAATGCAATGTAATATAATGTCATGGAATGTAAGGAGACTGTGACGAAGGTAACTTTGTCACTGTGGACTGACGGCTTCGGGGCCTTGTAACTCAGCACTTTAGTGAACAGTTTGCACTTTATTAGCGTGATTGCACAGTACCGTTTGGCATGGCATATTTGCACATTTTATATAATTTATACTAATTATTGAGATAGTATTTATTAAAGGATTAAACCGTATTAATTGAAATGTCGTCTGGCAGGTGCTGGTCAGGTCCTCGGCTCCCCGGACAAGATAGGGGAGTTAGCGAGAGCGCCGAAAGTGCTTATGCTGGTGTAGAATGACAGCGGTTAAGAATAATCCGGGTGCAAATAATATGTGAGGGTGTAGAAATCATAGCGTTAAGTGGCATTAATTGTACAAGTGCTGACTGTGTTTAGTTGGGTTTGTATGTGTGTAATTCTGTTCAGTTATATGTTTGTGTTTGAAAAGTGTTCCCCCTCCCGTTTTGTCTGTTGCTCCTGATTATGTTCACCTGGTGCCCTGTGTTGTCTCCTCCCCCCTCACCTGTGTCTTGTTGGCTTGATTGCACATGTGGGTATTTAGGCTCTGTGTTTCCTGTTTGGTGGGGGGTTAGATCCTTGTGGCTGGTGACTGTGCTCACGTGAACAGCAGATTGAGGCTGTGTCATGCATTTATGATTGTAATAAATGCCCACACCGGGTTATATTTTGGATGTTCTACCTCTGCCTCCTTGCTTGGTCTGGGCCACTCAACGGTCAGCTTCACAGAGACTCACAAAGTGTCAGAAAATACAACCCTCTCCCTTTTCCTCCGTACCCACATCTCTAAAAACGGGGGTTCAACGGAGCCGATCCAGATTTGCTGCGGTCATGACGACATTAATAAAATGTGGGCTGGCTTTAACTCTGGTTGAACTCCTGGCAACGTTCCGCCCACAGCCCAACGTATGTCCCCTATCAGAAACCTAGCTGTATCAGAAACGATGTGTGACGTGTTTTGGAAGTAATATGGTCTGTGTTTACATTAGCAAGCATCACTAACATTCAGAGCTAACCCCCCCCCCCCCCCCCCCCCCCCCCCCCCCCCCCCTAGAACCGCCCCTGGGCGTGGCCAGCAGCAGCTCCAAAGGGCCGTGGCCAGCAGCAGCTCATTTACATTTAAAGCTACGGACCCAGAATCAGCACTTTAGTAACAGGGCTGAAATAGAGGGGTATGAGGCATGGCTACAATGGGTGATCTCAGGGCCGGCCCATTGCACTGGCGTTATAGATGTTCGCCTAGGGCGCCAGATCTGGGGGGGCGCTGCACTGACAGCTGTGGGAGGGAAAAAAACATTTTTGACCGTTGGTGCTCATCCTAATTTTCGGCCTTGATGTAACAACATTCATAATTAAGTAAATGTAACACCCTTTTCATCCCGGTTACACTTTTCATTTGCCCTGTACGATGGGCGCTGTAAGGGATGAAAATGGGGGATGTCGGCTTATCAGGCGCCCGCTGCTCACAGCCAAAGTGCGAGCGTGGGAGCGAGCGAGGGAGAGAGGGAGGGTGCACCGGTACCGGCGCTGTTGTTATTAGACTCTGGTGCTAGCTGCGCTAACAGATATAAGAAGTTGATGTTTCTACAATAATGTGGAGGGAGAGTCCTCTCCAGTCAGACGTACTGATAACTACAGCTCAGTGCAACACACTCTCACTCCATAAACGTCCAGGAGCGACGCTTGGTCAGGGTCCCGAGGCGTGCAGTTGGGACGCTCCTAGGCTCCTTCAGCTTCATAAAGGGACGCAAATAGCTTTCAACTGATTGCAATGTATTCCCATCTGCGGCGGGATTTGACGCTCATGGAAGCACGGCATTCGTTTGTGTCGGCGGCATTTAAAGGCAATGTGAGCGTCCATTCCCATTGGATAACGGAGAATTGTACACCCGGAAGTAAGTATTCCCCTTACTGTCGATTGATTTGACAGTGATATCTGCACTCCTCATCAACTAAAAAACACCAGATTATCCTTGTTAATTACACAACATTGATTGGTTTAAATTGTGTGCAATGCTTTTGTATTTTTATATATTTGTATACAATTCTCCGTTATCCAATGGGAATGGACGCTCACATTGCCTGTCATGGAACATAAATAGGAATGTATTAGCAGTTAGAAGGCAGCTTTTATTTTGAAATGTACTTTGAAAGAGATGGCATTTCCTTTGTGGCTATGACCACTTCCTTAAGTTCCAGGAAGTCCTTTTACACATGGACACTAATGCAATAAGCATGTAATGGGAGCACAGGGACTACAGTCCGACTCACGTCTTCTAGAGCAGCAGTCTGACTCACGTCGTCTAGAGCAACAGTCTGACTCATGTCAACAGGGACTACAGTCCGACTCACGTCTTCTAGAGCAGCAGTCTGACTCACGTCGTCTAGAGCAGCAGTCTGACTCACGTCGTCTAGAGCAACAGTCTGACTCACGTCAACAGGGACTACAGTCTGACTCACGTCGTCTAGAGCAACAGTCTGACCCACGTCAACAGGGACTACAGTCTGACTCACGTCTTCTAGAGCAGCAGTCTGACTCACGTCGTCTAGAGCAGGGGTTCCCAACCTTTATTGTGCCAAGGACCGGTAGATACATTAAAAAAAAATCGCGGACCGGTTGTCAATTTTAACTGATTTTAATATTTACTCACCACCAGCAGGTAGCAACAGAGGCTAATTGTATGTAACAGCCTGAACAAATACTAGAACAATATGCATCCAAAACATATTAACAAAGTTTAAAAAAGAACCGGTGTTGTTTTTTTTTAATCCAGTGAATGCTGGGAAAACGAGGAGAAGGTGCATTATGAAGGAGATGTCCGGTCGCCAGGGTGTGTGTGTGTGTGTGTGTGTGTGTGTGTGTGTGTGTGTGTGTGTGTGTGTGTGTGTGTGTGTGTGTGTGTGTTGTGTGTGTGTGTGTGTGTGTGTGTGTGTGTGTGTGTGTGTGTGTGTGTGTGTGTGTGTGTGTGTGTGTGGTGTGTGTGTGTGTGTGTGTGTGTGTGTGTGTGTGTGTGTGTGTGTGTGTGTGTGTGTGTGTGTGTGTGTGTGTGTGTGTGTGTGTGTGTGTGTGACACTGGCATTTATTTTCAGAAGATATTATGATAGTGTCGTTCGTTCCGGTGCACTCCCGACAGTTTAGCACTACATCGAGATTAAGATTAAACTAATTTATTTTGGGAACAGCCGCATATATGCCGGTGTCGGACAGACACAAACACACCGAACACATAGCTGAGCTGAGCAGAGCACATACACACACATGCGTCTTGGTGACTGACTGGACATCTCCTTCATAAAACTAATAAAAGGGGGAGTAATCGGGCAGTTCGATGTGTGTAGATGTGTGTGTGGTTAACACGTAGCAGCCTGCAGTCACTCTTAAACTGTTCTGATTAAGTTAAACACAGCGAAGGCGGTGCGTAAAAAGGCACAGCTCTTTACCGAGTACGTCCCGCTGCCTCCTGATGCTGCAGCCAAATCATGAAGTGAAGGAGGGTTTCCTTCTATAAAACAGCTGCGGGCAGCAGATACCGTGAGAGTCCCGGTCATTAATTCATAGATCAAGGCAGACTGGTTTACTCTCCTATTTTGCCAATCCGGTGCTTAAACAAATAGCTCCCTCTACACCCCTGGCCCACCTTAAAATGAAGTCCGAGTTTGAAATATATCTCAAATAATGTATGCACCACCATTTCCCCACATAAACATAACAGTCTGCAATCAAACGGTTGTCTCCTGTGCGCTCCTCTTCCTACTTGGCGCACCGGTAACATGCTCGTGCGCACAAGAGGCTGAGACCTTAGGCTGAGCCGCCGAATCCCTCGGAACATCATAAAAGCCATTTTCAACGGTTTTCTGGTGTAAGATTAACTAGCTACTGGATGAAATAATATGACTGGTGGCATATGTGCGAAAATTAAACACTTTTTGAAAAAAATATTATGATAAAATATTTTTATATATTTATAATTCTGCAAATATTACGATAAACTCACAGCTATTTCGCGGCCCGGCAGTAACACCTCCGCGGCCCGGTACCGGTCCGCGGACCGGGGGTTGGGAACCCCTGGTCTAGAGCAACAGTCTGACTCACGTCAACAGGGACTACAGTCTGACTCACGTCTTCTAGAACAGCAGTCTGACTCACGTCGTCTAGAGCAACAGTCTGACTCACGTCAACAGGGACTACAGTCTGACTCACGTCTTCTAGAACAGCAGTCTGACTCACGTCAACAGGGACTACAGTCTGACTCACGTCTTCTAGAGCAACAGTCTGACTCACGTCAACAGGGACTACAGTCTGACTCACGTCGTCTAGAGCAACAGTCTGACCCACGTCAACAGGGACTACAGTCCGACTCACGTCTTCTAGAGCAGCAGTCTGACTCACGTCGTCTAGAGCAACAGTCTGACTCACGTCAACAGGGACTACAGTCTGACTCACGTCTTCTAGAACAGCAGTCTGACTCACGTCGTCTAGAGCAACAGTCTGACTCACGTCAACAGGGACTACAGTCTGACTCACGTCTTCTAGAACAGCAGTCTGACTCACGTCGTCTAGAGCAGGGGTCTCCAACCTTTCTTCATCTGAGAGCTACTTTGAAAAAATGAAAGTGGCCAAGAGCTACTTGCATCACATCGCTTACATTTAGGCCCCGCTCACACGGGACCGTTTGCGTTTATGCACAGTATGCGTATTCAAAAAAGTCTTCCGTTCACATGCATTTGTTTCATTTAACGTGTCTGTTCAAACGAGACCGCTGGAAACGCTGTAGTACATATGCCGGGACTGTAAGTGGCGCTGTAACTTCCGCCACAAAATACACCAAAAGCAGTGAAGAAGACTCCGCAGCAGCCCCACAGCAATGTTGCCATGGCTACCCTTCTGTTTACGCCCCGCCGTGGATTTAGCAACATGTAGTTCATGTAATTCTCCATGTCCACTTGTTGCTGATGGTTGTGGTAGAGGAGCTGTATATTTTTGCACTAATATCTGTAGCATGGTCAGTAGCAGTAGCACTAGCAGTAGCTACTGACAGGAGGAGGAGCATGTCTCCGTGGAGAGGACTCGCTCAGAGAGATATTCTCTACAAACACCGGGTGAGATCCTCCTTTGTCAATATAATGGATCAATGCATGAAATCTGACTCTGTTTATTTTGTTTAAGGAGTATATTGGGCGTTAACAATTCTGGTTTGCCTTTTATAATATTATTTCATTCAAGAACCCCTTGTGCGTTTAATTAACACAGCCATGCTACAGCAGTGAGCAGGAGAGGTGGGGAAAGGTGGGGCTATCGTTATTTTTTCAGGAAATATTCGTATAGAGGTGATTACACGGACTCGGTTGACCCCCCAGAGCGTTTTGTTTGCAAATCTATCCACCTTGGGACCCGTTATCGTTTGTGGGGTCAGTTTCTATCGGCCTCGTGTAAATAATAGGGCTATACGCACGTGAAACTATGCAGATACAAGCAGTTTTCTCCTCGTGTAAACGGCGCCTTATTCACATAGCCCTCATCAGTTGAATTAAGCTACTTTTGTACACGTGTGAAATTGCAATACCTAAAGCTTATAAAAAATCTTAACTTCACATCAAGTTCCAAGAAAACGAAAATTTCTCACATATTATTATGGCCCACATAATAAGTACATCACTTAACATTCACATAAGTGTCCTTAATCACCACCTTACAAGCATTTCACTCTTTTGTTAGTGAGATGAATGGCACTGGCAGTCCACCATACAGGGGTCTGCTGGAGTGTACCCACTTAGGTTCACTCTAATAGAGTAATTTAAATGTTCTTCAGTCAGTATTGTTCTGTATTTAGATTTCATTCAGAAAAAGCTGCTTCACAAAGGTATGTAGAACAGAACCAAATAAAGCAGACATTTTCAGTGCTGCTTGGTGAATGTTCTATAGTTTTCTGGGTCTACAAGGCTCCAGAAATGTTGTGAGTTTTGCTGAGACTTAAGCTGAACATGATTTTGGAGATCTCCACAGGATTGACACTGAACAGTTGTTCAGCCATCTTTTTCTTCTTCTTCGTCTTGACATTAAATTATAAACCATAATAAATCAATTGTATAGGTCTAGCCTCCCTATATCTGTGTGTGAAAATGGTTCCATCCTCAAAAACTAAAACTTCTGCAGTCTAACTGCAGCTTCTAGCTACGGTCTTCTGTTAAAAAAAAGACACTGAATGTCCTGAATGTGGCATCACACACATGACTTGAGTCTGAACACAGCAGACAACAGGAGTATTTACAACAGCATTATAAAAACAAAAATAGTGCATGTGGGTGCACACTTACATTCTCTGTCTTACTGTTACATAAATCCCATGAATGTATGAGATTAAGTTAGCTTCATCATATCTCAATCAGTGATTAAGTGAATAATAAAGTTTCTCTCGGGTCACTATCAGCCTGTCACTCATTATTTTCAGGGAGGGGGCGGGGTTTGGAGGAACGGAGAGGAGACGGTGATCGCGGAAGCTTTCCTCCTGCCTTCACAAACTTTACACAAGTATATATCAACTGAAAATAGCAAGAGGACATTCATACTCTGCAATCCAAGACTTGATTAAATCCACCAAAAACCTGACATGACGATAACGAGTGTTTTTCAAAAAATACAAATCCCTCCCTGTGTGTCTCTGAGCCGCAGCGACAGGGCCTGATTCAGAGCGGGTCATTCTGCTGTTAGTTCTGGACTGGTGCTGGTGGAGAAAGCAGACTGCTCCGTGTGTGTTGTCGCTGTGCTGCTGTCACGTCTGTTCCTAGATCTCTGCGTCACCGACCATTTGATATTCGTGTGACAGAAAAAATTCTAAAATAAAAAAACGTTATTGTCCAGCCGCGGCCGAAAAATCAATAAGCAACCTTACTACGCTATAATCGATAATCGAGCGGCGAGCTACTGAAAAGCTGCCCGCGAGCTACCGGTAGCTCGCGATCGACGTGTTGGAGAGCCCTGGTCTAGAGCAACAGTCTGACCCACGTCAACAGGGACTACAGTCTGACCCACGTCAACAGGGACTACAGTCTGACTCACGTCTTCTAGAGCAGCAGTCTGACTCATGTCATCTACAGCAACAGTCTGACTCACGTCAACAGGGACTACAGTCTGACTCACGTCTTCTAGAGCAGCAGTCTGATTCACGTCAACAGGGACTACAGTCCGACTCACGTCATATGGGGCTACAGTCTGACACACGTTCTCTAGAGCATAAGTTCAGCCCGTATCAGGTTCATCATGAGCATCCTGACGCAAACCCTTTCAGCAGAGAGCATCTTGGCTTACAGCAAAGCAACCAACAGCATTCTAAATCACACCACCAGGACCAACATCAGGGCAGTTTTTATGGAGACCAGCATCAGACTGTCACACCATTTCATGATAATGAACAAGCTCTCAATCAAAACCGCTCATATTCTCATTATTACCCAGATCAAAGAAAAGAAATGTCAGAACTTGCCAAATTTCTAGCCAAAAGCCAGCTGGTGCTAGGCGGATTGACAACATTTGATGATCAGCCGGAAAATTACCTCGGGTGGAAGTCAACGTTCAACAGCTCTGTGGAGGGTCTGGATCTTTCTGCTCATGAACAACTTGACTTACTCATAAAATGGTTGGGGCCAGAGTCAAGCAAACAAGCACGTCGACTCAAATCAGTCAATGTCAGACACCCATTGGTCGGCCTCAAAATGATTTGGTCAAGGCTGGAGGAAAGTTACGGCTCACCTGAAGCCATCGAGAGTGCTCTGTTTTCTAAAATAGAAAACTTTCCAAGGATTTCTAATAAAGAGAACCACAAGCTCCGTGAGCTTGGTGACCTGCTCTTTGAACTACAAGCAGCCAAAAAGGATGGATACCTACCTGGCTTGACATTCTTGGACACAGCAAGAGGTGTGGGTCCTATTGTAGACAAGCTGCCCTTTCATCTGCAGGAAAAGTGGATGTCTGTAGGTTCCAGATACAAAGAAGAACATGGAGTAGCCTTTCCACCTTTCTCCATTTTTTCTCAGTTCATACAACGTGAAGCCAAGAGTAGGAACGACCCCAGCTTCAATACCACAGTCTCTACTACACCTTTGATAAAGGAAAGACCAGTAGGAAATCCCATCAGCAAATACCCTGTCACAGTGCATAAAACCAGTGTGTCCATCGTAACTGCCAACAATGCAGAGACATCATCAGAAGATCCTGAAAAAATATGCCCCATACACAAGAAACCTCACGCACTTGGGAAATGCAAGAGTTTCAGAGCCATGCTTCTTGAGGATAGGAAGAAATTACTCAAAGAAAAGGGCATATGTTTTCGCTGTTGTGCCTCAACTTCTCATCAGGCCAAGAACTGCGAAATAGTGGTAAAATGTGCAGAGTGTGAAAGTGAGAGACATTTAACAGCACTTCATCCAGGTCGTGCTCCACACCTACCAAAGCCATCCGGTCCCTATAAAGAACATGGCGGGGAGCAGGTAACTTCCTTCGCGCACTTATCTAACCAAGTCGCACAACCAATGTGCACACAAGTCTGTGGAGACAGTTTCAGTGGAAAGTCATGTTCTAAGATATGTCTGGTAAATGTATACCCATGTGATCGTCGTGAAGAAAGTAAGAGAATGTATGCCATTTTGGATGACCAAAGTAATGTCTCATTAGCCAGGACGGAATTCTTTGATGTGTTTAACGTTCAGGGAATGCCAGCACCATATGTCTTAAGAACCTGTGCAGGGGTTGTTGATGTATCCGGTAAAAGAGCTCAAGGGTTCATTGTGGAGTCACTCGACGGAAAGACAAGCATCCCTCTCCCAACTCTTATAGAGTGCAATCAGCTGCCGAACAATAGAGAAGAAATTCCTACTCCTGAAGCCGCATATCACCACAGCCACATGCGGGCCATAGCTAAAGAACTACCAGCACTTGATGACAATGCAGATATCCTGTTACTCCTGGGACGGGACATTCTACAAGTCCACAAAGTCCGGAAACAGTTTAATGGTCCTTATGATGCTCCGTATGCACAAAAACTGGATATTGGATGGGTCATTGTAGGTGATGTGTGCCTTGGTGGTGCACACAAGAAAAAAGAGGTCAGCACTCTGGAAACCTGTATCCTTGAGAATGGTCGACCAAGCCATTTGACACCCTGTGAGAGTCTAGTCAGAGTCAAGGAGAACTTCAACCTGGGCTGCCCACAGGTCACTCCAGACTGGTCTCATATGCTAAATCCAAAGAATCGTGAAGCAGAGGAACGTTTCGGCCAGACAGTCTTCCAGAGAACTGAGAACGACTATCAACTTGCACCTTCATCAGAACCAACTATTCCCAGACTAGAACTCTGTGCAGCAGTACTGGCAGTAGAGGTTGCAGAGTTTGTCAAAGAAGAAATAGGGCAGAAGCTGGACAAAGTGACATTATATACTGATAGCAAAGTTGTCTTAGGATATATCTGCAATGACTCACGAAGGTTCTATGTGTATGTGCACAACAGGGTGCAACGTATAAGACAGTCAACTTGCCCAAGTCAGTGGAAGTATGTTGCCACTGACAACAATCCTGCAGATCATGGGACACGGTCTGTTTCTGCAGGTCAACTGCAAAGTGTCAACTGGCTGTCTGGACCATCGTTTCTCCTGGAGCCTGAGAACTCTACATCTGACAACAATCCTCAGTTCGAAGTGGTCGATCCAGATTCAGATGTAGAGATCCGTCCAATAGTTACGGCTTGTTCCACCAACGTCTCAGTAAAGGAGCTTGGCACAAAACGTTTTGAACGGTTCTCATCGTGGAGTTCTCTAACGAAGAGCACAGCTCGTCTCTGTCACATTGCACAAGGTTTCAGCAAAATATCAGACAACCCCAGCTGCAGGGGACGGCATATCTGCCCAACAGGTCCCACTATTGCTGAGATAAAAAAAGCAGAGCATATAATCCTTAAAAGTGTCTTCTCACCAACCTAAAAGAGACATACACAAGGCCTATCTCGGACCTTGTGCTTCTCCTGGCTTCTGGGGAGTAACAGGAAAGAGAAGAGAGGAAGTAGCTAAATGTGGCATCATTAATGACGCCAGACGGGGAGTGTCATGGAACATAAATAGGAATGTATTAGCAGTTAGAAGGCAGCTTTTATTTTGAAATGTACTTTGAAAGAGATGGCATTTCCTTTGTGGCTATGACCACTTCCTTAAGTTCCAGGAAGTCCTTTTACACATGGACACTAATGCAATAAGCATGTAATGGGAGCACTCACTGCAGAATCCCCATCCATCCTTTGTTCTAAGCCCAAAACGTGGCATTATCAGTAAGTCAAGTTACTAATTATTATCTTAGCTACAAGTGTTTGATATTATTTGTGGTAATATAATTTTGTAGTAAGGATAATTATTATTTGTGTAAGAACTTGTTGCTGTGTTATAGTGTGTTACGTAATGCTGTGTAATGTTGAATTGCATATTTACCTGCAATAACCTGTTCTTGTAAAAAGTACATTTATTCTGTAAATGTTAAGAACATATCATTGTTTTATGTGTACTTATGGAGAAATGTATTTTGTTTCAGTTTCACACTTCTTATCATTAAAATCCCTGCCAAATACAACACCTGCCTGTTCCTTGGAGGAATGATGCTGAGGAGAGTTTAGCTGGCTGTTAAGTTTCAATATCCATACATTGAAACGAGAACAGTACATTGCCTTTAAGAGCCGCCGACACAAACGAATGCCGTGCTTCCATGAGCGTCAAATCCTGCCGCAGATGGGAATACATTGCAATCAGTTGAAAGCTATTTGCGTCCCTTTATGAAGCTGAAGGAGCCTAGGAGCGTCCCAACTGCACGCCTCGGGACCCTGACCAAGCGTCGCTCCTGGACGTTTATGGAGTGAGAGTGTGTTGCTCAGTGAGGTAAAGGACTCTGAGTGTTTAGATAGTTCACTTCTAATAGTCTAAGTTATCTCAGTGGGTCTCAAACGTTTTGATCACAATTTATGTATGTATATGTAACACATATTTCCAAGGCACTCCTTTATAATTATTGTGATAAACAGGTTTGAAATCATTCCAATGTATACTATAGGACAGTAAACCAAAAATATCGTTTAAAACTGGAGAGATAAAAAAATATGCATAAATAAAAAAGTAAAATAAGATATGAATGAACAACAAAAATAAATTAAGTTACATGTATTTGTTATTGGCTATGGTGAGTTATTGGTTATGTTCACATACTTATTTGATTATTAAAATGTGAACCGATCTTTTTCATATGGGTGTTTTAGAGTTGTACCCCCTAGATCTAGTCTCTAATAATTCTGTGCACCAGATTGAAGCATTTTACTTTAAAATGTTCAAACATTTCTTCCCGGGGGGGGCATACCCCCGGACCCCCCTAAAGGATGTGACGTCCATCCCCCATTCCATTGTGTAGTCCTTGGATACTCTATTGATCTTTATATTTTCTATTGTACGATTCTCTGACTGGGGGGGGCGCCAGCTACAATCTCGCCTAGGGCAGCAAATTGTATAGAGCCGGCCCTGGGTGATCTGTTTGGTATTTTGAGCAAAACCCTTCAGAGACATGTTTTGTATAGATATGTCCCTATAATATATTGTTCAAATATAGCATAATAGGTGAGCTTTAACTGAAAAACATCTTATTGATATTACTTTTCTCTTGTATTGATTTGCATTGCACTTGATATTAAGGAAATCCAAAAGTAACATGAGGTAATTAGATTACTTTTATATTGTGATTCTTGGATTAGGTTGCTGATTACATTTTTGAAACAGGAAACGAGTGGTTTTCACATTTTTAAGGTAACCCTCCCAACTCTGGTTTGAAATGAGTTCAATGCCCTCAAAGTAGCATGGCTGTGGAATCATCTGTTTATTGTAAACCTGTTTCAAATAATTACAGTTCATCTCTCTTTTTACTTGATTTAGCCTTGTTTTTGTGCAGTTTGTACTGGCTAAATTTGTTTCATAATGCCAAGGGAAATGTATTTCCTGTCACGTATAGGACAGTATGTGCCTTATACAGTGAAACATGTTTAAATCAGTCTCTAACTGGCATGATCCAGCTTGATCCTGTAGCTTGAAATTAAAATAAAGTTGGCAAAGGTAGTAAACAGTGTACGACATGTTGAGGAGAGGGAGCTGCTAGCAACCACTGTCCCCATGGCCCGCCATGGATGGAAAAGGAATTAGCCAGAATTAGCAGGAAATACTCCTTTTCCATTACCCAAGCAGACAACTGACTCTGAGAGGGATTGTGGTCTGAATCGAGGAGGGAGAGAGAAAAAGCGGTCTTTATTGGACCAAAGGATTGCTGACGGCCTGACCACATGCTGCAGAAAAACTGGTCTGAATGCAAACATCTCTGCCTGCTCAAAGGCAGTTTCAGAGAAAGAGTTAAAGTTGCATCATATTTGAAGGGAAATACGGGGTATTAATAAAATGCTTTGAATATTAGTTGGAAAACGAGTCATTAATTATTTACTTGTAAAAATAGACGTTTTGGGCCCACAAAGGGAAATGCACGAGGGGCAAGGCTGCAAGCCTCCCTTTTTACTGTTACTACTTGAGGAAGCTGCGTCCTGGAGGAAAATATACTACAGCTTGAGGTAGATTAAATACAGCTAACTCCTTTTTATAAAACATACATTGTGATGTTTTTGCAGCCAGTAAAGTAAAGTTGAATGATTAAAGGATCCTGAACATTTTCTAATCTTGTCAGTCATTCTAAACAGCCTTTTTTTCAACTGTTGGTTAATGATTTCCTTGAGTAGTTGGGCAATTACAAACCAGTTGACATAGCATAACACCAAACAGATGGAAAGGTTTAAGGTAGTTCAGTCACCTAAAGGTTATTCAACGGACATCTTCCTGCATTTGATGTTCATTATGTAACTGTGGCTTTTGGTCAGAGATTTACTCTAGTACTGTACTTGAGTACAATTTGAGCTACTTGTACTTGCAGTCAAGTACAAGACCCTGCAATATACAAAGTCATATAGCTGCACCTTTACTCACTTTGATAAACACATCAATACATCAATAATTATAAATCCAAACATGATACATATGATTCTGAAATGGACCAATCGGCATAATGAGTACTTTTCTTTTTGGTACCTTAAGTATGTTAGTTGCTAATACTTTTCTACTATTACTTAAAGGTGGGGTATGTAATTTATTTCAGAAACACTTTTTGTTATATTCCATGGAATGATCTTAACATCCCGAGAGCAATGAATATATTAAATGCTTTGACAATAAATACATAAAAAAATTCAACTGTGGAAGCCGTAGCGCTGTAAAAAGCACGACCAATCATTTGAGCCGGCCCGGCTAAAATAACTGGATGGCCTACCTGCCTGTCAGCCTTCCATCTGTGCACAAACTTATCTCGTGCCCTCATTGGTCATGTGCGCGTTCGTGTGTGTTGGAGGAGGGGCTCTGTAAGGAAGTGGCAGATTTTTCCGGCTGTGTATTTTCAAATTCTAGCGCACTCGAGCTTGACTGGAAGAGTGTTATTTGTCTTTTAACAGTGACCAAGAATCAAGAATGAAATCTGAGCAGAAACCCTTTGACAATTGATGGTATTTGAAATGGAAAATGCATACATTTGACTGTTCAGCTTTGAGAGTTCATCTGTTTCATAATTGTACGTTGTTTTTCAGTATATTTGAAATGAATAGGTTAGCTACATTAGCTAGCTAGCTTATAGCAGATCGGCAATAATTTCAGGAGGAATCATGTGATCACATTTTTCGAATAACCCAAGAAACGTACATGTTAGGTAAATTGCCAACAACAGTGACAGTTGGCCAACTTTATAACCCCCAAATTTCAGCAAGCACTTTTAGTTCCCCCTCGAAACAGTTTCCGTTGTCTCTTGAGCTTCTTGCAGCTTTTTTTTATTTGCTGCAATTTGTATTTGTAGCCTTTCGTTTATGCAGCGCTTTTAGTGAACGCTGCGCATGTTTCGTACATTTGCTGAAGATGTTTCTTCATGTGTATGTGTATTGACAGACTGGTGTTTTTATGTTTGCATCGTTTCTAAAGCTGCAGCGCGTTTCTCCTATTGGAAATGTTTTGGGCAGTTGTAGTGCGTTTGCACCTGTCGGCCACCGTAGTTAAGGCTGCATAGGTAACATATTTACAGAATAAGAATGATAAAGTTCATTTTACAGAGCGACCAAATTGAGGACAGAAAGTTCCTATTCTCCGTCAAATCTCTTTATAATGTCCATGTGAATCTTGCATTTGTTGTTAAGTCACTATCAAATTCCAAAACTCATCTACTATCTTGCTTATAATACTAATGAATTACTTAAAAACGTACTTTCCATGACAGAAAACCTAAATCAAGCTCCTGAATGATGTTATATTATATACTTTTTCTTGTGAGTTTAACAGTATATACAGTACAGTAATTTGTATTGCTGAACATAAAAGTACATTTTAAAGATGATATTGTATTATTATATATCCTTAGATTAACTTAGAATGCAATGGTATTTAATGTTGGCTTACATATATTACCTTTTCAAATTAAACTCCAGGCAGTGAATCCCAGTTCATTGACAACAAGCCAACAAAACGTGGATTCACCACAAATGTACCAGCTGCACAAACAATCAATTCGACTTTTGCACTTGCAAGAATAAATAAATAAACAGTCTGTGTGTATAGTAGCTCCATAGTGTAATTAATAAGAAATAATACCAACTGTTCGCTACGTTTGACCAGTGACTAAAAAAACTGAGAAATAATTATAGAGATATATGAGATAAACCCGATAAACTCTGAAGTCATATTGCTGCATTTGACTATATAGGCTGAGAAAATGTTGCTAAGCTACATCTAAAAAGAGCCACATATGCGGCTTTCACACCAGCGCTTTTCCCTTTCTAGCTCCTAGCTAGAGCTTTTCTGGTTCAGCTCCGGTTTCCCTTTTCAGCTCCCGCTCTGTTCACACCGCCCAGAGCTGCCGCTGCTGCGTCATGACGTCACCGTTTACATCGCTGATTTTCTCCCCAACGGAGCTCACAACAACAACGGGGGGGGGACTGCGTCGGGTCGATGATCGTGTTGCTTTTAATCATACGAAGCCAGATTAAATTAAATAATGACTTCTCCAACCTTATACTTTTCTCCAGAGTGCCGTGGTTCATTGTTTATTAATGTGTTTCAGCGGCATTTACCGACCGCTGCAGTGCTGGCTGCTCTTCCACGGGAGTTTATTCTCCCGTTAGCTCCGGGTTAGCTCACACGGCTCTAAAGTATTCACTGTCTGACTGTCACACAAGCAGCTGATACATATCCCCAGTTCCCCTTAAGTGAATGTGTGTCAGTCTGAATTGACGCTGTTTGGCATCACAACGCTGTTATGAAAGTTTCTCTGGTATAACATGGGTGATGTTAGCATAGCAACCGAAGCTAAACTGACTACTTGCTAAGCCGTTTTCTACAGGCACTTTTTACCGGCGTATTTTTCATTATGATTCTACTTGTGATAGTCGGACATGACAACCTGTGCAGCCCATGTATTGATTCCATCCGATAGCTGCTATAATAACAAACAAAACGTCTGCCTGCTCTCCACAATGATCAATAACAGCGAACGGATGGTCAAAGTAAGGTACAAATAAACAGAATCACACGAAGCCTGGTTAGTGTTGCCTGACTTTATAAAGTGTTTGTTTTTTTATAAGTGTGTGGTTGCCTTCTAGTCACTTTGCTCAGCGCTACTGCTTGTAGGCAGGCATGACGAGACTCTTCAGTCGACCCATGTTCAGGGGAGGTGGGTTTAGTTTCCTGCACGCCTCGACGTAAGAGAGACGTAAGCGACGCCGCCTCTAGCTCCGAAGCTCTTGCCTCTAGACCGACAATTTTTTGGAGCTGGAAGTGAACCGCATTCCGGAGCTATGAGGCGGCGCCGCTGCGGTGTGAACAAGAAAAAACGGTACTTTTCAGCTCCAGCTCCGAGCCGGAGCTGAAAAAGCGCCGGTGTGAAAGGGGCAATAGGGAAAATTGCATGACTATTATAATTTCTTTCAAATGTCACTGTCATTATATCATGATAACGGAAGGAGGAAGAAAATTGAGATGTTTCCATATTAGATGCAAATGACTTTTACAAAGCCATTTGAATAGATGTTGGAGACTCGCTTCAGCAACCTCCAGCAGGCAGTGAGCATTGTAAAGTCTCATGGCAAAAGAACAACCTTCCAGGTGGTGTATTTCTTTTGAAAAAGAGAACTTTGAAGATTCTCTGTACTGTTTTACACCCATGGGGTTTGGACTTGTGTGGGTTTGCCGGCACACAATATCACAATGTCCACCTAATCTGATTTTGGATTATCAAAGTAATAAACTCGAATTCAAAGAAACGTTTATGCTACTAAAGTGTTTTGTTTAGCAAGATAATCTTCTCTACACCATGGCTGCAACATCACCATCAATCCTCTGAAGGTTGACTCGTATTTGATGTGATGACTTTTAGTCAGCCACTTGTTAAACACATTGATTGTTGACTCGTAAAGCTTCAATATTCACAAGTGGGCTACCTGCTGACGTATTCTTGTTGTATAACGAAAACTCTTAAGGCCCTGACACGGCAATGATTTGACGTCAGTAAGTTGGAGTTGTTGATGAGGGTCTGTCACTCATATTTTTGCAGTATGTCCTGCAATGTCTGCATTTATTCTGACCTTTCCGACATCCTTTGCGGAGCTGTCGGCAAAATAGATGACTCTGATTAGCTTTATACTTGAGGAAGTTAGTGCACAGGAAGAGAAACAGACACGAGGAAAACAAACAAGTAGGCACAAACAATCTCTTTTTGACATTCTACGACATGGATACTTTTTCTTTTTACTTTTTTCTGCCTGGAATGAGAGCGGTGTGCGAACTGGTCGGAAAACGCTGCTTTGTTCTAAAGTTTGTACCACAGCAACAATTTGTAATAAAAGTCCTATATAGGGGCGTTCACACCAAGTTCTTTTCCCACAATAGTTCATGAGAACTCAGTTCATGAGAGCTCTTTTAGTTCTGATGAACTAAAGCAGATCGCGTTCACACCGCAATGAGTTCCTGGGGGTGGATTAGGCAAATGAAGCCGCTGACGTCACTTCTTCTTCTTCTGCTTTGGGTTTACTGGCAGGCCGCAAACCACTTCACGGCGTATACTGCCACCCGGAGTCCCCGGCCGGAAGTCCCCGGAATTGGGGACTGGCTTCAGTAGAAGCTGCTGGGACTCCCAGCAGCTTCTACTGAAGCCTTCCGAGTAAATCGCCAGAACGCCGACACCTCCTCATCTCCACCGCTCCCATGTTTTCTTTTGTGTTGCCTCTGCGTTTGTGCGCTGGGCTAATGCTAATGCTAATAATGCTAGTGCGAGGATAATAAAATGGCGGCTTCACAAAACATTTTGGGAGTTTTACGGGGCGTGGTTTGCATTCCGCCCAGCCAATCAGAGATAGGAACCTTTTTCTCCCACGAAAGTCCCTGCTCTCTAGCAGGGACTGAAAAGGGGGTAAAAATGGTTCTGATGAACTAATTTAGTTCAGGGGGCTTTTTGGTGTGAACGTAAATATATCTGAGTTCTGATGAACTATTGTGGGAAAAGTACTCCGGTGTGAACGCGCCATATGTTCCAGTTTCCATTCTCAAATGAAGGATTACCTACGCATGATGCTACGGAGTTATTTCAGCCTGTCCTCCTACAAAAAACGACCATATAGGCCGATTGTTCATGCCCTTATTACGACCCAGAGACACGTTTTAAAGTGTATGTTGTTTCTTACACGACCTAGAGGTGCTCTAGTGGCAAATATGGCAGTAGCCATCGATCGTCTTAAGATAAGATATACTTTATTGATCCCAAGTTGTAAATGTTTTCGTTACAGCAGCATGTGTAACAGTTGTAAATATGTGACCTGCTCTATCGAAATCAGTCGCATTGACCCGAAGACACATTTTGAGTTGTATACACTGTTGGAAAGAGGAGATTCCTAGCTTTCTAATGATATCAAGATTTTTGTTGTACTCCAAATATTAAGCAAAATATGTCACATTATATAATGACTGTCACCGAGTCATCATTTTGAGAAAAAGGCCTTCAAAGTTTCTTCTTCTCTGGAATCCATCGATCTGATTGATTATTAGCGGAGCAAATGATCAAAATAGTCCGGAGGGAAAATATTTCCGTTTGGATTACTGGTCTGGGGGAAGCTCGCGAGTGTGTGAGTGTATGTGTGTGTGTGTGTTTGTGTATTTTTGCGTTTGTGTATATTGTGTTTGTTTCCCGGGGAAAACACTCACGAGAAACACCGGCTGTTGTTATGCTTGCTGTGACGTTAAATTACTCCGTTCTCCGCTTGTAAATATGCCGTTACAAGCTTCATAGTTGTATTTATCATCTAAATTTGCCGAAACAAGTTTAATATTCTGAAAGCCAAGACTTTGTTTAATTGAAATCAGATGAAAACAAACTGTAACGGACCCTGCCGTGTTATCTATGATTACTTATGCCTTACATTCATAATTTCAGCCGGAGGGAGGGGGAGCTGCGCTACGGAACAGCAGATTGCGATTGAGAGGTGCCTGTCATCTTCCCTTTACAAGCTTCACAAATGTATTTATCGTGTGATTTTGGAAATAAAAGTTTCATATTCTGAAAGCCAAGACTTTGTTTATTTAAAATCAAACAAAACACCCGAACCCCAAAAAAATAGTTTTTTCCGCAAATCCACGTTTATTTTGAAATGAGCCGTTGCGACATCCGACTGATTTCGATAGAGCGGGTCACATATGCAGTGGTGTTTATTTGTAAATCATTTAGTATAATCACACAAATTCTGTGTTTTATATTGAATAAACTGTGTTCTTTATTTATTGAATGTTCAATACCTGACAAGGTCAGAGATGAAAAACTTGGGTCGCAGGTTCCTCAACAGTGCATTACAAGACATCTATCGATATGTGTGTACCTCCACCATTAAACTGTCATATTCTGCACATTTCTTATTCTATCTACATACATCTTATAAGAGTTTAATACATATGTATAATATCAGTTAAAAATAAGTGCTTCAACATAGTTAACATTGCAGGAAATTTGATTGTCAAGTCCCAAAACAAATTATGCAATATATTAGACGTTAAGTACGTTGTCAGGCTTAATATTTATCTCTAGATACCCCCAAAGCTTTTTTCTTATTCAAAAGAAGACCTTAACCTAAAGTATTCTTTAATGTTTAAATAAAGCCTAATTAGTTTGTCTGTTTTGCACATCCTCCTGTTAATATCTTTGGACGTCCTGCACTAAACTGTTTTATTGTAGAGATCACTTACAGTATCTTATTGATATGTTCTATTCTATATTTCTATCATTGACCTTCTACTTTCCCCCTATGAAAGTATGTACTCTTAATATTTTTATGTTTTCATCAAATATAACGTATCAACAAAAAAATTCAATAACATGCTTTAACCACTAGGCGGTTAAAGCACTCAGGTTTACAGTGTTAACACAATCAAATATACTGCTGTTTCCAGTTTAGTTTATGATGGATGTATTTTGTTATCCACACATATATTGTTTTTATATTTGTAACACCAAACCGACAGAAAATATGATCTTAACATGACCCAGTGGTCTAAAAATATATTATCAAACATAATATTAAAATGAACTCTTATTTTGAAAATACAGCTTCCTGTGTTCGAATGAGCTGCTCCGACCCTCGGTCCTGACGGACTCCAACTTGTGTTCATTAATCAAACAAATAAATAAACACAAGGATAATTGTGTCTTATTGTTGAGTAAATAACAGTGTGTAGTTTAGAAAATAATACAAAATTAGAAGGAAAAAATGATGAAACAATACAGATTTCAGTTTTCTGAGCCCCTACTCTCCCCATAACTGACGGCAACAAAAGTCAGACATTATTCAATTAAAATAAAGAAGTAAAAACAATAAGTTTGGCTTGATATTGAGTTAAAAAAATGTGATAAACGCTGTGAGAATCGATCTGCGGAGAGCATTTCGCCGCGATCCCAACTCGTCTATTACCAACGTTCAGGGAGCTCTATGCAAGTCAATGGGACTCCCTGATAGTTGAAACTCGACGCTAAAGGGCCCCCCCTTGCGTTGGAAAGTGACGACAGGGACCCTGACATAACGTCAGCATAGGCCGAGTTGGGAGTGAGAATGTGTTGCTTCACCAGGCACCACTTCTCTTGGGACGAGGGCTTGAGGACAGTTGTAGCCGATAAGCAGGCCAATATCACAGCTTTGCTGAGGAGCGATCTCATCTGCGAGGTGTTCAAGATGAGGCCATGCCTTTGCAGTCTCTGGTGTGGGAATATGGTCTCTGCTTGCAGGGATGAATTCTCTTGAGTAGGTTACTGGCAGATAGGGATGGGTATCGTTAGGATTTTATCGATACCGATACTGCGTATCGATACCGGTATTTTTCGATACTCTTATCGATACTTTTCAATCATTTGGTGCTCAAAATTATACACACGATTACAAGATGTGAAGACAACAGTCATTTTATTGTAATTTATTTATTATTTAATGTAACTTTTTCAATGTCATACCAAGCAGGTATGAGTGTGTTTGACAGTGTGTCTCTGGAAGGGGGACGGTAATTAGGGGCAGTTCATAAATCCATGTAAACATGACCATTATTCAGTTAAAACGAGACGCTGTGTGCGCACCTCCTAAACCGGAAGCTCCGGTCGTCTAACCATTATAATCCCTTTATTGCGTTTATTATTTATAATTGTAATGATGGATTATCAGTAATCATTTTAAAGTTACACAGAGACATTGGATTAACCGTTTTTATTTAATTTAATTTCAAACCTTTATTTATCCAGGTGTATCCCATTGAGATCATTGATCTCTTTTTCAAGGGAGACCTGCTCAAGTAGGTTCCACATGAAACATTAAAAACATAAACAGAACAACAAAAACGACATCATACAGCATCATTACAGGGATTACAATTTACATAACTATCCACATGAACAGGTACCAACAGCTTCCGATTGAGTAGCATCCAACCGAGCTTTAAAAACATGTAGTGGCACCAGATTGCTCAGTTTCCATTTCAATTGCAGACTATTCCAGGACAGTGGAGCTGGGCATCTAAATGCTATCTTCCCTAAGACAGTCCTAGCAGTTGGCACATTTCATAAAACCACAGCATGCGATCTCAGGCAGTAGCCACTTACAATTCGCCGTGAGATCAGGGAGCAGATGTAGGATGGAAGTTTCCCTAACATGGCTTTGTATATAAAAATGTACCAGTGACTGAGCCTCCGTACAGTTAGCGAAGGCAAACCAGCCCTTGCATACAGGGTACAGTGATGGGTTAACGCTTTACAGTTTGTCACAAATCTCAGTGTACTGTGATACGCAGCATCTAACTTGACCAGGCAATTGGCAGGTGCATTCATATAAATCAAATCACCATAGTCCAGCACAGGTAAAAAGGTCACAGTGACTAGCCTTTTCCTGGCCTCGAGCGAGAAACAGGACTTGTTCCTGTAGAAGAAACCTAGCCTAACCCTCAGTTTTTTAAGCAGGTTATTTACATGACGTTTAAAAGTGAGACAGTCATCAAGCCAGATACCAAGGTATTTGTAACAGGCAACCACTTCAAGTTTTATTCCTTGCGTAGTTACAATATCTAAAACAGGCTCTGGTGTCTTTTTAGCTTTTGAAAAGAGCATTACCTTGGTCTTATCAACATTTAAAAGAAGCTTTAGTTCAGAGAGCTGAGTCTGAATAATGTTAAAAACAGCCTGTAATTTAACAACCGCCTCCTTAATGGAGGGACCTGCACAGTACATCACGGTATCGTCCGCATAAAAATGTAAGGTTGCTCCATCGACATTTTCACCTAAACTATTGATGTAGATGGAGAATAAAAGTGGACCTAAAACAGAACCTTGAGGAACACCATTAGTAATGTTTAACCACTCAGAAGACAGCCCATCAAAATGAACACATTGGGACCTTTCAGAGAGGTAGTTCACAAACCACCCCACTGCATGGCTGGATATGCCAATACTGAGTAGCCTCTGCTTTAAGATGCGATGATCGACGGTATCAAACGCTTTGGAAAGGTCAATAAATAGAGCTGCACAACTCTGCTTATTATCTAAAATACTCGCCACATCATTCACCACTTTCATTGTGGCAGTGATGGTGCTATGTTGCTTTCTGAAGCCTGACTGATGTTTAGACAGGATGTCATTTGTACATAAAAACACCTTTACCTGCTCACTCACTAGGCGTTCAAGAACCTTAGCCAGAACTGATCATTTAGAGATGGGCCTATAATTATTTAATAAAGTGGCCTCCCCACCTTTTAGTAGAGGCAGGACATACGCTGACTTCCACAATTTTGGAATTGTGTTTGTGCTGAGGGAGAGGTTAAAAAGAGTAGTGAGAGGTGGAGCAATAAAATCTGCAGCTATCGTTAAAAAGAAAGGTTCCACGTTGTCCGGGCCGGCCGGTTTCTTAGGATCTAACTTGGTTAAAGCTTCACGAACAACATTAACAGTAAAAGGAGTAAAACTAAAAGGGTTTTCCAAAACACGTTTTTCAGAGTCACGGACTGTGGTGTTCACAGAAGCAGAGTTAGTGACAGAATCAAACAGAGAGCCACAGGACACAAAATGCTCATTAAAACAATTTAACATAGTGGCCCTGTCCGATATAGAGCCAGATGCTGTGGTAATGCACGGAGGTAGCTGATTACGGATATCACCGGTGGATATCGATTTTATGGCTTTCCAAAATGTTCCAGGATTATTCAGGTTCTTTGTGGTAACTGACAGATAATACTTAGACTTAGCACTTTTTATTTGTGATGTGAAGCTATTTCTTAGCTGCCTAAAGCGTAGCCATTCTACCTCTGAGCCTGATTTCCTAGCCTTTGCCCAGGCCTTGTTTATCTCATGTAGGAGACTAGATAATTCAGCAGAAAACCAAGGGTTGTCTCGTCCCTTCACTCTAAATTTACGCAAGGGTGCATGTCTATCTATAATTTCCATAAAACCAAGATAAAAATAAGACCATGCAGTTTCTACATCAGCACACAGATCGATTTTACCCCAATCAAAATCAAACAGATCATGTACAAAACCCTGCTCCACAAAATGTTTTTTGTCTCTCTTACTGATAATGCGAGGTTTAACCTTTTGGACTTTTGTGTCCCTAATTGTGGCTACAACACAGTGATCACTCAGATCATTTGCAAATACTCCCACAGATGAGTATTTATGGGGAACATTAGTTCAAATGAGATCAATTAAGGAGGATTTGTTTGGGCACTTAATGTTAGGGCGAGTAGGACTGTCTATAATCTGAGTAACATTCAGAGAGATACAAAGCTTTTTAAAATCCTCTGACACAGAAGTTAACCAGTCCCAATTAAAATCACCAAGCAGCACTATTTCCTTGTAGTCAAGTTGAGATAAACGTTTTGCCAATGAAGATAGAGTCCTTGCCAGCTGAGGGGGGTCTGTAGCAGCCCACCACCATGACCTGTTGACCCTTTGCTACTTCGATATTTAAGGCTAAACATTCTAGTTGTTTACTAATAGATTTGGAAACCATCTTGGTTACACAAAACTTATTTTTCACATAAATGGCAACGCCACCACCTTTTTTAGGACGGTCGGTACGATATACACTATAACCATTTAAGTAGATGTCAGAGGCCAAAATAGATTTATCTAGCCACGTTTCTGATAAGACAATGATATCAGCATCAGTCGAGCTTGCCCAAATGCGGACAAAATCTAACTTAGGTAACAGACTGCGCACATTTAAGTGAATGAATCCCAACCCAGATCTAGAAATAAAATCAGCAGAAGTAGCTATCTGACTACTATTAACGACATGTTTGGTGTTGAAAATGTCCGAAAAAGTGAAAGAATGGGAGATAAATATCCCAAAATCTCAAAATTGTATAATATTTTTTTTGTGTTTGTGGTCCTCTTTCAGTTGAGACACTGTAGGATGCTTCCGGAAAAGACCAAACACTGGATGTCTTTCAGTCGCCAACATGTGTTTTCGAGACACTGATATTAACGGGGAAACCCTGCAGGACTCAAATGCCTCGTCTCTGTTCCCCTAAACTCTTTTGGGAGTGATGACTGGTTATTATCAGTCCCGGGGGACTGCGGCAGGCTGGCTTGACTGTGTTTTCCGAAGTGGAGGCTGGCTTGACCGCAGTCCCGGGGGTAACGCTGCCCTTCCTCTGCATGTTGTTTCACTTTCAGAAACACAGAAGACTGTTTGTATGATGGGATCACAGACACGCTGCAATCGGTTTCCGCTAAAAGTCGAGTCCAGTGTCTATGGAGTGTCATTTTAATTTTTTATAATTTGGGAAGAATGAAATTCGGTAGGAAAAGCCGGCTAAATCGGTAGGCGGTAGAAACATGTCAAAAGCGGTAGACTACCGCCCAAATCGGTAGGGTTGGCAGGTATGCTTTCCCTCTTAACCGACACACATACATTGTCATCTGCTTTAAAGTCACCAGCAAACTCCGCGAAAGTGAGATTAAAGCTCAAGAAGCAGTCCTGAAGAACCATCATAGCAGGCAAGTGAGAAAGACAAACATTTGTCGAACTGAATGTTTGTGACAAGGTAACCAGTAATTGTTTGTGTAACACATCCGAACCTTTACAGGGGATGTCCACTGCGGGCGGTAGAACAGACCTGAACCCAGTCGACTTCTCAGGATGACGAGAGAACTTCTCATTGTCCAAAATAGCTAACAGGCATAGCAGAATCACGATAGGGGCCATTTTCCCAGACCAGCACACAGCATACTTGCCAACCTTGAGACCTCAGAAATCGGGAGCATTTCCAAAACCACCGCGGGGGTGGGGGGGGGGGGGGGTGCTCGCCGGAGCTGTATTAGATTAACATTAACATGCTTATTGTAGTTGTAAGTGCACTGCCTTGCGGCCTGTAGCACCATCCTTGATGGAGCATATGTGGAAAGGAAAGGAAAGGAGTGAGCAGAGGGTTGAATTGTCGATTCTGGTTCTGTTTGCTGTGACTATCTTCCTCACCCTCTCAGACTTTCAGTTGCGTCTAAAGAGACGCGCTACCATGGAAACCAAACAATGGTGTAGCTGTATTAAAGTCCGAGTGGAAACAGTGGAGTGAGTGGAGTAAATCTGATTTAGTCAGAAATCGGGAGAAATGCGGGAGAAATATGACCCCGGGAGGAAACCGGGAGAGGGCAATGAAATCGGGAGTCTCCCGCGAAAATCGGGAGGGTTGGCAAGTATGGCACACAGTATCCGCGATGTTCCTGGGGCAAAAATCCTCCTCCTCACAGCAGCAAAGGACAGGCGAAAGCAGCAGCGTGGAAGCGCTCCGGTCTCTCCGTGGTATCCCCGGGGTAAAAGGTCTCCTCAGCAAAGCAGCACACGACACCGCAGCACACGACAGGTGGGAGCAGGCCTCCGCAACAGCAGAACCAGGACAGGTGGAAAGCAGGCCCCAGCCGTGGTGAATCCTCCTCCGCACAGCAACACACGCCCGGTGGAAGCAGGCCCCAGCCCGAAGCGTGGAGCCACTCCGTCTCTCCGCGATGTCTCCGGGGTAAAAATCCTTACTCTACAGTTGGGAGCAGGCCTCCGCAGATCGTAGACACCAGACAGGTGGAAAGCAGGCAGCAGCCGGTGGAGCCGCTCCGTCTCTTCGCGACTTCTCCGGGGGAAAACCACCTCAGCACAGCCGTACTCGGGTTGCGACAGGTGGGAGTAGGCCTCCGTAGACCGCAGACACCAGGACAGGACGGACCAACAGTGACACGGTCTCAACACCACGCCAGCTGGGACGAGGAGTGCCCTTGAACACAACTTTTGATCCCAAAACAGCAAAGTTAAGACATAATTATCATCATGGCTACGTAAAGTGAAGTTGTTTTATTGCTCTTTCCTGGCTGCTAGTTCAGTGAGTGTTGGTCGTACAGTGGAATGGAATCTGTGGAATCTCAGCTTTCATGTGATATGTTGTTTGTGCATATTGCATGACGTAGAAAATATCGCTTTTGCCAGTTATGTGCTAAAGTAGCCGTTAGTCCTGTTAGCCCGTTTCGCTAAGTGTTGATTTAGATTCTTGGTGTTGGACTTCTGTTCCGTGTAGGTAAAATGGTTAATATCGTCTCTTAGCTGAGTTTCTTCCCGTTAAGTGGGTATGCATCATTAATGGGTTGTTAAATGTTAAGAAGCCTTGAGACGCTGTTTCTAGCAAGATGTTGCGTCTGCCCCTATGGTCTGCCCCCGGGAGTCTCACAATAATAAGAGCGCTGTTAGGAGAGATGACGAGTGGCATTCACAGTGGCCAATCAGAGTGGTACTCAAACCGGATACGTCACATGGGATGAGGGTTCCCAACCAACCAGAATTGTTTTAATTCATATACCGATAGCAGCACCGTTTGTCTAGCGGCTTAACGGTATCCCGATACCGTCCAATCGGCTACCGGTACTGACTTAGTACCGGTTCTCGATACCCATCCCTACTGGCAGAGGTATTATCCTGTCCGAGTAGAATCCTCTCACTTGAAGACCAGTTAGCTTCCTGCATGACACAACTGTGTTTCTTGAAGCCATTGTGGAGAGCTTTAGGTGCACTGCTTCGTTCTTTGTGCGAAGAGCCTTTGCTGTTTCTTCGAGGATAAAGGTTGTGTCACTCAGTGAAATACTTGTGTATGCACTCCTCGATACACAATGTGGCTCATTTGTGGCTGACACCCACACTGGAACGATTGTGGATGTATGGGGGGGACTGTATTGGATGTTGCCTCACGTGGTGTGCTTGCCGCTTTACTTTGTGGCCGTTCCATTATGCTTTCTCTTGCACCATCATGTTTTGTTGACATTCTTTCTTCTCTGGTGCGATTGTCGTGGAAACAAGTTGGATGTCCTTTCTCGCATGTTTCGCACATCTTTCTGTTTTTACATTCCTTTGAGTGATGGCCAGATTTCAACAGCCAAAGCACAACTTCTTCTCTTGAACAAACTTGACTCTCTCAGAGATTGTCTCATTCATGAATTTGTGACATTTGTGCAGACCGTGTCTTGCCTTCTCGCAGAAAGGATAGTTTGTGGTATCTGCTCTTTCATCTGTCTCTGTAGTCAATACATTTGCTACAGGACTTCTGTTCCTTAAAATCTTGCTTTTTTCGCTTTCGCTTGATTTTAGAGCATGGAGAGATGTTATTGGGTTGCAAGCTATTTTGGCTTCACGTGAGAGAAATTTAACAAACTGGCTGAAGGTTGGGAACGTGTGATTTTGTTCTTCCATTTCTATGACCTTTGAAAAGTTGAACTTTTCTCAACTTTCGAAGCGAGCAACGGAGGCAAAGCGACGCGACGGAACCACAATGCAGTTCGGCAAAGCTTGACCTCACCCCATTCAAAGTGAATGGGAAGTGTCTCCGTTGAAGCACGCAACGGAACCGTGTGGACGTACCGTTATGTAGTGGTGAGGTGCCGCTCCACATTGCTTTTCTTCCCGACTGCAACGCTGGTCCCGCAAATCAAGCAAGAACGTGATTGATCAATATTCATTGTGGGGGTGGGGGGGGGAGGGGTGTTCGATATAGAGTTGTAGTAAGTAGATAGAGTTCACTATGATTGAGGTTTCGTTTATGCATAGGGTAGATTCTTTTAATTGATGTCCTTTTTTTCGTGTGTATTTTTACATTTTGGATTTGCTTGGCGAGCTTCTTATCGACGCGTTGGAGACCCCTGGTTTAGAGTAACAAAAAGTGATGCAACACAGTTCCCTCAAACAAACTGGAGGCAAACAAACTGTTGCCTATTCATAGGAGATTTGTTTTTTTGAAGCCCATTGACCATCTTTACAACACTTACTGAGCAGGATAGGCTAGATGGGGAGGAAAGCAGTGGATACATAACTTTTTAATCATGCCTCTAGGCCTCTTCCCATGTATCTCTATACAATTAAACGATAAATGACGTAAATATGTATTTATGAGCACAATGTTCCACCTTCAACCCCTGTACATTTTTATCCCTGGCCTCTCCTGTTCATCACACGCCCCCATGGCCCCTCCACTGTACGTCCCTTACTCTTAGAAGCTCCGCTGGGGCTGCTCTGTCAAATGATTCATGAATGTTGGCCACAAACATTTTCCCTTGTAGAAAACAGGGCCCCGTGCTGAAGTCAGGGTTGCGGGCTGTGTTTACTGTGTACACACTGTCGGGGCTCATGCAACCCAAACCCTAATATGGGTAGTTAACATTTAACAGAGTAGGACATGGGTCATCACCCTGTGAGGATTGGCAGAAATATATCTCCTCATACTCCCACTGCTTGTGAGTCACAATGAAAGTTGCAACCTTTATGCAGGTGATGTTGTTTTAACTGTAGAGAGGTAAAGCAATAATTACATGTCGAATCAGGTTGCAAGGAAAATGTCTACAGAGAATGTTAAAATGAACAAATCTGACATTTTCCTTATGAGTTTATTCTCTACCTTAAGTATTCACTTATTATTGATTATATTAATTATACCTCATACAGAATGATGTTCATTTTGTAAATGATTGTACAATTTAAAGTAAAATAGACTATAAGCGGTAATGCTTTAGGGCGTGGCTACCTTGTAATTGATCGTCACTAACACTGTTTAACGGTTTGAGTGCCCGGTTTGAGTTTTTCCAAAATACTAGTCCCAAACTAACAAGGTAGGTCAAGGTGACTGTACACTTCTCCTATACAGTTTATGCAAACAATCCATATTTGCACAGCACCTATAGCGTACAAAATAACTTTCAACATTGCAAAACCATGAGCTTGTAAGTCACGTTCGTAAATAATTTCTTTATGTACATTTTGTCAGATTCCTGTGAATGATGAACTAGCCATGCAACAATAACAGAGAACAGCTGTGACCTCAGGAAAAGTCACTACAGGTCAGTTGAAAACACTGACACATATGAGGTACCATATTTATGTGTATAACATTAATAACTGTATAACCTTCAGTAGATGCGAGAGGCATGTCCTCAGTTTGGAGAAGCAAACATTGGTTATTTTGGGTCTTTGGTGAATCAGAAACACCCAAAGTTACACAAAGACACAAACTAACCAGTTTAGGCAGAGGTAGACCTGCAACCCCCGTGTTCTGTGAGTTAAAATTACAGTTTTCTTCAATGTAGTCTGGCGGCTTTCAAGAGAGCACTCACTGTTCTCAGTTTTCTGTCACAAAAAGATGTCTCACAGCGAATTAAAGCTTTGAAGATGTTCCTTATATGGCGTCACTGAAATCGATGTTTGCTTGCTTGAATATCTGCCTCCGTCGACAGCAGTACTATTTACTTATCAAACGTTGTAAAGTCTGCCATCTACTGTAGCAAATACACCAACTATAAATAAGTACCCATTACAATTCCTCTTTAAAACATCTGAACAGTCCCTTTTAAGAAAATAAATGAGAGCTAGGTTGAACATTGCAGGAAAACTACAGTAACCTACTGCTTGATACATTTGACAACATTCAAAGTTGTCAAATCATTTAAGTTCAATGTTCCGTTGATGAAATGTGCATGGTTAATCAAACTGATGCCCATTTTAAATCCAATTACTGACATTTGGCTTGAGCTGAACTTTTGATATCCGGAGGAAACTGAATAATCCATGCAGATATTGATCAGAGTTAATCATTGACCACATTCCAGACAGTGTATAAAGCCCAGGATCCTCACTGTACGTTCGGTTAGAGCGGAGAGAGAGGGCTGCCATTTGTCCACCGAACATCACGACACACATGTCGCCACCACGACGACAACATGAGAATTACACCTATTCACGTATTGTTGGTCCTGGCGGCTGCCTGTGTCCCGGCCCTCTGTGGCTCAGAGGAGCCCGTGGCCCCGGTGGAGACCCGCTCCCGCTTTGCCGCTCTGGACGATGTGCGTCTCCTGGCTAACGGCCTCCTCCAGCTGGGTCAGAGCCTGCGGGAGTTTGTTCAGAAGACAAAAGGACAGATAAACGACATCCTCCAGAAGATCAACATCTTTGACCGCTCGTTTTACCAGCTCTCAGTGCTTGCCAATGAAATTAAAGAGGAAGAAGAGGAACTGAAGAAAACTACGGTGGTGCTGAAAGCCAACAACGATGAGATCAAGGGCCTGTCTATTGAGATCAACTCCAAAGTGGACAACATCCTGCAGGAGAAGAGCCGTCTGCAGGACAAGGTGGAGGGACTGGAAGAGAGGCTGAGCAGCCTGTCGCACGGCCTGCTGACAGGAGAACAAGTGGCAGAGATCAACGGCCTCAGGGTGAGCCACCGCTGCTGGAAAGGCTTTTTCTTTCTGGTGCAGTGGAAATATTTCTGTAAGATCTTCCTGCTGTCCTCGGGTCACATTTGACATGGTTAAAGGTTTTTCTAATTCTAAATCTAACTTTATACAATCTGGTTATTATGTACTTTCATTAAAGCACCTGAAATAGTTTCCAAACAGATTCCTAAATAAACTTGGACATATAAGTCTCTTATAATCCATCAAGATAAGCCCCTTTTATCCAAACTATTGTCAGAATAATTCAAAAATGTTGCAATTTTTTACCTCAAAACTTTATTTATGTGTAAATGAGGTGTAAACGAGGTCTATTGACCATACATTCCATGAGTTGGATTGAAAAGGTATAAGCAAGTTGTTATGATGGTTTCATGCTGAAAGCTTTATAAACAGTCAAATACGGACAAAATGTGATCAGAAGACAACACAAGGGTTAAGATACAACACTTCTACCAAAGTAGCATGTTTTTTTGCTTACCCATGCTTTGTTTTGCATTTGTTCTCCAAATGTATGAAGGGAGTATTTTATGTGATATTAACAATAAATAGCACCATTCTATAACTGCTCCCATGATTCCACCTTTCTTCCGGGCTCAGGAGGTGATCCACAGCCAGGAGCGGAGCATCACAGAGCTGCTGAAGGCTGTGAGGGAGCAGAGCGATCAGCTCAACCACCAGAGGGTTCAGCTCAAGACTCTGGAGGAAAAGGTAACTGCTCGGGACCGTTGAAAATGTTTTATTGGCGAAGAGGGTGTTAAAGGGACACCCTTTTTTAATTGTTATCAGTCTATTAAATGGCTATTATCAGTTGTCATCTAAAGCATAGATTTTAGGTGGTATGGCCCTTCTCTACCTCTTATTTGGCTCAGTAGGCTATTGCAAGCTGTATCACCTTGTAGGGAGGTTAAAAATAATTAGGGGGCAACCTACGACGTCATAGTAATTACAGGAGAAAAGAAGGAAGCCAAGTGCAAAAATACACAGGACTTTTATCCAATAGTATTTCCTGTACGCTACATACAGTACGTAAGCTAACGTGTGTACGTAAGCTAACGTATGTACTTATTTAGCTTAAGCAACGTTTAAACCTTAACAAGTAGTTTTGTTTCAATTCACAATGTGAACCGCATGTTAAAAACTGCAGGCTAACACGGCCAGACCCAGCTCTAGACTGCCTACGCTGGAGAATGATCTAGCAAAAGTGCTAAACCCATCATAATTCAACACAATGGGAAAATCATAACAAGGGTAGAAAAACGAAGCCATGTGAGAAAAAAATCCAGGGATTTTATCCCGGAGTTTGTCCTGTTGCCTAATTTAAATTGACTTGCTAAGTACGCTAAATACATATGCTAATGCTAACTTAGGTAAAACTGCCACTACCAGGCTAGCCCGGCCTGCCCCCTCTCTACATCATACTTCCTGCACTATTGGGAAAGAAACGTTCTTGGTTGTTTGTGTTTATTCAGCCAATCCCAATTGGCAGCTTTTAAAATCCCAGAATGTCCCAACATTGCTGAATAAATAGCGGAGATAGCGTAAGTGAGAATTCTGAGGAATCAATGGCTCATACCTCCTGTTAGTCATATTAGAAGCTTCAAAATACTAGTGATAACAACTGATAACAGTCTTTTAATGGATTGATGACATTTAAAGTGGGTGAGAGTCTAGTTCCCCTTTTTGCTTAGGGTCATATCTTTTGGGATGGCCTTTTCAACATTTATCACACTTTCCTTCTTTCGTTGTGAGATTTATTGTAAGAGAATTTTTTTTTTAGTTATCACATTCATATTTAAAGCTGTCTGGGAGAAACGTTTCCAATGTGTCTTGTAATTTAGGATGTCATACATATCTGGCTATAGAGTAATCTGATATTTTCATTATTTCATGGAATATAAGGTTAGTACGTTAGCACACGTTAGAGTGGGTCAATATTTGCCATTTTGTTAGGATATTAAATATATTATTTTGAGATATTTTGTTGGAGGGTGTTGCATTCAAGGAACGGTAGCTTGAAAGGTAGCTTTTTTTTGTTTTATTATTAAATACGCCCCTCCCACAGCCCCATCATTTTCATACAATCCTTAATTAGTATTGGAAAGGCATTTCTAATCTCATGGCCTTTCAGCTAGTTGCTGTGTGACAGCTCAAAACTGATGTTGTAACTCTTTAATCTTAAACACTAAAGAAAACGTATTTTGCAGAAAAACAACCTTTAATGTGGAACCCACATTATTTCACCATGATCAGCATTAGGATTATGTCTTTATGCTAAAGTTTGTGCTTATTATTTCTCCACAGTTTACAGTCAACACATTGGCCCAGGAGACCATTGAGAGGATGCCTGAAACCTACAACAATGAAGCACCAACACTCACCCCTTATTTGACCTCAAACTTTAACAACGACATGACGAGTAAGGAAAATAAAACATTTGCAAATGTCGAGTGATATTAGGATCTGGCATCTTTTATTTTTAGCAGGCCCAACACTTTTGCCATGTCCATCGATTTGGAATTGTAATGTGACAATTTCCATACATTTTTCGCTTCCCATTTCATACCTACCTGTCTGCCTGATACACATTTTCAGCTTTTACTGAGCAATCAATTATCCTGCACACGTTTTATTGCTGATATGAACTGCTGACTGTCTGGTCACAAGTGCACTGCTCCAGATTTAAAGCTAATCTTTATGCAGGGCAGTTTTAACTATAACATTATACTTGTGGGCTTTATTAAAATAGAGCTGCCATTGGACTGCAGTGACCTGTTCAACGGAGGGGAACAAGTCAGTGGCCTCTATGTCATCAGACCCACCGGAGCGGAGCCCTTTATGGCTTTTTGTGACATGAGCAAAGGTACTGTACCAACACACACATATTCAACTTTAACAGAGCACAGGACTAGTTTCTTCATATTGTATACCTTGTTTAGTCTTTATTAAGTCAACCAATCTATATTTATATTTTACTTAAAGTTGTAAACCTAATTTAAAGCAACACTAGAACATTTAGATTTTCTTTAGCAGTATAATGCACCTGTGTAGAGAGTGGGTTCCATGCATGGACTGTGTCAAGTGAATGTTCTAATATGTTTAACGATTATTAAAATCCAGTTCTTGAAAGGCAGACTCAGCCACTAACAAAACAAATACAGATAGAACTTTAAAAGTAGTGATTGTTTTTTCCCTTTTTTCCCATTTTAGATCATGGAGCCACAGTCATCCAGCGAAGAAACGGCGGCTCAGTAAATTTCGATCAAATCTGGGAGAAGTATGAAAATGGGTTTGGAGATTTTCAAGGTGAGAGACACAGCTATGTTCTCCAGACTTTAATTACCCATGTTATAGTTAGAACATTCATTCTCATCTGCCAAATTTGAAATGACTTGACGTATATCATGATTATAACATTACAACCTCTGTAAGTGAAAATATTCTGTACGTTTGTGTGCATCACTTCTCAAAGGTGCTTGTTAAATCATGTCAGCTGTGACCGCTAAAGGATGTTTCTCTAACAGGGGAGTTTTGGCTCGGTCTCAGAAAGATCCACTCTCTGGCCGCTCAGGGAAACTCCGTCCTTCAAATCGAGCTGGAAGACTGGAAACAGGACAGGCGCTTCATAGAATACAGATTTAACCTTAATGGCCCTGAGAGCAACTACACCATTCACCTCACGCATCTGTCTGGAGAGGTGCCGGACCCCATGAGCAACCACTCTGGCATGATGTTCTCCACCAAGGACAGGGACAATGACAACCTCCAGGGCTTCAACTGTGCCCAAGACTACACAGGTACTAGGGATGTAACTGGATATGTTATTTGAAAAGCACAAATAATGCAGTAAAAATGTTTTTTTTTTCTATCTAAAATGTTTTTTCTTTTTACAAGATAAAAAAGTAGAGTAAGAACGTGTTTACATTTTATAATCAATCAATCAATTTGAAGCTCTCAAGGCACAAAGATTGCATTGTCAATGAATATTAGGATTGGAAATACAATATTTGCCCGGTTTAACGTGTATTTAAGTTTCCTGTATAAACCACGACCACTTGCGTTGTTCTCTCCGAATACAAATAAAAAATGTTAACAGATACAGCTAAAGAATCTATCTAATATTATCTAATCTGTAACACATAGTAGTGCAGCAATGACGTAGTTTGGCCGACCTGGAAGTTAGCATCGCAAGGGCTCACTCGACAGAAAGCAATTGGATTTTTCAATTGGATTTCGGTATATTGCAGAAAAATACGTTCTGTGGCAAACCCACATTTTGTTCAGCGTGATAATCTTCACATAATTATACCACTTTTTTAAAGCGTAAATGCAATCAGAAAAAAAAAAGCAGAAGTAAACAGCTAACGTTAGGCTATTAACAAAATACATCACGTGGCATGGCTGCGCATCACCACCGCTAAGCTAAAGGCGGCTAGTGTTTGGTGTGGTGTTGTTTGATAGTTTATTTTGTCACTTTTTAGCATCCGCCATTTTGGTGACACATAGAAGCTTTGTACATTCACGTGTGGGGTAACATTTTTTAAGCTTCTGCTAACCATAGACCTTATTTCTGGCTGTTAACCACAAACATGTTCAAAAAGCCATTGACTTCAAGATGAGGGAAACAGAGTGTGAAGTGCTTAGTCATTTCTGGGTTTGAGGACTCATTCCTGCACCACTCTATTACAGATATAGGATAAAAATATCTGACAGCTCTGTACATCTCTTACAGGTGGATATGTTTACAGTAATGAATACTTTTCAGCTGAACAACAAGTCATTTCTGTCTTCTTCCAGGTGGATGGTGGTACAACGCTTGCGGAGATACCAACCTAAATGGGAGATATTTCCACATGAGACCCAAGGGGCGCTCGGATCGTAAGAGAGGGATTCAATGGAGGCTGGGCCGAAAGGCGTCTTACTCCCTCAAGTTCACCCAGATCTCTGTACATCCTGTGTCTCCCCCTAGCACCATCTCCACCACTTCGGCCTCCTCTGAAGCAGGGGTCTTTCACCACCTGCATCATTCAGTAAATAAACATTAACAGTGACCTCTCCATGAGCTTTGGCAATGCTTCATGTGGCAGCCGTGGTTTAAGAAGGCTTGTGCAGAAAGGAAGATGTTTTTCTCCAAGTGACAAGCATGCTTAACTGAGGAAGCTGAACAAATGTATAACTGCCTGCTAGGATCATCTTTATAATACTCTTGCATTGTGAAACCTCAAAGTTAGCAGTTACAATTTATCGTCACTCAATGTATCTCAGAGGACAAAGGTTATGGAGAAGAAGTTAAAACATACAGCCATATTTAAGCAGTTTTTATATTGGGTCACATTGACTCTCAGTATAGGTTAACATACAGTAGGGGGACGGACCCCTTAAATGGATCACAAGATACAATCTAAGGAGAGAATTAGCAGGATGAGAAAGACTGCTACAGAATTGATCTTACTAAAACTTCTTTAAGGGGTTTTTTGTCTTGTGAAATACTGTACAGATCATAGAAATATGAGGAAACGCACATGTAACTATTTTCCCAGTTCATTTGAGTAGAACAAATGATGGCGATTGTTAGGAAGACTGGCTAGTTAGCTTTGCCTTCTCTGGAGGGAAAGGTATTGAGGTGGAAGGAATGTTAAACCTGATGGACACAGGCCTGCTGTTCTGTTCAGCTCATCTTCTGTAACAAACATAACATTAAAGCATTGTTAAATTACTAGCTAGCTAATCAATTAAAAGAACAAAGTTATCACACATCTGGGGATATCAATGTGCCTTCCTGTGATAAGGGTGTGTCAATGATACATTTGTTGTTGTATTGGACTCATTTACTTTAACTCTCTATACTTTATATTGTACTATTCCAAGCTCTAGTTGTGTAGTCATCATTACTGCACAACCTCAGTTCAGTGAGTCTGCACCTTGCCACACTTTTGTTTATATGGAAGTTTATACGGAAGTTAGCTTGTTGCAGTGACTGCAAAACCGGCCCTCGCACTGACCTTCCTACCAGTGGACTTGACATGGCCATTCTAGTCCTATTCTATTGTTATGGTACAGAGTCAACTCCTCTGGAATCTTAAACATTATTTAATAGTTACAAGGGCTGAATTTAATGATTATTTCCTCGATTAATTGTTTAAAAAACGTCGAAAAATATTTAAAAAAAGACTATAATAACTAATGTGACAACGTCAGGTCCAGAGTCCAAAACATCAAAGGATTAGGCCATTTATGATAAGAAATGACCTAAGTACCTAATCAATCGTCAGGATATTTGCTGACATGACATCCCGAGCAGATATTGTTTTATTTTCACAGGTCATTAGGCAAAAAAGGTTGGGAACCATTTCCAGATAAAAAACACTCATCTTTACTGTTTTTGATTCTTTGAGGTGTGGATATCTGTAACTGAAAACATAACGAAAACCCAGATTTTACTTCTAAAACATCCTATTTGTCATTATGGACTAATTTGGGGGTTACCCCATCAGAGCTAGGGCCTTAGATTCTAACTGTTTTGCAGTCACTGCAACAAGCTAACTTCTGTATAAACTTCCATTTAAACCAAGCTGTGGCAAGACTCAGGCACAGAATGATCTTTCTATGTCAACAGAGATCTGACACAGAGTAGTGTCATCGTTGGACTAAAAACACTGACTTTGTTTTTATGTGAAAGCATAGTAAATGATTGACTATGGCATGTTAACTATTACTCCTTTCTAAATCCGGGATCATTGTGATGTCCAACTATTTTGTGCTCGTTGTTACAGCCAATAATAAACTCTAGAGGGCAGTGTTGTTCTGTCTTTGCTTTGTAAACAGACTGCTGGGAACCATATCTATATTTTGTTTGTTCTCCTAAAGACTCACTCTTTTTTCTAACACTCATCTTTATGATAAGAAAATCAAGGCAAATACATATGCTAGTTAATTTTAAAGGACACCTATCATGCTATATTTAAATGATATATTGTAGGGCCATACCTATATAAGGTATATTTATACGTTTCTGTTTTCAAAATACCAAACAGATCATGCATTTTAGCCATGCCTCATTTCGCTCTATGTGCTGTTTGCTGTCTACGGGGCTGATTCTGTGAGCTGCAGCTGACCACGCCCCCCTGCAGGAGAGGGGAGCCGTGCTCTGATCAAGTCAAGAGGGGGAGAAAAAAAGATCTCCGTCCTCCGTGTTTTATTATATAGAGTCGTTATTCATTTGTTTTAAAGCTCAATAAATAACAAAGAAGACCTTTGACCGGCACTTTTCTAATTTTGTCCGGAAGATTTAAACTTTAACGGACATCTTGACCGGCGAAAGAAACTGAAACTGAAACTCTGCTGCACGGTCCCCTCGTTCCTTGGAAGAGGCGGAGAGGTGGGTGTTTGTCATCTGCTGGTGGACTAACCGGAGAGAATTACAGTGCTTGCCTCGACGGGGAGGGATTGCATTGAATTAAAGCAGCGGGAGCAAACGCTTGCCTCGGGGAGGGAGAAAGAAAGCCACAGCGGAGAATAAACAGAAGGGTAACCATGGTAACTATGGGCGGGAAGTCTTCTTCGCTGCTTTTGTGGCAGACTACAGTGCCACTTACAGGCCTGGCATATGTACTACAGCGTCTCCAGCGCTTTCGAGCAGCAATGGCCGTGGCCCAACCCCACATTCCCCTGATAGGTGGAGAGTTGGCCCTCTGTCTGAAACCAGAGCCCAGTCTGTTCTGATTGGTTAGCTGGCCGGCTCTGTTGTGATTGGTCAACTGTTAAGAGATGTCCCGCCACGAGTGCTAGACAATAGAAGCACAAGGGTTACATGGTGATGTCATTATGTTACAGAAGTAAACAAAGGAGTCCAATGGAGGTGTTTCAGGCAGGGGGGGAGTGTGTGAGAGAGAATCTCCCTCTGGAGGGAACTTTGGGATTGTAGCCTTTGCAGACCATTTACATGCACACAAACCTATATAACACACTACAGGAAAGGAAAACCCCCAAAAGCATAATATGGCCTCGTTAAGGTAAGAAATACACTTTGGAAGTTTCACCAGTTTGAAATGTTCCAATATTCACCTGTAGTGTGTCTGCTTTTAAAAAAGGGGAAATATTCCCTCCTGAAATAGCGCTCCTAGATTAGAGATGCCATCCTTCTTTTTGCATATCAGAACATGGAGCACAGCTGCAGCCGTTCAGACGGACAAATAGATCCAATAACACCTCAGTACTTCCACTCTGACACACCCAAACACACTGCTCTGTGGCCGGGCCTGCAGCCTTGACAGTGATCTCCCTGCACATGTGTGAAGGAGCGTCTTCGGTTACCTCCCATGCCTCTGCACACACATTGGTTTGGAAGGTTATTTTGGGCCTCAGAAGTACCACAGTGAAATAACAGGAGGAGTCAGGATCATACACTCCCACTCTGCCCCTGTGTATACTTCCCCATGTCAACTGACAGGGGATTTCCCTCTGAACAACACGTTCCTTCTCTGGGCTCTTGCATTAAGTTGGATTTACATTTGAAACAATGGACAACAGTCCTCTGCAGGTGTTAACGGTCCCTACAGCCCCCTACCCCGACCAGAGGCCCGGCACCAGCGGCCTGAGGAAAAAGGTCTACGTATTCCAGTCCAGGAGGAAATACCTCCACAACTACATCCAGAGTATCTTCTCCTCCATCGACCTGCGGGACCGACAGGGATCCACTGTGGTGGTCGGAGGGGACGGCCGCTTCTTCAACAGAACCGCTGTTGAGGTCATTGTGCAGATGGCAGCTGCCAACGGGGTCAGTGTCCCCATGTGTGATTGTTTGTGTGAGCATGCTGTTAAATTGGTGTTTGTGTACATGTGTGGGCGGATGTGAGCATGTGGGTGTCACCATGTTCTTATCCTTTTGTTGGCATAAGTTGTACCAACCTCATCTCTTATCAGTATCCAATTTGCAGCCTTTGAAACATGCATGTTTTTAAAGAGGGACATTTTTTTTTACACAATTTAATAAATTGAAGACAATAATTTAATGTAAGTTGCATTGTATTGTAAGTATATATGAGGGAGGCTGTGGCTCAGTGGATAGTGTGCTGGACTTTGAATCAGGGGATAGCAAGTTTGAGTCCCATGACATGTAATGTAATGTAAAATGTAATGTACAGTATATTATATATTGCCAAAGTACATTCAAAGACTCCCCTATTTAAATTGTTTTATTATTTTGCAGATATCTGAAAACAACTAATTTATTTGTCTTGTATAATCTTAATTTAGTAAGTCAATTTGGACTTTTGCCCACATCCTTAAACTCCACCCAATTTAAATCCTGTTTCCAGAATAAGATAAATGGCTTGCTTGCACTTCAGATCAAACGTAGTCTTAACCCGCAGCCATTTTTTCGCTGGTGACCAATCGGTTATGGGCAAATGCAACTCCTAACCGAGATAAGAAGGAAGAGAGATGGTTTACTCCTTATCTAGGCAAATTAAGTTACTCCATCATCAACTCAAATATGTTCTGCTCCTTCCCGAATGATCGGGCATGTGAGCTGCTTGATTTCCTTATACTTGCCCTGGGAGGTGGCATAATGAAATCAGTATTCATTCCTTTTTCCAAATACTTGCATGTGCAATTGCCTGATGAAATTACAATTATAATTTGCAATTGGGAGCCGTTGCTCATCAGAATCTGTGAGTCATAATCAATGCAAGACAGTGATAGAAGACAGTTTAATGCAATATAACAGCAGAGCCTCTCTGCCATAACAATTCAGCCAGTTGCTCCCGTATACGGCTCCTTCACATAGAAAAAAAACATGTTTTCTATTCTCTTGCCAGGACCAGTAATGAGCTCTCTGTGATCCAACAGTTTAAATTACACAACCTTAAAGTGCCTGATGCTTTCTCAGTAGGATAGTTAGAGAGATTTAAATTACACTCACACATAATAAAACTTGCCATAACTGTCATTCATTAAATGAAGTCCCAGTTACTTTAAGCAGGACGAACCAAACCTGATATTCTGTGACATTCCCTTCCCTCCCCCACTTAGATAAATTAAGACACACACTCCTCGAAGCCAACTCTCACACACCTGTGTGTCATTTCCTCAGGTGGGTCGTATGATCATTGGACACCACGGGATCATGTCCACGCCGGCCATCTCCTGTGTGATCAGGAAATACAAAGCCATCGGTGGCATCATCCTCACTGCCAGCCACAACCCCGGGGGACCTGATGGAGACTTTGGCATAAAGTTCAATACTGCAAACGGAGGTTTGGAAACTGGAGAGGAGGAAGCATGCAGGGGCATCAGCCAAGAGAAAAATAGTGTTACGAGAGAAGTTAACAAGAACACTTTTAGACACAGTGATGAGATCAAATGTCTGGAATAAACACATTCAAAAGATCTGCATGGTTTTACCAATTAATATCCAAAACAACTTTATATTATCCTCAATCGTCGACAGTTCTTTAGTACACCACTAAGTGCAATATCATGTGTTATGTTGAGACTATTCTTCTTCATGTAGGTCCAGCAAAGGAGGCTGTCACAAACAAGATCTTTCAGATCAGCAGGACCATCGAGGAGTTTGCCATCTGCCCCGGACTGCAGGTGGATCTGACCAGTCTGGGAAAACAGATGTTCGATCTTGAGAACAAGTTCAAACCCTTTTCAGGTGAAGTGCAACATCTGTCAGACACCCATTACTTCAAATAGGAGAAGATAGAGGTAATGAGAGGAACAAATGTTGGTGTGTTGATGTTATTACGTGAAGATGCTTGATACGTTTATTAAAGACTTGTTTTATTTTATGAACTAGTGAGATTACGCACTTTTTGTATGGAAGAGAATTAGGGCCTGGCAAAAGGGGGAAAATGTCCAAGGAGGGAATAAAATGTAAGAATTTAATTGGAGTAAAGGCAAGATGTCAAGAACAAAAGTTTAACTTTCAATGTAAATTTGAGCATTTTTTACAAAATAAATAAAGTTGAAATATTTGCAAAAAGTTCAAATGACATTGTGAGAAATAACTTGTTTATAATAACATCAGACTTTAAATAATAACTTAAACTACTACAGTAGCTTTATCACATAATAAAAAAAACATCTTTATTAGCAAAGTTTCGACTTTATTCTTAACATGCACATTCTTCTCTGCTATGCTTGGCCCTAATAGTCTTCCGTATATTCTTCAGTGATCCTTTTCATCATTTATTATTTGATAATAATGTATACTTTTCTTACTGTTTGTTGTGTCCAGTGGAAATTGTGGACTCTGTGGAATCCTACGCTAACCTGTTGAGGAACATCTTTGACTTTTCTGCGCTGAAGGAGCTTTTATCTGGAGAAAACCACATCAAGATCAAACTGGATGCCATGCATGGAGGTGAGAGGATATTAACCAAGAGCATGTCATCTCATCAAAAATATTCTCTGTCACTCTGAATACAAAAGACAGAAAGATTATCATGTCTAAACATGCAGGGTTACTTTATCGTTGTTTTGGTGATTCCATTGTCACATTAGTTTTGATCTTAATAGTAATATAAGGAATATTAATGTATAACACTTATAATTGTTCTTATATTGTAAAGATATGTATATATTGAAAAACATGAAGTGTTGTTCTAGGCTTCGATATAGTGTTGGAGAGGTGGCATTGGATTAAAGCAGTGGTTCTCAAACTTTTTCTGACAGGCCCCCCCTTTGGAGAAAAAAAAAAGTCGGGCCCCCCCCAACACAAATAGTCACATAATGGGCTAAGTTAACATTTATTAAAATACATCAATATGAACGTGAGCATTCCTTTCAAAAAAATAAAAAAATCAGTGATAATAAAACAATGCTCCATAAGTCTGTGTGCTCAAAGAAATATATACAATTGTGCAATCCCTTTGCTAGAACAATGAGTTATAATACTTTGCCACTTTGCAATCTGTGCAAAAAAATGAAAAGAAAGAAAATGCTGATATTTGGTAAAAAGGTGTCTTATCATTAGTGGCTGCAATGAGCCTGTTTTGCACTGCACATTTCTTCAAAACGGGGTTGCAGGCTCAGTGGCGGAGCCAGAGATTTCTTTTGGGGGTGCTGTGGGGTAGCTTGACGTTTCATAGAGGGTGCTCAAACATTTAGGGTTTCCCATTAAGTTACCGGGCGCTACAGTGGAATTTTCTACTGTAACAATCCCCACGCACATACACAGTGTACCCGCGACAGTTACAATGAAGGCTCGATAATCAGCTCATGGCATATAGGTGTAAGCAGGGGTAAAGTGCTATTTTTATAAGTGGATGGTGGACCTAACATTGGGGGGTCCGGGGGCAAGCTCCCCCGGGAAGGATTTTTTTTTAAATATTGAAGTTAAAAGCATCAATCTGGTGCACTTTGAGAACAAAATGAAGAGATCTATGGATACCTCTCTCAACACCCATATGAAACAGAACTGTAAACAGATTTACTTTTTCTTTATGGATATTTTACTAATCACCCTTTTAAACTTTATTCTTTTTTTACTGTCATATAGTATTTCATAACTGTTTTTCCTTTTTTCTCTTATTTTTTTTATAACTATAATGATCATATAAACGTGTGCCTCGGAAATAATTGTTAACATTAATCGTGACCAAACCGTTTGAGACCCACTGAGATAACTTAGACTAAAGTTAACTATCTAAACACTGAGAGAGTCCTTTAGCTCACTGAACCTCTCAGTCTGACAGGAGAGGACTCTCCTCCACCTTGTTGTGGAAAAAGCTCCTTATATCTGTTAGCGTAGCTCGCTAGCACCAGAAGCTAACAACAACGATCTCGGGTACCGGTGCGCTCTCTCTCTCGCTCGCGCACGCACACAAAATTGCTCGTTCCACACACACACAGAGCCGAGCTTGAATGAAACAGAGACCCAGATGTATTTGTACTGTACTGTATCATATTATTTTCTAATCAATAATTTTTCAAATTATGATTTTTCTTTAAAAAAAATAAAAAAATAGTTTTCCTCCTGGTCTCTCGCACCCCCCTGTTATGCCCCCCACTTTGAGAAACACTGGATTAAAGGAACTGTTGACTTAAGAATAATTCAAAAATGATCAGGTTACTAAAGCTATTTAAAGCGTCCCCAAACATTGAAACTCGATCTAATGGGCCAACAGATCTCACATCCCCTGTGCCAACATTTAACAGGAAGTCATAAGAATTTATATTTATAGTGTTTCATTTTTACAAGATACAACACCCCTACTGCTTTTGCCCTGGACTTTCTCTCTATTTCTCAAGCCATAGACACAATACAAATCAAAACGCTAACTCTTTTGTAGTTTTTGCAGTATTTTCCAGTCTTTGTGCTTAGATAACCAACAGCTGGCAGTGACTTTATATCTACCTAGCAACAACCTCCACATTTGAAAACGTTGAGCCAGTGGGGAAGGGCCTTAAAGCAAAAATGATTTTAAATATCCAGCAGGGGCATCTGTTGCAAAATCTGAATGTATAGAAGTCTATGAGAAAATTACACTATTTCTCAGTTCATTTACTACCTTTGTGAATATTTCACTAATCATTTTATGGTCTCAATTGCTAGTGGAGAGCCTTCTTTCAAGTGTCTGTTTAGATATTGTCTTTCTTATTGTTAGAACTTGAACCCTTTGACAGTGTTTTCAGTTCATCAAAGTTTCAGTTAATCCTTATCACCCTGTCACTCCTTGTTACAAAAAAACAAGAATGAGACCACCAAAAGATGAGAAGCCATCAGACAAAATCAAAACCATAGTACACAAACCAATGGGTGACATCACAAGGGACAGTTTAGCCATCATGAATCCAAAGGTTTGTGCTATGTACAAATATAAAAATGAACATTTAAAAGTATTATGTTTGTTTGGCCACCGCTCACTGCAGCATGTTCTAAATTGATTAATCAGCATCCAGTATTAAAATAAGCCCAACAATTGAATTCCAATTTCGTACAACCCCATATTTGACTTCCGTAGTTCATAATTGTCTTTATATCTTATCTCTGTTTCTCTTCTCCCCAGTGGTAGGACTGTATGTAAGGAGGATACTCTGTGAGGAGCTGGGCTGCCCAGCCCACTCTGCCATCAACTGTGTCCCTCTGGAGGACTTTGGGGGTCTGCACCCCGATCCTAACCTCACCCATGCTGCAGATCTGGTTGAGAGCATGAGAGACGGACAGTATGACTTTGCTGCAGCATTTGATGGTGACGGGGTAAGTGTACTGTGGGGGAAACTTCTGTGTAGCAATGCATTGGGAGTCACCGACTCAGGAAGGAGACACGGTGAGAGTTGGAGCTTTTGATGTCAAACACTGATGGGTTTATTCAGAGTATCGGCCGGAGGATTCACATCACAAATCAAAGAGTCAGAGGTTCTGACTACACGGTAGAGTTGCCACGTCAATTCTGAAGAGCCTCTCTCTATGCTAGACCTTTTAACTGGTTCACAGAGAGTAATCAACATCTCTGAAGGAGTAGACTAAACAGCTGGGAACACTGAACCACCTGCGTCCGACACTCATGGCCTCAAGGATTTCACATCTTAGAGTCCACAAACACCGATAAAGAAGTGCCTCAGCATTCTCACAACAAGTACCATTCGTGCCAGACAAGTTGACCGGTCACAAACTGGTGACAACAACACATATGGCACCAAGGCCTTTCCTTAAAGGAGATAACAGACGTCAGAGTAGATCATAAAACGTCACAGAGCAAAAGGTTAGATATCTAGAAGAATTATTCCTTAACATGTACCACTGTGCCTTTCTTTAGGTTTTCTAAAATGAAACCAACACAAATAATCTCTGACCCTTGTCTGCCTTTCTAGGACCGTAACATGATCCTCGGTAAGCACGGCTTCTTCGTCACCCCTTCTGACTCTGTGGCTGTGATAGCTGACAACATCTTCTGCATCCCATACTTCCAGCAAACTGGGGTGAGAGGCTTCGCCCGCAGCATGCCCACAAGCGCAGCCTTAGACAGGTAAAAACACACAGCCATCACTTCTACAACCACTGAGTGAGGTTAGAGGGGGAAATGATTTATAAAGGGATCAAAGTATTGCTACTGATAGACAGTATTCCTACAAACCATGTTAAAGTTGTGTCAAGGATTATTGTGTTTGTAAACAAATTACAGTTTGCAGTGTTATTTTGAACACAATTTATTTTTTAAATTGCCACTTCTCTAGGAAATAAAACGGCAGCTTGACTAAACCTATAATGTAGTTTTTGTAACAAGCAGCACTTCTTGAACTTGTTATTATTAAATCACTGAGAATGGAGAAATAATAACGTTTTTGGTAAATGTTTTTTTTCAAGTGTATGAATAAAAATTACTATTTGTCTTATTATAGCAGTGGATATTACTTTAAAAAAAGTAAAACTCTATCATCTTGTACACGATTTCCCATGCTTTCATGCCTTAATTTACCGCACTGCGTTCATCAGTGCACAACAGATTTGAGGAAAACAAAAATATACTCCCTTTTGTCCTGAATCAGGAATACTTTTCGAATCTTATTGTGAGATTTTATAAGATTCTCATCAATAATGCCCTGATGTTCGAAGTTGAGGCCATGTGAAACTTAGAGTACTTATGTCGCAATATATTTAAATGAAATTGTTGCAATTATAATTTAAAGGTTCACTGTATTCTTTCCTTGTATTCCCAGAGTAGCCAAAGCAACACAAATAGAGTTATATGAGACTCCCACTGGCTGGAAGTTCTTTGGGAACCTAATGGACGCAGGCAGACTGTCTCTGTGTGGAGAAGAAAGCTTTGGCACAGGTATTGTACTGAAAGTTATTAGATCAAAAGATTGTAATTAACTTAGTGTCGTGGGTAAAAGACTCTAATGTCATTTAATAACATCTCGTCTTTCAGGTGGAGACCATATCCGTGAGAAGGACGGGCTGTGGGCCGTGCTGGCATGGCTTTCCATCCTGGCCTCCAGACGGCAGAGTGTGGAGGACATCCTGAGGGAACACTGGCTCAAATATGGAAGGAACTACTACACCAGGTGAGACGTCCACACACCTGTGTTGTTTATCTGTTGTTTTGTGTTCAGAGTTTACACATACATAAACTATTAAAAAACAAAGAAATAAGTAGAAATAATGTTAATTTTTTATTTATACGGATGTAGTTTGGATTTATGGTACAGATACAGGTGAAGAAGATGCAGGACATGGCTGACACCTAGTGGAATGTATGTGACATTACATCTTTTTTAAAGACCACTATCTAGTAAATACAAAATATAACGTGATGATGTCAGGGCTTTTTCTAAAAAAAGTATTTCCCTTTGTGGAAATAAGTACCAAATGTAACCAGATATATTATATATATTCTGCATTAAGACTTTCAGACTCTATGTATTACTTTCGAAAGGCTTTTCTCCTGTAGATCAACCTCTCTCACATAATAATATAAGATAAGATTAGATAAGAAGGACCTCGGTAATGTAACCCATTGTTAATGTTGTTAATGTTATCACTATTGAGTCAACACACATGGAGAAATTATTTACTTTTCCTTCATATTTTGTGTCTTTTGTTAAGGAAGTAGCCTCATTAAATGTGCAATTGGCATTTATTCACGTCAATGATTCATCAGTTAATTGTAATTCATTTACAAACCCATGGACTTTAAAATCCCCTAAGTGTTCCAGAAAGACATTTACTGAGTATTATTTTGGAAATTGGTAGATGGTGCCTGTCATAGCGTTGGCCTCCCATTAAACTCACTTGAGACCGCTGTAGAGTAAGAGCTCTTACTTATGTAACAGAATAAGTGTTCTGTTTTCTGTCTAGATATGACTATGAGAACATAGACATAGATGCGGCCTGTGAGATGATGGAGGATTTGGAGATCTTGATCGCAGACAAGTCCTTTGTCAAGCAGAGATTTGCTGTGGAGGACAAAATCTACCAAGTGGAAAAAGCAGACAACTTTGAGTACACAGACCCAGTGGACAGCAGCATCTCAAGGAACCAGGTACACACACTGAGCTGTATTCCTGTAATAATGCAGTTTTTTATGTGTACAGATACTGGATGTAACCTGATTGGAGCTACTCAGCTGTGCCTGCAGATCCTAAAAGCTTCACTTAGTCTGTATTGGGCTGTTTTTCACCGCAGGGTTTACGGATAATCTTCTCTGATGGTTCTCGGATCATCTACAGACTCAGTGGGACGGGCAGCCAAGGGGCGACAGTCCGAATCTACATAGACAGCTACGAGAAGGAGCAGATTTTTGAAGACACACAGGTACATATATTGAATTCTGAAAGCTTAAAGTATGAGACAGGCCTCATAATTTTTGCACTATATGAGATGTTGATAGTGCCATGTGGTAGAGAGGAACAGGGCAGGGATAACCGTCCATATTAGGCATTACAGTACATTTTTAAACAGTTTTTCTCAATTGTAAACTCACAAAAATCAAACTATGCACATGTCCTGAAAAATTGAAGCTAATTTATCAGCAACGAGACTCCAGATGCTAGGCATAATTAAAAAATGTCACCAGGCAGTCAGCTGACTTTTTGGCAGTCAGCTGATCGTTTTACAGCATTTCAGTGACACATAGTACATTGCTTTGTTGCCTTTTTGTATTTGTGCTCTGATTCCATCTTTACCTCCCCAGAAAGACTGTTAAAACCTTTTCATACTGTAGTCTCATTTACCTTACCATTGCAAACACTGTGATAGGTATTATTAGTGTATTCTTAGAACTCAATGCAACACATAGTTATACTTTCAACTACTCTATGACTTACACCATGACTCTTGGAAGCTTGGTTGTGACTTAACAGTAATTGAGGCTCATTGTTACCTATGCCTCTACAATGATTGAATCAATGCAATATTTATATGATATGTTCACAGTTTTGTATAACAATGAAGGAAACAGTCCTAGTACTGTATGTACAACTAAAACTTGAAGCTATTTTGGGACGACACAAAATAACCTAAACTTAAAAAAAAAAGAATTCCACAAATGTGTTGGGATTTAATATATGACATTGCCAAATAAAGCCAACACATTTACAAACAGTATTTCAATGTTTAATTTAAGTTGAACTTAAGTGTTTAATCAATGGTATGGAAGCCGTGTGTATCATTTAGGTAGGACAAATCAATTTTAAGAAGAAAGAGCATTTTCTGAGAGGTCAGTGTTGACCAAATAATTATGTTCTGCTTTGTGATTGCCCATCTCATAAATTGAGCTATTTCAGCTAAACAGTTAATGTCTCCTTATAGTTAAATATTAATGAGGAAATGCATCCGAGGCATCTGGCAGCCAGCTGCTTGAGTCTAATATCATCCTTGTCTGGGACAGGTGATGCTGGCGCCCCTGGCAACCATCGCTCTGAAGATCTCTCAGCTCCATCACAGGACGGGCCGAAGTGGCCCTTCAGTCATCACATGAATCCCCTTCCTATTTTATTTCCTCTTTTTGTATAAACTGAGCTTCAATTCCAAGTGTAGCTGCACAACATGCAGGAGTTTGCATGTGAGGCTAAAATGTATCTGGTGATTTATTCTGTTACACATTAAACTGCTTTTTATTTTCGGGTTATGTGTGGTCTTTTCCACATATAGCAGAAACCTAGGGAAGGGAATATGGCTGGCCATAAGAAAATAAATTAGTTATCAAAATAAAGGTGAAATGTTGATAATAATATTTAAATGTTGGGAATCGAAATGCCGAGAATAAAGTCTAAATGTTGAAAATGAAATGAAAATGTTGATATAAAAGATGAAATGTTGAGAATAAAGATAACATTTTGGATATAAAGTGAAGATGTGGAAAATGTAAATGTTGAGAATAAAGTAGGAACTATCAGCATTAAGTCTAAATGTCAAGAATAAAATCAAACTGTTGAGAGTAAGGTTGAAATGTTGAGATCAAAGTCAATATTTGTAGTAGATCTAACATTAGTCTTCGCGAAATGCAAAAAATATTGAAAAATGGGTTGTAGTTTTTCATGTTTTCATCCGTCTCTTTCCCTTTTCTTATCTATAGGAATGTTCCAATCATTAATTAAACCAACAATTTACAGGTAAAAAGCAGCAAGTTCTCAAAAAACACTACTAGTCCTAGTAATCAAAACGACTAACGATGACATCATGTTGTCCTATACGTTCTCTCTGTGAAACTTGGTTCTATTACTGTGTATTCTGTGCACTCAGGATGTGAGCCTTGTGGTTTTGTGGTAGGTAGCTCTGAAGACTGTTGAGAGGGTGAAGAAAATTAGAAAGTAACATACCGTTTCTCACATGAATAACATTTCTTTGTGCACTGCTCATTGCCAAAGTAAAGAACGGTGTTTCATGCTATGAAGCCTTAAATTATTATTTTGGCTCATGCGTACTCCCTCATTCAGGCAAATTAAAAATCATCAGTGAATAACAACCTGAAATTGCCATTGAGTGCTTTGAGCTGGAGGATGAGCAACAACATATCAGGGGTTATATATTTCTACCCCATGTGGAGGCTTCTACTAAATCTGAAACATTATTTCTGCAGGAGACATTTAAGCCGTTACATTTTAAAAGAGCCCTACCCAGCTCTGGTGGCTCCATTATATCCATCTGGACAGCAGCAGTAGCATCAGGTAGCTAACATCTGGTCCAGCTCTGTGATCACACATGCCCTTTGAAGTGCTGCACCTCTCTGCTGCTTCATCTCCATATTACTGAACCACACTGAAGCCCAAAAAGAGACACACACTCTGAGTGTGGCTCCGGTTCAGTTTAGGTCATACATTTTTTTGATTTAACAACTTGGTGGAAAAAAAATCACTGACACAGAAAGAGAAAATTATATATTTATTTAAATGGCCCTATTATGGTCATTTTCAGGTTTCATATTTGTATTCTGTACCTCTACTGTGACATTTCCATGCTTTAATGTTCAAAAAGGTCTTTATTTTTCTCATACTGCCTGTGCTGCAGCACCTCTTTTCACCCTCGGTCTGAAACCAGATCCCTCTGGATGGCCGGCTCTGTTGTGATTGGTCAACTTCTTACAGATGTCCTGCTCCTTAGCCTATAGCCTTGGCTCTTAAGCTCCTTACACACCAAGCAGATTTTCGGCGTCGATATATGTCGATAGATGTCGGGCCGTCGATGAGCGTCGTGTCGCCCTACTCAGATTGGTGTGTACTGCACCGCCGTGTCTTTTCGGCCGTGCCAACACCTTCCGCCGCCGATTCGACATGTTGAATCGGTAGGCTGTCGGCCAAATAAATCACTCCGATTGGCTGTCCAGCTTAGCGAATCAGTGCATGAGAAGGGAAACGGAAGCGAGGGACCCAAACAAACTATTAAGAAGGCAAATCTGAGATTTCATTTAACTCCAGCTCTCGACACAGGTTTGGGAAAGCCCCATGAGCTTCTCGCTGTACAGTGAAAATGGAACGCACACGCTATTTGTTGTTTGTTTATATCACGCAGTCTGTTCTTCTTCTCTCTGTGTATCACACAGTCTGTCTTCCGGTTGTTGCCTCTTTTGAATGACGAATACACACTACCGGTGTCAGTTTGGTGTGTAAGACACCAAACTGACACCAAAGAACACCAAAGAACACGTCGCGGACTTCCTCACACACACACACTCAATCTTTTCTCAGCTGCAGCTCCGCAGATTTCTCAGCCTGAACTCAGCCTGAACTCAGCCTGAGGCGGCGATAGGCGACGGGGCTCGGCCTGGGCTCGTTCTGAGCACACACGCAGACTCACAGCCAGGCCGCAGGTGTGTGTGTGTGCTCGGGCTGGGTTCAGGCTGGGTTTCGCTGTGTCTCGCTGTCTCGCAGATCCCCCGCAGCAAGCCAGCTCACACTGTTCGCTCCAGCAGCGAGCCCCGCAATGTCCCGCCAACACGGCACCCAGACCCCACGCAGCATTCTCATCTGTTTGCCATTGCTGGTGTCATTGTCTGGTTGCTAACGCCATTGTAACACATAATCACTGATGTTCCGCTGTAACGGTGGTGGACTCATCAGAACAGAGTGGGTGAGCTGACCAATCAGAGCACACTGGGCTCATAGGGAGGGGGGGGCAGGAGCTCCAACAAGCCGTTTAGGACAGAGAGTGAATACACATACTATACAGAGATGCTGTATGAGAAACCAATGTGAGTTTGGAAAATTGCACAATATAAATCTATTTTAGTATACCTCAACAATGGAATTATGATCAGTATAAATGGCCATGACATGGGACCTTTTTGCTTTACAAAAAATGAAAGACATTAAGAAAATGGCATTTAAAATCAGTCATTAAAAAGCAAAGATAAATCAAATAAACATTAAAAGAAAAAAAATACATGGATAAAAGTTACAGTGCAGTTTAAGATGTGAATAGTTCAATTAAAAGCAGCGGCAAAAAGAAAAGTCTTCAGCCTGGATTTAAAAGTAGTAAGAGTTGCAGCGGACCTGCAGGTTTCTGGGAGTTTGTTCCAGATATTTGGAGCATAATAACTGAATGCTGCTTCTCCATGTTTAGTTCTGACTCTGGGGACAGAAAGCTGACCAGTCCCTAAGAGTAATTTATTGAAACAATACATCTCTGATATCACGTGAATCTAGACCCCCATGAGCAGCGCTGCGTGGTCTCGTGCTCCTCGTCACGAGGTATTGCAACCATGGGAGCAGCAAGCTATTCTTAAACGGTATGCACATTTGATAATGTGCCCAGTGCTCACAAGCAGCACCTGTTGGTGTTCGTGTGTGTGTGTGTGTGTGTGTGTGTGCGCGTGTGCGCGCGTGTGTGTGTCTATCTGCAAACACGGTTAGCAGTGGAAATATACAGTCTGCAGTTGAAGTCAATCTGAGCTACTGTCCCTTTAAGACGGTCACGTGACGACCAAGAAGGAAACCCGATGGAGGAAGCAGGAAGTCTGTGATCAAGAGCTCGACCACATCAACAATAAACAAAGAACAGCTAAACTCAAAGAGAAACTTTCACACAGCGCAATGGCAGGAATTAAAGGTATTGTGTTTTATTTGTGTAGCAGTCCGTTTACAGCTAAGAGTTGCGTTAATGTAGTGTCGAGGAGGTTAATGCTTTAACAACTTTAGTTTTAAACATTATGGAAACCTTTGTTGAATCATTTCGAAAGCTATCGTTACAACACTACCGGGGGATTTTACGATGTGTTACAAGCTTTAACGTAGCTTTGAATTGAATTTATTTACAAGCCTATCGTATTTCTGTATTGTTTGTACAGTAACTTGGACACAGCATCCCTGTAAATATAACGTAATGTTTCTCTTCCTCAGCACTGGTGGGGTTGTCCTTCAGTGGTGCCATTGGACTCACATTTCTTCTTCTGGGCTGCGGACTGGAACAATACGGGTAGGTTTATTGTCATGCCGAAGAATTGAGGTTATTGCTTAAGAAACACGCGATAAATGAGGCTTACATCGATAGTTAACATATTTTCCAGTGAAAAGGTAGTCACTCACAGTTAACTAAAACCCCTTGAATTGGTGCTCCAGCAACAAGTATTGCACTTTCTTAAGGAGTTTTTAAGAGGCAGATTTTATAAAGAATAGTGAAAATCAAGGCCGCAAAGGGTCAAGCTCCAGGCAAAATGAATCCTACAATTTCCATAATGCAACTCAATAGCTTCTTTCATTAGAGTCGTACTGCCTTTTTGCTGCCCACTTATTTCAAAGCCCACGCTTTTAGTTTGTAATGAAGGCTTTTCTGCGAGAAACTAAACAAAAACTGAACTAAACCCAAGCTGAGATAACTGATAATTATGTAATTTTTTTCAATGAAGGTAATACTTCTACATGTTTGTTTTTATCTGACAAGCTGCTAACTCATGTCGTCCTACATAATAAAACATGGACCATCTATCTTTCATTTATAACTGTTATAACCTGTGTTTCTTCAGGGTATACTGGCCACTATTTGTCCTGTTCTTCTACATATTGAGCCCCATCCCGACCTTCATATCCAGACGCCTCAGCGATGATGATTCCTCCAGCAACGCATGCAGAGAGCTGGCCTACTTCCTAACAACTGGCATTGTGGTATCTTCTTTTGGGCTTCCCATTGTGCTAGCCCGGACCACCACGGTGAGTTCTCTCTAACCGTGTTCAAATACTTTGGAAAAGATTATTACCATAGGGTGAACACAGCCACTATTATTGGCTTTTGTTTGTTTGTTTGTGTGTGTGTTTTCTCACATAAGTTGTTGGTATATTCACACTCACTGTATCTTGAGAAATGTTCAGTACAATGTGCCAGCAGAGCGTTGTGAAACTGATTCATGTGTTTAGTCATACAAAGTCATACAAAGACCTTGAAGGCTACAAAATGGCAGATAACACTGGGAACTTTATAGAGAAACCTCACAAGCATGTCTACAATTCATCCTTTCCAACCCATGGTATCAAAATGGAAACAAACCGCAAGTCTTTTGCATGTGTGACCCATGAACAGAACCCGCTGCCATATTTCAATCATTACCATCTGAGCTGTACCTTTGCCATAATTAGTCATGTTTTCTGAAAAATCAATAACCTTATAAAGTTTCCAAGATCAAAGCATACAAAAGAACAGACAGTAATGTGTACGTTCGATATGGATCGGTCAATAATGCTGTGTTTGGGGGAATAAAAGACACGTTTATTACCTTCAAATAAAAGACGAGTGCTAATTAGCTACCCAACGTTGGGAGGCTGTGGCTCAGTGGTCAGTGTGCTGGATTTCAAATCAGGGGATAGCAAGTTCGAGTCCCACTGCAGTCAGCATGTCGTTGTGTCCCTGGGCAAGACACTTCACCCCAAATTGCTCCTGTGGGGATTGTCCACAGTACTGAAGGTATGTAAGTTGCTTTGGATAAAAGCGTCTAACAAGTAACATGTAATGTAATGTAATGTGTGGGTGGACATTGTTCTTATCTAGTGCTGTAAGCAAGGCAGTAATATTAGTTAAAGAGGACCTATTGTACTAATTTTCAGGTTCATATTTGTATTTTATTCCTCTACTGTGACATGTCTCCAGGCTTTAATGTTCAAAAAGCTCTTTATTTTTCCCATACTGCCTGTGCTGCAGCACCTCTTTTCACCCTCTGTCTGAAACCAGAGCCCAGTCTGCTCTGATTGGTTAGCTGGCCAGCTCTGTTGTGATTGGTCAACCACTTAGAGATGTCCCGCCCCTTAGCCTTTCAAGTACAATGTGTTAGAGCGCAAACCAATAGAAGCGTGATTGTTACATAGGGATGTCATTATGTTATGTTAACCTACATTTTAACGGCACCATTATGATGTTAATATATCTTTCAATGTTAATGTCAATTATGATGCAGATGATTAATCCCTCCAATATCGTGAATCGTATCGCTATTGCAATATCAGTCGAGATAAACACGATCGTTCATTTTTCGAAATCGTGCAGCCCTACAGCCAAGCCAACCCCCTTTCCAATAAACAGCTATCCGTCATTTCGGCAACATTGTGGTAAAAACTAAGCTGTTGGTGGCAGTCAGTGCAAGACATCTTTGTTTTCTCCGCCACGTGGGAGTTCCCTTAGTGTTGTGACATCAAATTAAAACTATGAATAGTAGACTATGGGATTATTTTGGTCTGATCGACAATGAATATTTTCCTCCTACAGATCCAGTGGGGTGCGTGCGGTCTGGTGATGACAGGAAACGCTGTCATCTTCCTCACCATCCTCGGCTTCTTCCTGGTGTTCGGAGGCGGGGACGACTTCAGCTGGGAGCAGTGGTAGAGTGCCAGAGAGCGGACAGAATGACGGATGGATGGGTAGGTGGGTAGTTGGTGTGTCCTGTGAAATGTCACATTTTCTGGGCGTGTTTTCAGGCCGATTTTTTATATTGAAGGGTATTATGGTTGGAGACAACACTATATACTCTATTAATGTGCCTTATGTCTGGGACGCTGATGCCTATCCACCTTCACCCATGTATTTTAGCTTGTCTCGCCTTTGTTTCAACCCCCAATTCTTCTCACTGCGGCTTCCTGCTATTTCATTACGCTTCAGTTAATCCATATCAGAAAGGGATCCTAAATAGTAACTTTATTGTAATACTCTGCAAAGCTCACTGTTTTCATTTTGTTCAAGGGGGAAGTGGCTATACTGAATGAAGTCTTGCTTATCATTATGAGCACTGTTTGTTGTTTAAAGTGTGAAGGCCTGGCAAGTTATATTAATCCATGCTATCTGACAACTAGAAGAATTCCTAATCAGGTAAACATTTATTTGTATGGATTCTTTTTGACATTTTGCTACAAGCCTTATACTTTTGTTCTTGTGCAATTGTTTACATTCTCACCAAAGATCATTTTAGAGTGCGAAAAATGCAGCATATTCACCGCTCAACTGTGGATTTTGGAGAAAGTGCTATTTGGCTAATATCATACATGTTTAATTATTGCGTAAACAGGTCGGTGATAGACAACCACATCCATTCCTTCAAACAAAACAAAAAAATTATATTATTGACAAGAGCATGTTATTAGTTTCTGTTTTGATATTTATATATGTTAAATACGGGAGATGTATGATTTTAGGCAGAGTGTTTTGGTCCTAAAGGAGAGAGCTTTACCTGTAAACTCATTCATAAGTGCCTGTCATCCACAGTGGGTATTTTGATTAATAGAGGATTCACTGTAATCATGTTTTTTACTCTTTTTCTTTGTGTTTTATCATCAAGAGCAATTGAAATGTGTAATATTTCATAACCATGTTCTATTCCGTCATGAGTTTCTGGCGTTTGTATGATTAGAGAGACCATCACAGAAAATGTTAGTAAGTGTCTGACTATAATCTTTCTGATATGCTAATTTCTTAACAGCTTTCTATGGAAATATTACACTGTATGTTTCACAACTGACATAAAGAAAGCTTGTTCCTTCTATTGGGACTCCAATACCCACACTAAGAGTGCTGAAGAGTTCTCAAAAGTTTATTTTATAAGCTCTTGATTGCATTTTGTTTTCTAACATTGATTAAAACTCTCTGCATAGTGAAACAAACTCGTTTCTGTTTATTGCTGGTAATGTGATGGTGTATTTTAGTAGGGCAAAGATGGAAGTAGCAATGAGGATTTTTCCATTGGATTTGGGAATATTGCAGAAAACAAGGTTTGTGGTAAACACACATTTATGATACTTACACGTTTTTGTAGCAAAAATGTAAATAGCAGAGGAAAAAGCTACCGTAAGGCTATAAACAAGCTACATCACGGTCTCATGACTGTGCGTCACCAATGCTGAGCTAAAGGCGGCTAATGTTTGGCGTGATGAGGTTTAGTAGTCTCATTTAGTCACTTGTTAGCAACCGCCTTTTTAATACTTTTAATAGCTTCTGACATTCACAAGTGGGGTTAAAACTGACATATTTGATGTTCTAGAACAAAATGTGAACATCTCCTAAACTTGTGTTAACCAGATCTTATTCCACGCATCTAACCAACAAATATTTTTTTAAAAACCTTTTACTTCAAGTCGAGGCAACCAGAAGTGGTTAAATGCTAACTAATTTCCTAGATTTAGGACTCATTCCTGCACCACTCTCTATATGTCAACATATCTTTCACAACACTATAACATCTATTCAGTCAAAGTTATTACTGGTTGAAAAAAAACAGTTGGACATGGTCAACGTTTTACATGCAAAAATTGGTTTTTCTTGGAAAAACAAGAGAACATAAGCCAATGCTAATCTCCGGAGATCAAGTGCCTGCCCTGTCAATATAACGTGTATCATATTTGTCCCCGCTTTTGTGTGTGAAGTGACATCTAGTGTAGTAAACTTGATGTCAGCTGTATGTCAAGTGAAGGCATTTTATTTTGATCTTGATCTTAAGTCAATTTCCCTCTTGTCGTCCTACTTAAATCAGTAACTCTGCAGTTGCAAACACTGCTGACCCTTCTAAACACATTTCCCTCGCTTTTTTTTGGTGTACATTTTAAAGGGGCCCAGTTACGCTCATTATCAGGTTCATATTTGTATTTTGTGCCTTTACTGTGAAATGTCGCCATGCTTTAATGTTCAAAAAGCTCTTTATTTTTCTCATACTGCCTGTGCTGCAGCATCTCTTTTCACCCTCTGTCTGAAACCAGAGCCCAGTCTGCTCTGATTGGTTAGCAGGCAGGCTCTGTTGTGATTGGTCAGCAGGCAGGCTCTGTTGTGATTAGTCAACCACTAAGAGATGTCCCATCCCTGAGCCTATAATGCTATCCAATAGAAGCGTGAGTTTTACATAGTGATGTCATTATGTTATGTTATAGGTTATGTACAGAAGCATTAGTGACTGTAGCAAACCTCTGTAATCACCTCCCTTGAGACACCAGCTGGGGAAGTGATGTGTGTGGAGACTGAATTTGAAGTGTGTTAGTTTAATTTCTGTGTGGCCAGACTTTGTGAGACAACCTGAGACCTGACTGAGAAATTCTGATCCAAACAGCTGCTGAATCATTGAAACATTTTGCAATATTGAATAAGCAGTGTGGAAAACAGCCAGTGTTTTGCACAAACAACATAGAGTATTCACTGAAAAACATCTGCTGCCTCCCTGCGTGTTTGGTTTTTTCCAACATCTTTTCACATGAATATTGAATACAAATCTACACCATTGCCAGTTGTGAGCAAGCTGCATGACAAAACACTGATAATAGACAACATTATCTATTTAGGTTTGAATAGGATATGATGGTAATCAACCGTGCAGCAACTGTGTACAACTGAAACACAATTATTTCCTCCTTTGATCACGTGCATCACCACTTTGCATGTTAAGCCAAGTGTGTTTTCTCCACAAACAATCCACTCTGCAAGAGATTTCTTATTTGTACGAAAAAACATCTGTGCTACTCGTCTTCAGTGATTGCATTTCAGAAGGCGTATAACGGAGCATGTTTTGGCTAACATCCCACAGAGAGGTTGCATCAGTGCTGCTGTGCAAAGAAAAGCCCTTATGAATATTATTTTCAATACGGTATGTGTCCAATACATAATGTATCTGCTGCATGAAAATGCTTGTTTTCTGAGGTTGATAAAAGAAAGGGGTGACAGTAGTCTATGGATGAAAGAAAATATTGATACAGTATCATATATTGCGATATGTGTTGATTTCCACAAATAAATAATGTTTCTTATTAATAATTTTCACGAGATTAACTCAGTTACTACTTTATTACATCAGCAAAGATATGTGCCCTCTTAAAGTAATGCTATGATGTTACAGGGACTGTAATAATTACAAATCAGTAACCGATAATGCCTGATAGAGAATTGCAGTCACTAATTACTGTAGAGATTCATAATAAACTTCTAGATAAATCATGTGATTGCTGACGGCTGAAATGCATTTCAAAGCATTGCTAGAAATGCATAAGTGCCGAATGAATTCCTTGAAAATTCTTGAGGCCTTAAGGGCAAGGGCTTGTGGACATGTGGCATGCATGTTTATCAGTTTGCATCTGGATGGGAACTTGATTTGCGGTAATGTTTGCAATACATCGCTTCTCGATAACCTTATCCATCTTGGGTTGTGCAAATTGTGGGGTGCCATCTTCCCCATTACCATTCTGTCACTGATAATCCTGGCAGAGTTTAAATCCACTGCACCACTTAAATAATAAAGGCTTTGGTTGAAGTACTTAAAAAAAATCTCCAACCCCAGAACCGTGTAAAAGCCAAGGGTCACTTTCCTCCCAGATTAGCGGGCTACCATGTTATAGTTAACCCAGGGTTTGGCCTTTGCAGATTCTATTGGTAATGCCCTGAGTCTCCATGTCCAAAAAACATGATTTTGAATTGTTGTGGGTTGTGCTGGTTCACACTGCAAATGTCCTGTCCATAAATCATAGTACAAAACTGTTATACAAGTACATAATTATCACTGAAAAAATCAGTAGAAGATTTATTTTACAGTAGTTTTATTGTCAATTGCGACCAGTTAATTACGGTGAATTTCACGGTAAGATTTGTGAAGTCCAAAAGAAAAAACAGAGAGATGTCTTGTACTGAGAAGAGGAGCCGTCTTCATCTTCCATAAAAAAAAGGTGTTGATTGATCAACCCTGGCTTACTTACCTAGGTAAGAAAAAAATACCCACTCTCCCTGCTTTCATCAGTAACATTCATTTAGGAAATCAGAAGTTGTGCCTTGTCCGAAAACCCATAACACCCCCTTCATGGCCCGTTTCTGTCTACTGAGTGAGAGAGACTGCTTGAATGTGATACTGCCATTCTCACACCCTGCAAGAAACATAAAGAAGAACATCTTGAGAGGAAAGAAGATGAAGGTAAAGACGGAGATGAACAAAAAGAGAGGCCAGGGACACCCATTCACTTCCAATCCAGGACAGCTGTTGCCTGGCAACAGCAAGTGCATCAAGAATATTCTAAAAGACTTCTGAGTCTGGCCTTGAGCACTACACAGAGTTCATCATAAGGCACACAACAGAATGTTAAGTTGTTGGGTGTTACTGTGATACAATCAATTTCAACAGTTCGTATACCTCAACATATGCTCCCAGTAATGTGCAGCCACACGGCCAAATGCAACACACAACACAGTGAACATGGCACAACCGGAGCTGAACAATGCAGCGCTGCATCACAATGGAATGCAACGTACCTCAATCTAGCACAACAAAATGCAAATTCCCACAATGCATTACTGTTCATTGTAACATTTTCTGCTGCACTATATAAAGAAAAACACAACAACGGTGTATGTCAGGGTGCCACTTCAGTACAGAATAGTAACATAGGTTGATTAAATCAAAAACAATGAGCATTCTATGAATATACCATAGCATTTCAAATAATGCTACATTTTTATTTCTGAAATCTTTTGTTAACATAGACTTTCAGCATCAAAAACCACTTCATCAAATGAGTCTTAAAATGTTTGCATACATCATGTCTGTATGTTTGTCTGAAATGCCCCATTTTCAATATATATGACAAAAGAGAACAACTAAATAAAAACAGTGGAAAGTATGATTAATAGGGAAGTGATCATTTACTTAGCATATAATCATAGGTTTGCAAAAATTAAATCTGACCTGTATACTTCAACCCAGTTAGCTAGCTACCAATGTTTTCTTGTAACATTAAATGTGTCTTTTGGTTTATTTAATACATAACATATTAAAAGTTAAACAAAAATGCCCTAAATAGTTTCAGAATACCGGCTTTAATAATAGGCTTTCATTCTATGAGTTTGTTGCTTTTATAGTTTAAATATGTTGACTGTACAATTTATTATTTTTAATGATTTGCAATTGTCAATAGTTTCTTGACCAACCAACTATTTATTGTTTTCAAATAAAGTTAAATAATTGTTTTGGTTATTTTACAACCAGTGGGCTGTGGTGTTTTTTTCAGCTCATCTTACGTTACAATGTACATATGCTTTTATCTATATTACCATTGCATTGCATGTTTTCTCATTATGCACATTTGAACTTTTTAAGTTTAATTGCACAATGAGAAAACATACACGTTTTTTGTATTGCATGACATGGTGATGTCACAATGTTTATGGGCCACAAACAGAATCCGGTCTAGGGGCACCAAAATGATAGGGCCAGCCCTCTACACGTCAGAGCTATACTGTAAAGAGACAATCAACTAAAACATATCAGGTAGTCAATAATAGACAGAGAGCCGGAGGACAGGAGCCCCATTAAAGCTGGCGAGGCACATATACATCCATACAGTTAGTCAGTGCTCTCTGGCGGGGAACCAAATGGACGCCAGTCCGGCAGCAGTAGTGGGAAGGCAGGGAGGGGGAGGGCACCGCCTGCCATTGGTAAACGGGAGGATTTGCGTCGTCGGTGTCGAAGCCAATCGATGCGCTTACGGAGTAGGGAAGGGGAACGAGCGCGAATGGCACAAATGGAGCCTGATAAAAAGGGGCGCGTGCTTCAGAGGACCAGGAGACAACGGTGGACCAGCACGACCGCATCAGCGCGTGGGACAGCGAGCACACCTCCGGTAAGACTGCATTTAACCGTACCGAGTGAAAGATACTTTACATATTTCTCAATATCTAGCAACAATGTTGTACATTTATTAATAATGATATAGTTATGTCGACCTTTTATAGTGTAGTAACCTAATAAACTCTCGCGACATTTTAAAGTTGTTCCCATATAGGCTACAGTCTTATGTTGTGTGCATATTTGACCAGTATATCTTAAGTTAATCATGCTTAATGATAAAGGAGTACGTTGTTCGACAGGTTTGCATAAAAAACAAGGTTTTGCTATGCCAGGTGGCAGGTTTCCGTCATTTGAGCTGTACACAAGCTATTTTCGAAGAAACACAATCGCCAGTGAAATATCTTGAGTTGCACTGAGAGGTCTTTTGATTCAGTCACATCACGTAGGCTTTTTGTCTGTACGTAGGCTGTGCTCTTCATCTCTCTCGGGACTTTGCATTGTGGGCATCTCTTCCTTTTGTCAGCCGACTTCAGTTTTGCCAGTGTGTTTCGTCTGAATTTCTGAAATAATGATGTGCTGCCCTGGATACAGCCTGCATAACGTTTGGGACACTTGCCATGAGGTATAATAATGATGATGATGATCAGTAGGAAATAGAAGACTTTCCCATTTCCCTCACTAGAAAAGCTAATCAATTAAAAAACTATACGTTTTGGACAGATACGATTTGGGTGGTGGGGAAAGAAGTGCATTTTTTTTTTTTATTGTGATGTAAACCTGCATTAACATAGCAATAGAAGGGCTGCATGTTTGGTCCATCAACCGAGTGCTATGTTTATATGCCACAATCCATCACTATCCATTTATCAATGAAGTCTTGAGTTAAATAAGGTCAACCAATAAATGGCACTAGGCAGGCCCTTTATTTCACCGTCGAGGACAAATCAACATCACATTTCAGTTTGGACTGAATGTGTTGACTATCAATACAGGGACTAAATGCTGACCTTTTTAAAATCGATGTGAGAGGGGCGTCTGGGGATGATTAATTGTTTTCTATTCATCTTCTAAATGTTAGTGGTAACACCTTTCAAACTAATATTAAAGATACCACCGTTTGACAGTTCCACAATAAGGTATTTGGCATCTACCACACGATGATATACTGTACATTAAGTTGGGTAATTTAAGGAGAAACAAGGAATACATTTTGAGTTTTTTCAGTTGATGTCAATTTGATAATAACCTGCTTGCCATTGCTGATCGAATAATCAATATATAATCATTATCAGCAGGTGAATTAGAAGTGTGTGCTGTGTTTTTTGTTTTTCTTCTCTGTTTGTTGGGCGAATCACAAAGCAACTTAAAGGTGCATACTGCACCTATTGTATCAGAATATACAGATGCTACTCTGTTACAATGTATTTATATTAATTGTACAGCCCTAGTAGATGCAATACTTGGTAAATCAATAAAAGCAATTGGATTTGTATGGCCAATTATTTATGGACTTTACTTTACATTTTTTGAGTTCTACGTAACTATATTAATTTTATGTTACCGGCTATTCATTTCTGTTCCCCATACTTATTGTATTGTGTGTCCCTAGGAGAAACTGAAAGTATTCCTGCACTTGCAATGCTGTTTCAGTGGCACAAATCATTCTTTAGAGCTGTGAAGGAGTTTGGTGTCACACAGTGACAATTATTTACATGGTGTGATGTACTATCATGTTTTTGTTTTGGGAAGGAATTTCCCATGTGCACTTCCCTTTTTAAGCCCATAGTTCATAGCATTTCTGTAGTGCCCCGGTCATGTGATGTGAACTCAAGCGGCCACTGTCCTTTTATTCTCAGTCAGTACTGAAACAACAGGCCACATACACAGGCTTTGGCTTCCAGACTGATGACTCACTTACTGGCTTTGCTGGTGATGTTGTTACTGTACTGCCATTTCTGTTGCGGAACACTGATGTTCCTCTTCCAAATGATGAATACACGCCGTTACTGCTCCATGCTGCAGACCGGGTGAGTGTTGGTCATATTGGAAACGGAAATAGAAAAAAATATATGGCAGATTGCGAATGCAGAAAGAATTTTGTGTTTGTCTCTTAGATTGTAATTTGAACTGTGATTGTAATAACAGTCATGCATTTGGTCGCTAATGTGCTAGGTTCCTAATGTGAAGAGAAAAACAACGGCAGCTTTTTCAGTTTAAGTTTCACACTTTCTTTCAAGTCGTTTGTTTCAAAAGTACTGACTTACTCTTATATAATCTTGTGTAACTATATGGGCTTTCAAAGTTAATATAATATTGAGTTAAGGCCAATTGATATATACATTTTTTTTTAATTATTATTATTATTATTATTATTTTTTAAACACCTTGAATTTCAGGGGGGGCGCGGGGCTCCGTTGGCGGGGCGCAGTGCCCCTCCAAGACAATGGTAGGGGAAACACTGAATTCCTTTTAACAGCAATTTTTTTTTTTTTTTTAAAGGTGATTAACACACGCATGATCTTTGATTATGACTTGGCCTACACTGTAGTTTGGCAAATCAGGGAAACAAAGGAGCAGTAATGTTAATGGCAAGCAGAAACAAGCCTCAAATATGCAAAAGGTACTTTTGCATGGCAAATGCAGCTTCAAATCCCTGCCAGATGGTTCTCTCGACAAGACTAAAGTTATATGCATTTATTGTCAATGTCAATTGAGTTACTACTGGAGTATTGAGTAGGGATGGGTATCGAGAACCGGTACTAAGTCAGTACCGGTAGCCGATTGGACGGTATCGGTATACCGTTAAGCCGCTGGACAAACGGTGCTGCTATCGGTGCTGCTATCGGTATATGAATTACGCTACTGCCTTAGTTTAAACAATCTGGTTGGTTGGGAACCCTCATCCCGTGTGAAGTATCCGGTTTGAGTACTACTCTGATTGGCCACTGTGAATGCCACTCGTCATCTCTCCTAACAGCGCTCTTATTATTGTGAGACTCCCGGGGGCAGACCATAGGGGCAGACGCAACATCTTGCTAGAAACAGCGTCTCAAGGCTTCTTAACATTTAACAACCTATTAATGATGCATACCCACTTAACGGGAAGAAACTCAGCTAAGAGACGATATTAACCATTTTACCTACACGGAACAGAAGTCCAACACCAAGAGTCTAAATCAACACTTAGCGAAACGGGCTAACGGGGCTAACGGCCACTTTAGCACATAACTGGCAAAAGCGATATTTTCTACGTCATGCAATATGCACAAACAACATATCACATGAAAGCTGAGATTCCACAGATTCCATTCCACTGTACGACCAACACTCACTGAACTAGCAGCCAGGAAAGAGCAATAAAACAACTTCACTTTACGTAGCCATGATGATAATTATGTCTTACCTTTGCTGTTTTGGGATCAAAAGTTGTGTTCAAGGGCATACAAACGGTTAATCCAATGTCTCTGTGTAACTTTAAAATGATTACTGATAATCCATCATTACAATTATAAATAATAAACGCAATAAAGGGATTATAATGGTTAGCCGACCGGAGCTTCCGGTTTAGGAGGTGCGCACGCAGCGTCTCGTTTTAACTGAATAATGGTCATGTTTACATGGATTTATGAACTGCCCCTAATTACCGACACCCTTCCAGAGACACACTGTCAAACACACTCATACCTGCTTGGTATGACATTGAAAAAGTTACATTAAATAAAAATACATTACAATAAAATGACTGTCTTCACATCTTGTAATCATGTCTATAATTATTGAAAAGTATCGATAAGAGTATCGAAAAATACCGGTATCGATAAGCCATATCGGTATTGGTATCGATAAAATCCTAACTATACCCATCCCTAGTATTGAGTCTAAAAAAAATAGCACTTGCAGGCTAAACATACAGCTATTGCAGGGAGCCCATGTCCCCCTCGGCCAAGGCAGAACATGACTATTAAATTAACTAAACATTTTCTTAGTTTTGGATTGTTGCAAAATAATAAGCATACATTTTGCATAACGCAAGCATTTATGTGTGATTTATTTTTGTGATTAAATTGACAATACTTATAAATATATACTTGTTCCCCTCCTAAGCCTGTCAGAGGGAAATGTTGGCCCTTAGAAATTGTAACATTGCAGGGCCTGCAATGTTACAATTTCTTGTTGCTCATCAATCATACTTTTTCTGCTGGCCATAATATTTTTTATTTTTTTTTGCTGTGATATGGGATCCAAGAAATCTGTAATCTATCCGTGCATTGTACGTCTTTCAGGCCGACAGTCTGCTGACGTGAGTTCCCCGCATTTCTTTTTACCACTGGCTCAAGAAGAAGAGCTTCAGCTGTGAGTACACTTTCATATGTCTGGCTGGGAATATTGTGGTCACTCAGTTCTGTACTGGAAGCCTTGCTGCTGAATAAGCAGTGTATATGTGTATTATGAAGTATCAAGTGTCTGATAAATGCACAGAAAGTCTGCAGCACAATGTATTGGTTAGGATAAAGGCTCATACCTCCTTGCATTTGTACCACTTGCAGCAAGGCACTGTACAGACATTTCTAGGAGCTGTTACCTTAAAAAACATGCCTTTCACCATGTACTTAAAGGGTGTAAGATATGGTCATTTAACTAACCAACAATCTATTTAACTTTTTAGGATTTATTAAAAAAAATGTTTTGCCAAATGAAGCCTTGGTCCAAAGTAAATGTATATACATTTCTCCTTTTATGCTGTCTGCATGGCAACATAGACCGATTTGATGTAATTGAGATAAACTGCATATTTTAGATTTTCTTTCAAAGGGATTCTCATTAGCCATCATTGTACCCTTTGCCCTGAATCATTATCACACCTTAGAAAGACTCCATTGATGCCTTTAACAACAATACATTCTCCTAGCTTGGTCTAAGGGGAGGCCCACAGTCTCACACTCTGAAAACCCTTGTTGTATGGCATGATGTATCTCTCTCTAAAAATATTAACAGACAGTGCAATCCCAGAAAACATGGTAATAATTTGCATTTACATTTCCAATTCTTCCAGCATACTGGTAGTTACCATATTGTGGGTTACTCGTATTTATGCTGACATCGAAGCCATGTTTTTCAGTTTTGTTTACCTGGGTTTTATTCTTCTTTTCTACTAGGGAAACAAATACATCTTCATTATAACAAATATTATGCTGTCTTTCAGCCCTTCATCACACTAACTTTGATAAAGCACAACAGAATCTAATCAAACACATTTATGAAACATTCTTTCACGAGAGAAAGAATATTTTCGTGAAGAATGACTTTGACCCTCTTTAGTCTGTCATACAATTACCATAGGGCAGACAGTGGCCAATACTGATGTCCTGCCAATGAATCAGTATGTCCCCATATAAAAATAACCCTCCAGAGAGGCCGCTCAGCCAAAAGGGTCGTTGTTCATGAAGTTTTGGCCCAGCCTTATGATTGTTCTTGCATTGCAGCCCTAAAATAGATATTGATAAAAGTGGTAAACGGGAAGTAGTAGATGTGCGTATGATCTATCCGAGTTCAGAACTGTGTGTGTGTGTGTGTGTGTGTGTGTGTGTGTGTGTGTGTGTGTGTGTGTGTGTGTGTGTGTGTGTGTGTGTGTGTGTGTGTGTGTGTGTGTGTGTGTGTGTGTGTGTGTGTGTGTGTGTGTGTGTGTGTGTGTGTGTGTGTGTGTGTGTGTGTGTGTGTGTGTGTGTGTGTGTGTGTGTGTGTGTGTGTGTGTGTGTGTGTGTGTGTGTGTGTGTGTGTGTGTGTGTGTGTGTGTGTGTGTGTGTGTGTGTGTGTGTGCGTGTGTGCGTGCGCGCGTGCGCGTGCGCGTGCGTGCGTGCGTGCTCGTTCTGAAGGAGTCACAGCCATGTTGACATGGAGGTTGCCAACTGGTGACACTCACCAAAGGCACCCTCTGTGCCCCAAATCCTGCTCATTCTGCCAGGCCTTCTGTTACCTTCAAGTCAGCTGTTTATAATTAAACAAATACAAATTGAAAAGCTTTACTCAATGTCGCTGTCTTGTGTATAGCTAACTAATGAAGTCACAATACTCCAATGGACGTTGTACTAGGTGACTTGAACAGGGTAGTTAGCTAAATGCATGTGTGGGTGTTTTGAATTTGACAGAATGGCACTCCCTCTTATTTATTGGGCTATTTCAGTTAACTCTTATCAAACAGTGAGTCACCATGAGTCAATGGCCATCTGTTCTGGCCCGCCCCTCAATTCTTTTCTAAATTATTTCTTAATCTCTTAATTTGTTTGCTAGGTCTCGGTGTTATTGGCACACTGGCATAGCACTAAAAGCTCATAGTGTATAAAGTACTTGTTCCCTTCTTTCATTTACTTCGGGAGAAGAACGGAAAGGGAATATTATCTGTAGTGAATGCTGAATATGACCAAAGGAGCACTTTTTTGTTGAGCACTAAAGTAGTCGATTCAATAAGACAACAAAGTTAAACAGCAGTCAAATACACAATATAACATTTCTGCCAATAGATAGAATCGGAGGGATGAAACCCTCTTTAATGGTCACACATGCAGAGCACACAGCACACACAGTGAAATGTAACCTCTGCATTTAACCCATCCTAGTACTAGGAGCAGTGGGCAGCTATTGCACAGCGCCCGGGGATCAATGGGAGTGAGGGGGTCCGGTGCCTTGCTCAAGGGCACCACGGCAGGGCAGGAGGTGAACTGGGACCTCTCCAAGTAGCAGTCCACACTCCATATTTAGGTCTGTTCGGGGACTTGGACTGTGAGCCGTAGGTCTACTGACTGAGCCACTGCCGGACTAGCGTTCTCTCAATCAAACCAATAACAAAAGACAGAGTTTGGTGGCAACATGTAAGAGTGCGGTGTTCTCATCCTCTTAAATAAACAGAACAGGTCATTCAAACCGGAATAAAAACAGAATAAAGCGTCTTCACATAAAAACAAGTTTCTCTGATGCATTTCGGTAGCCATAGCATGGACTGTCTGCAAGCTAAAGGCTACCATTTGCTTTGCATCTTTTCCTTTTATAACTGTACTGAACTATTACTTTGTTGAAGATCTCTTATTTCTCCGGTTTTGAAAATTGGAACTTTTTCAAGTACATAATTCAACAACCTAAGCCATTTAAAAAAAAAACAACAACATATTTGAGAGCAGAAATGTTAAATATCATCTCTTTAAGGAAGGTAAGGAATGACAGTTTGAAAGCTTGTGAAAAGAGTGTTTTTCTTTATTTACCATCTGCTTCAAAGATGACTTTCTTATGACTTGACTAGGCATGATCTTTTGCATTACACCACATGGTGTCACAGCAGACCCCTTTCTAAAACGGTTTTGTGACACATGGCCCAGTGGCAACATGTCCCAGTCTCTCTCTGTCTTTCTCTGTCTCTTCCTCTCTGTACAGTAGGGCAGTGGGTTCCCTGCATGTGGCCTCCACACTGACGTCATCTTTCAGCTGCCACAAATTAGTGTGTTTTTCTCTGCCCCCTCATCAAACTCCTCTCAGCATTCACCCGTCTAAAGAGTTCCTTTCTGCTTGAATCCACTGTTCTGAATGCTAATAAACGGCAAAGTTTCCACTTTTAATTAAATATCGTTCACTGACAAGTAATCCAAGTCGTCACGTGTTAATTGGATTTTGTTTTTCTGTCATAGAGATAACATGGCTTTGAGGTGGTTGTTGAAAATGACGTATCGAATGTTTGATAGGTGACTTCTTAAATGACATTAAATAAATCATTTTTCAACGTTTAAAGTGATGAAGTATTTTTGTAGGCCGACCCAGAAGTTAGCATCACAAGGGGTCCCTCGACAAAAACCAATGGGATTTCCCCATTGTTTCTCAAAATGTTGCAGAAAATAAGCTCTGTGGCAAACACACGTTTATTATACTTAATACGTTTTGTTTTCTGTTTGGCTTGTGTTACCCACTGACCTTAATTCAGCTCTACTTAAACTAAAGGATGCTCTTACTGTGATCTATACATTTAGTCCGTTCATTTGTGGAAAGGTGATTTTAAAGCTGTTGACTTAATCATTTTCATTTACTGTAATCTTAATATTATTCTAAGCTTATTATTGCAAGTCTGACACCTGCTTGGATTGCATGCCATCAGCTGCTTTAGGAAGGACATGCCCACACAAACATGTGGGAAGGAGGGATAAGATTAGAAAATGGCTTACCTTTTAAAACTTATTGCAGCCTAAATATTGATTGGTACCATTTTCGTTACTTTATACACATTATATATTACAAACTATGGTCCTTCAAGAAAACGCAATGATAAAACAGAATAACTGATGCCAGAAAAGTGACAAATTACAAAAGCCTCTTCACTGAGATGTATTCAAGTTTCTGACCTTGCGAAATCTGAAGCTTCTCTCAACTTGCCCTGCTACTTAAACACACCCAAAGAGGAAAATGCACATGCTATCAACAAGACAAAACAAGTTATGTCTTCTACAGAGACCTGGCTCCAGAACGGCTCAGACAGATAAGACGGGCGTCACAGATGGCGTCTTTGGTCATCAGACCCTCAGCAACTCTAATCTATTTTATTCTGAAAGAAAGTTGTTTATGAATTTGTTTTGGACAAATTCTGATTTACAGTAGAGGCCATACCTTATCACTGCAGTAGTTGAGGCTCAAACCCAGCCCCACACTGAGTCAACAATGGGCTGGGTCAACAATAGCTGAGAATTAAAGACTAAAGACTAGTTTCCTTGATCTCCAAGTACAAAAACTAAACAAGTGGCATATAGTGTCTATCATATAGTGTCTATCATATAGTGTCTATCATATAGTGTCTATCATATAGTGCAGGGGTGGGGAACCTCCGGCCCCCGGGCCGTATACGGCCCGCGAGACCATTTGATACGGCCCGCGAGACCATTTGATACGGCCCTCGAGGTAATTTATAAACACACGCAAAAAATCTAGACCGCAAAAGAATAAAAAAAGCGAGTGCCTGTTTTTCCTGGCCAAGGTCAGGGTCCTTGAACACAACACGAGCCTTAGCGCGTCATCACGTGGTATATGTCTCGTCTGAAAGGGGTGCAGTTCTGACGGAGAGCACCAGAACGCCGCTCCACCACTTCCAAAAATTGCAGTACCAATAAGGAGCCGTACACATGCCGCAGTTTCTGCGTGGCTGTGTCTTTAGTTGAAAGCCCAGTGGCGATCTGTTCATCTGTCATACTGATCATACAGTCAATAACTTTGTTGTTATTAGCATCTGGTTAGCTAGCTATGCTAACGAATATAAGAAGCTTTTTCTCCAACCAGTCAGGTAAAGGCACATCTTTATATGATCATTATCATGCAATTCTGGCATGTTCAATAAACTGACTAAAAAAAATAGTTATAAAAAAACAAGAGAATAAAGTAAACGGGTATAAAATACTATATGACAGTAAAAAAAAGTTGTTATTAATAAACAAGAATACAGTTTGAAAGGGGAGTGATTTGTAAAATATCCAAAAAGAAAATCTGCTTACAGTTCTGTTTCATATGGGTGTTGAGAGATGTATCCATAGATCTCCTAATGTTGCTCTCAAAGTGCCCCAGATTGATGCTTTTAACATCAACATTTAAAAAAAAAAAAAAAATCTTCCCGGGAGAGCATGCCCCCGGACCCGCCTAGAGGAGGTTAGGTCCGCCCCCCACTTAAATCATGTTCACATGGATAGGAAACTAAATACATTTGCACACATCTTGGGTCCATATCTTTCTGTTTTGGTGGTCATGCCACAACCGTGCACGTGCATGCATGCGCGAGTCATGGTAAGATATCTGGATTAAGAGGTTGCTTTTTCTTTGCACAGCATGAAAGAAAGGCGAAAAGAATGGGCTGTGTTTTAGTATTTTTAAGCAGAGGTCAATAATTTGTACGGCCCTCGGAGGATGTTGTAAAAATTGAAATGGCCCTTGAGAGGAAAAAGGTTCCCCACCCCTGATATAGTGGGTGTGTTTATATAGTTTAGTAGCTGCTTAGCAGCTCTGCTGCCTATGAAGTGGTGCAGTGATGACATCATTTTCTAGGCCTGATATCAGCATCGAAAGCTATTGGACTTTAGAGAAAAATAAGTTCTTTGGCAAACTCACATTTATGGTACGTGCACGTTCTGTTTTGCAGGACAATCTCTACATATTAACAGTTTTTTCTTAAGAGTAAATGCAATCCCCAGAAGTAAAAAGCTAACGTTAGGCTATTAACAAACTACATCATAGTCCGATGGCTGTTGATTGATAAGTTAATTTAGCCTCTCAGCTTTGATATAATAAAAATAATGTATTTTCAGCCATAGTCACATAACAGACCAGGAAGTGCAGTGTGGTTACAGAGGTGATTTTACATTATAAGCAATACTAAGTTGGTATATACACTCCCGGCCATTCATTTATCATCTGCAGCTGTTTCATCTAAATTAACTTAAAAAAAAAGCATAGCTTGTATTTCTGTGGTGAAGAAACATGTTATAGGACATGATTGTGACACTGAATATCATTGACTGAAAAGCAATTTTTTTTATTCCATGGTGTCATTGGATGTCAGTATTGTGGTTCCTGAGGTGTGATTCAAGTAGGTGTTGTTTTGATTGACATTGGGCAGGGCCAGCAGTCAAACCGGACCTGCTGCAGTTGTGTCAACAGCTGTGGTGTCTTGTGACAAGAACAGCTTACTTCTCCATTTCCCACTCGTAATTTGAGTATTGGAACGCTTAAATAGAATACTGATTCTTTTTCTACTCACTTGATAAAAACAGGGTAAGTGAAGTCAATTTCCTCAAGTGTATAGTACTGTTTAGTTTCAGATTATTGCTCAAAATGTTCATTTTTAAAGTAAGTCTAACTTCTCTGGTGGTTAATGAGTGACCACTGCAAAGTTAATTCATCATGGTTGCGGCCCCCAGATGGCTTTGAAAGCTCTCATTGTTGGATTACAGACTGAGGGGACGTAATATTAATGTAGTTCCACACATGATTTCTTAAGCTTCCTTTGTTTTGGATCAACAAAAGCTACCTTTGTGTGGGTGTCAGTCAATGTGTAAGTGTATGACAGCGACTGACTCGCCTTCCACAGCTCTCCATTGTGCACGGTAATGTGTGACATAGACTCACTGGTCAGATGGGCAGAATTCCTTGCTGATGACAACAATACAGCCCTGCTGAACTCTGATGTTAAGTGCGTCACAACAGGGCAAACATTTGTTGATGTAATGAATAGCATTTACATGCACAAAAACCTATACAACTACAGGTAAACCCCTAAAAGAATAATATTGCCTCTTTAAAATTCACTGGTGAATTCCCCATTTACAGGACATGCTGTCAGAGCATTAGCATTGTGTTGGATAGAGCTGTATAGATACCCTCTTATCATTAATCCATCATTCATTTGACCCTCTTGTTCAGGGCCAGTGTTAATTGTAGTGGAGGGCGGATGTATCTTCCAGCAGAAGAGTAGTGACCTTTTAAGGTAATTTTTGCCTTATTACATAAAAGCTGATTCACAACTGCTGATGATCCAGATTTTTGTCAGTTCCTATTGTTGATGTATATCATTTTCGACTGAGGCAGGAAACCGTAGCTGGGGAAACAAACCTACACACAAAACCACTACACGGAATCATTTTATCATATAACATTTTATAAAACAATCTGAAATGCACATGTGCAACGATTTTCCAGAGCAATGGGGGCTTTAAGTTCCATTAAAACACAGCGACCTAGACTTCTGTAATATGACATACTTGTCAGACAGAATATTTGAGCGCAGTATAGTAACAAGAGTGATCTAAATCAAATACTTTGCAATTGATTGGATTGCCAAAAAAGGATTACAGAGTTACTTACCTTACTTAGAGTTTTTGCCTACTGTTACCTAAAAATACATCTCTACCTATCTCTAGCTTTACCGTCCGTAAATGATAAAGTATGTTTTTATATCATCGGATTGCTAGCTAGTTGCACAAAGTCTCATTTGATAGGATTCCTTTTTGTACTCATATTTTTGGAAGTCAGAACTAGGACTAGGCGATATGGCTTATTATTGATATCTACATTTTGTACATGGTGCTAGTGACTTATCCGACCGGCCCACATCGTCTGACCGGCCCACTTCGGTACCGGCCCATCGGGATTCGTCCCGATGGCCAGTCCGCCACTGGGTACAGGCAGCCATGGGGATTGCCAATTGCTGGGGCAACAGGGATTAGAGGTTACTTGACGCTTGTTTCTCTGAATAGTTCAGCAGTGCATTTTCAATCCAGTGTCTTTTGTTCAATGTCTCTCTTTGATTTAAGTATCCTCTTGGGTTGGAGGTTCAAGCGTTCCTCATTCTCCTGCTTATTCCTTCCCTGGATGTAATGACAGAGCTCTGACCTTATCACCGTCGTGCTGTTAGCAAGAAAAAGGCTTTATTTGTGATTTCAATTTCATTTCTTTAGATAAATAAATGATCAAAGTGATGTCTTTTCCAAGTGCTTAACCACCTGCTGTCAGTCTTTCTAAAAAGCTATATAAAAATGTAGTTGAAATGTACCACATAAACATAGAAGATTATTCAAATAAGGCATTACACTGATCACATATTCGTACGCCCAATGCAATGTGTGCATCAGTACTACACAATTTACTATTACTACAATTTGACAACTGATAACCGATGAATATGATACCCTATTCGTTTACATATCAAATTTGAAAACATTTGCTGTTTCGTGCTACGTCCCAAAAATTATTTTCATTGTTGCTCTGATTTACATCATCATAAATGTAATAATATTGACTCTTGGCCGGGGTTAACAAACAATTTGCAGATGTCACCTTGGTCTCTGAGTGTTTTATGGCCTTTGCTTTTAAAATCATTATTTGCAAACTTACAAGATGGCAAACAGACACCTGCTCACATATTTAAACCTATGTAAAAGGTACAAGTAACCTCAATCGGTTGATACAGTTTCATGGTTAAACATCAGTATGGAGCTGTAAATATGGATATAAAGCACATTGACTGTAAAGTGTATATCCTTGGTGTTGATTATTGACTGATAGACGTACGTAGTCATTAAAAACATTTTGAGAAGATGTCCTAGATTTGTTTCTATCCAACAATAGACCATTAGAACTGTGTTCCATTTGTTGTGTTGCCTGGAACCTTGATGCTTTCCTCAAACTAGGCAAAGTCCTTGGAGATGCTGCTGTCTTTGAAAACTAAACGTTTGAAGCCGGGAAACAAATAATTAAATGGGGCATGCCACCTGGATTCACAATAAGTGGTCTCTCAGAGGCTGAAAATTCCCCGACTGCTGTATCCACAGATACAAGGTGTGGTGTACAAAGTGCAAGTGCTGATCTTATATTCCGTATAGACATATGGACCTTGCTGACCTTTTCTCTTGTGATTTGCACTAATGGCCTTAAAGTGTAATAATGAAAAGATCACTCATGTCATTGCTGGACTTGCATGTTAGAATGTGATAGAAACAACCTTTTAACCTTCTGTCCCCTCTACCTGTTTGGAAGAGTATCTCTCCGCTCTGTAGTCGATTCATCTTATTATAATTTCTGGCAGCTTGACCTTTATTGCCGGACAAAGGTTTTTTTTGGAATGTGGGCTATGGGTACTGAAGAAAAAATCGTCTTGTGAAAATACTGAAAATGGTGCTACTTGTGTGGCTCATGGTTTTTTTTCAAGTACTTTTTTGAAAGTAGACGAGCCTTGGTTAATTTATTTTGGAAATGTGTGAGTTAGGGATAGAAATACTGGTCAGTTTGACCACCACTTTGTCAAGACTGAATTATCGCAGTCTTTAAATAGTTTACTTATTCAATGTAGATATTTGTTTACAGTGCAATAACAACCACCACCTTACTAGTTACTTGAAACCTCTTTATCATGATGTTTAATGAATTCAAATAATGTTCTCGTTAAACCTCTAATGGACATGGGTGTCACTAAAATCGATGATGAGGTTAACAAGTTGATGCAAGAATTCTGAAAATGTGACAGTATTTATTATTATACAGTACCACCGTTAACAATTGTATCCCAGGATAAGAACTGTGTGTTGAAGCAGTACACTCTATTCAAGAACCATATTTTTTTTTGCGCTATTGCTACATTGTTGACAAACAACAAACCCTTGTTGAACGTAGCAGGAGGCAAACTAGTTAACGTTGGCTGATGACAGCCCGTGAACAGAGGTTTCATAGAGTTGTATCATACTTTGTTATACAATATACATTATTATTGACTGAGGGTCAATTACAACATTATCATGATTTTGTTTAAATGTAGTCTTGTAAAATGTAATTTAATATAGAGGTTTTCACAGCGATGTATAATACTTATAGAGGGGATTATGTTGGTGTTTAACTACCTAACATAAAAAAACCGCTATAAAAATCCCATGTATTATTATTATTATTATTATTATTATTATTATTATTATTATTATTATTATTATTATTATTATTATTAAAGATACAAATGTGTTGGAGTACTAGCCAATAGAAGCGCAAGTGTTGCATAGTGATGTCATTATGTAACAGAAGTTAACAAAGGAGTCCAATGGAGTTTCAGGCAGGGGGGGGAGTGTGTGGGAGAGAAACTCCCTCTGGAGGGAACTTTGGTATTTTAGCCTTTGCAGACCCTTTACATGCACACAAACCTATATAACACTCTACAGGAAAGGGAAAATGCCAAAGAGAATAATATTGCCTCTTTAAATAGCAAATAGTGGCTGTGTATTTAGCTAGCTAACTGGCGAGTAGCAAATCCTTACAGACTGCTTAATTAACCAAATACAATGAACGTTGACTTATTTTCTACAGTATAGTTGTACATTTAGCAAATACTGAAGAAAAAACCGTAATACATCTTTTTTATAGCGTTGTTATATTTATTAGTAGTTGCTGTTAATCACAGCCCCCACAATTGTGTTACGTAGCCAAAATAGTGGTCCATAAGTGCAAAAAGTGTCCGTTATGAGTGCTCCATCTGTACTAATAGTGCATTTTGCAATACTTCTCATCGCACTCAAAAGAAGAAAAAGGAATTCCAGAAGTATGCACATTGAGTCACAACACTACACTGACGTTAACAAACGGACTGTTAATTAAGGGGTGATTTCAGAGGAACATAGAAAGGGGGGTTTATCAATTTAACATGGAAAATATAGATTAATATCTGCCACAAAGACAAGTCATGTCTGCCTTTTGGTGGTTTTCCACCAGCTGTGGTCTTTCTATTATTGATGAGTGTACAGTCACTGCATTCAAATCAGGCTGACAGACAGGACTGGACTAGCAGACCTTCAGGCACACACACCATGCTCTCCATCACATAACATTTATTTTTTCTCAGACCCATTCTAACAGAGTGTATTTTAAGCAGGTAAACCTACCAAGGTTAAAGCAGTGTTTTCTAGTTATTGCTTGTTTTCAGCACATTTATTACAAATGACATATTTAACATCACTGCCAAATATCAATGTGTTTTTGTTCCAACTGAGCTGTGACTGTGGAGTATTAGTTTTTCTAATTTACTCTAGCATAACTCATGAATTAATTTTTCAAAACATTAAGCTCTAAGCTCTGAACAATTATGGCGCATTTCCACTACACGGTCGGCCTCGGCCACACTCGGTACGGCTCGGTACGGCTTGGCCGCGTTGGGCCTTAACAGGGCCGACTCACTTCATGCTGCGCTTCCATTACAGTTTAGGAACTGGGGTAGTTACTATAGTAACGCAGTGTAGGCGGAGCCGTGACGTCATCTTCAATGAGAAATCCAGAAACACAACACAGCCGTTAGCTGTGAGCACTCAGAGCTCACAGCTCCTTATATATGTTCAGAAACTCGACAAAAGTTAAACAAGTACACACCACAGACTGCCTGTGTCATGGTGAATACAGTCGCTGCTGTATTTATGTCTGTATAGGCCGTTGTTGTGAGTGTGGACGGTCGGGGCATATACTGCGTTAGCTTAGCCAATCTCCATCTAGAAAAACACGAATTTTAAAAGGTTTTTCGCCTGCCGTCTGTCTGCAGACTTGACAAAGCATTAATTCATGGTTTTTACTAACCGGTATCAGTATGTTGTTACTTCGGCATCATTTTGAAACGTGTATTACAATTAAATCACGGTCAAATATGTCCATCTTGTTGTAGTTCTAGCCCTCTTGCCAGCGCTCCTCTCTCTAGTTTAGCATACTCAGCCCGACTCAGCCCTGTTTGTTGGCCCCGATAGAACCACAATTTTCTAGGGCCAGAAAAGAGGGGAAAAAGTGGCCCCGCGCCGTGCCGCGCCGGAACGAGGCCTAGTGGAAGCACAACCAAAAAAGGGGACGGCACGACACGGCACGCTTAAAGCGAGCTACGCGCTGCAATGGAAATGCGCCATTAGTGTGTTGTTCAGAGCAGATTTGCATCTCTCATTCATTCAAGCAAATAGCACGTTTTGGCACATGTGTAAAAAGTTTGAAAATGGCAACATTAACCACCAACCATAGCTTGCTGATCAAATTGTCATTTACTATTAAGGAATATTTAATCGTTTGAGCAATGACATGCGAAATTATCCATTCAGGTGTAAAAATCTCTCACACATGCATGTGCTTTTCATGAATGTCATTTTGTGGCACACATTTTGTCTTTTATATAGTGCAACATGCAACACATTGCTACACAAGTAAATGTACTCTATTTCTGGAAATGTGTATAATCTTATGTAATGTATGTCAACTTTGACCTACTGTTTTAAATGGGAATGTAAAAGCAATAGCATTCATTGAGACAACATTTGCTTTTTACAGTAAGCAGTCAGTGTAGAGTAAAAGGGAACAAACTGATTTTTTTTTCAGAACAACTGGCAGCTCAATTTCCAGTTCAGTTTGGGTCGATGAGAGGGTCAGTGTATGTTTTGGTCATTGGATTTTCTTTTCTCAAAATGATATTCAAAAAACGACTGGATATTTAATATTCGTTTTAAAATTGAAAAAATTAAATTGAAATATATATATACAAGGCGTTTTTCTTTATCATAGTCAAGAAGGGATTAACACAACCAAAGTTATTTTTCTAATGGGTCTATTCACTGTGTACAACATTGACTGCCCTAATTGACCATTCGGGACAAAACATTTTGATAAAAACATTATATTAAAATATTTTTTCACTACTTTTTTGAGATCAATTTTTAAAGCAACTTCAGCCCTAATCAAAAATACCAAATATTGTATAATTTTCAGGACTCAACCCTTTAAATGCCATTTTGAATACATGAAATCACTGTTGTTTTTCATGAGAAAAACACAGAAAATGAGTTATCTTCCGTATAATACATATCTGGAGACTGGCTTTTTTTTTAATGACAGTCTTGGAGGAGATTTGTCACATTTGTCATGGGCGCACCCCACATACTCAGCTCTGCTGCTCATCCCACAAATGCATGTTCCTCACAAATGTGGCACCATTTGAAAGGTAAATAAACAGGCTTTCCAACTAGAAGCATTGTTACAACAAAGAAATAATCTACCAAACACAAATTTCACTTACTTTTTGTGTTAAATTTATATCTATAGATATACAGTATATTATTGATGTAGTCTTTAGCAACACTTTTAAAATATAACGAATAATTGTTTTATAATATTCTGTACAGAAAGTTGTGTGAAAATACGTGGAAACTTTATTAATATAGCAGATGAAAAGATTTGCATTCTTGGGTTTCAATGGCTCTCTAGATAAAGAACGTTTTATGTTTGCTTGTATTATCCTCAGATAGTGATTTATTAGGATAACTAGTGATATTTTAATAAATATTGCACAAAAAAAGCCTATATCACCTTTGGCTTAGCCAGTGTGTATTTGTTCAAGCACCACAAGATTCACAGTTTATAAAGTACAATTCTGGGCCATTTATTGTGTAATTTATCCAAAAACATACAGTAACAATGCCTGTTTTGCAGCCTTAAAAGGGTGCTCATCAAAAATAGCAGGAACAAATGCATTCTTGTACTCAGGAGGGTGAGGAGTATTACTGAAAAAATACATAGTAAAAGTACTTCATAGTAGTTGTGGTTGTAGTTTAATTAGTACTGAGTCAAACAATATCAATATCAAGAGCTTATGGCAAAATATATTTGTATCGCTCATCAAACTTAGCAGAAGTGGCTTGATTTTGTTCTCAGTAGGGGACTTTGACAGAGTATTACTAAAAGATTAAACAGTAAAAGTACTTCATTGTATTGCTAGTAGGCGTACTACTACTGAGTCCAACAATATCGATTTCCTTAAAAAAAACTAATGGTCAAAAAAAATGTTTACCACTCATCAAAGCGTCAGTGTCGCTTCACAGCGATTACCGTAAATTAAGAGCTGCTGATTTGAACAAGCAAACGCGAGAGACGGCTGAGTTGACCGCAGTGTTTCACGGCCGACACAGGACCGTACTGATCTGCGCTCTTATTTTGTAAACAGCAACTTCCGGTAGCAGAATATGAAACAACGGGCGTTTTTTCGTTTCTGTTTTCTAGTGATTTTATATTTTGTTTTGAGAGGGAGAACATGAAAATCATCCCGTTTTTTAAGTTTAGTTAATACATTTTTGACCATGATAAAGAACAAAGCCTTGTATTTCAAGTTTATTTCTTCAATTTTAAAACGAAAATCAAATATCGTTTTTTAATATCATTTTGTGAAAAGAAAATCCAATCACCAACACATACACTGACCCGAGAGGCTAAGCTTGGCTATAAGCTGCGACGCGTTTTCAATGATTTGCTCCATACTGAAGTAAGATAGATTGACGATATTTATTATACAAAATAAAAACACAATAACTACAGGGACAAAAACGATCAACAGAAAAAATGACGGCACAAGCTCACCCTCTGTCATCCGCACTCGACATGAAACAGGTGACCTATATACAAAAACCACACCCATGTGACAATTCCCGGAAGTGCTCAACAAACAAATAAAAGTGACGTAAACAAATAATAATAATACAAATAATGAACTCAGGCTAAGTAGCATTTGGCACCTACAACAACTAGGGGGCCTAGGTATAAAAGTCACGGCTCGCCACTGGCTTTTGCAGACATGCAATACAGTGTTGATGTCCCAAAGACTGCAGAAAAGGTATCCACTGTGAGGGAGGCAGGATAACTTTTAAAAGCGGTTACTTTATCGTTTCCCTCCCCTTCCTCTCTGCCTCCCATGTGCAGGCGTACTGTTGAGGCTGGCCAGACCAGGAGGAGCAGGAAGGAGCTGCTTTTTCCGAGAGAGGATCAAAGGCCGGGAGAGAGAGCGATAGTGTGGCTGAACATCCCTCGGCATGAAGAAAAGCAGGAGTGCACAGGGGGTTACACCAGGCGATGTGAGTATTGATTCCCCCAACCGTCCATCTGAGCGAACATTAATCCATCTATTCATTCGTTACACAGCTACTCCCAATTTGTTTCTATCTGAAACTCACCTCTAAAGTTTACAGCCTAATCCTGCAGTTTGCACAGTTGTAAATTGTGTAGCCTCAAGATTTCCTGCCGAACTAGGACACAGTGAGCAAGGATTTTGTAATATTGCAGAAAATAAAATCTGTGGCAAACACATGTTAATCATACTTGCATGTTTTATTCAGCTGGATAGTCTCCCCAAAATAGCACCACTTTTATGATTTCTGAAGCGAAAATGCAATAGTATCAATTATAAAGCTAACGTAATGCTATAAACCAGGGGTGGGGAACCTTTTTCCTCTCAAGGGCCATTTCAATTTTCACAACATCCTCCGAGGGCCGTACAAATTATTGAACTCAACCTCTGCTAAAAATAAATAAAATCACAGCCCATTCATTTCGCCTTTCTTTCATGCTGTGCAAAGAAAAAGCAACCTCTTAATCCAGAGATCTTACCATGACTCACGCATAGACACACAAGATGTGTGCAAATGTATTTAGTTTCCTATCCATGTGAACATGATTTAAGTGGGGGGGGACCTAACCTCCTCTAGGGGGGTCCGGGGCATGCTCCCCCGGGAAGATTGTTTTTTAAATGTTGAAGTTAAAAGCATCAATCTGGTGCACTTTGAGCACAAAATGAAGAGCTCTATGGATACATCTCTCAACACCCATATGAAACAGAACTGTAAACAGATTTTCTTTTTCTTCATGGATATTTTACAAATCACTCTCCTTTCAAACTGTATTCTTGTTTATTAATAACTACTCTTTTTTTTACTGTCATATAGTATTTTATACCTGTTTTTCATTTATTCTCTTATTTTTTTATAACTATAATGATCATATCAAGGTGTGCCTTAACCTCACTGAGCTGAGATTATCAGCCTCTCAGTCTGTCAGGAGAGAGCTTTCTTCCACCTGGTTGTAGAAACAGCTCCTTATATTTGTTAGCTCGCTAACCAGATGCTAATAACAACATTCCCCGGTACCGCTCTCTCTCTCTCGCTCGCTCCAACAAAATGCGCTCGTGCCACACACACACACACAGAGCCGAGCTTGAGTGACACACAAAGACCCAGAAGTAGTTGTACTGTAATGTAGCATATTATTTTCGATGGCGTTACTGTATGATCAGTATGACAGATGAGCAAATCGCCACTGGGCTGACAACTAAAGACACAGCCACGCAAAAACTGCGGCATGTGTACGGCTCCTTATGTGTAGTGCAATTGTTGAAGTGCTGGAGCAGCGTTCCGGTGCTCTCCGTCAGCACTACACCACGTGATGACACGTTACGCTCGTGTTGTGTTCAAGGAACCTGTCCTTAGCCAGGAAAAACAGGCACTCGCTTGTTTAATTATTTTGCGGTCTAGATTTCTTTAATTTCTTTTTTTCTTCGTGTGTTTATAAATGACCTTGAGGGCCGTATCAAATGGTCTCACGGTCCGTATACGGCCCGGAAGCCGGAGGTTCCCCACCCCTGCTATAAACAAACTGTGCCTGCCAAACACCACCGCTAAGCTAACGGCGGCTAATGTTTGGCGTGAGGACGTTAAGTAGTCTCATTAAGCCCCTTGTTAGCAGCTGCGTTTTAATTTTTTTTTTCTCTGAGAAGTTTTATGTCGCAGTACAACAGGCTAAGATCTCTTCAGCTTGTTTTAACCACAGACCTTATTTCAGGCATCTAACCAAAAAACACGTTTACAAAAATCATTGACTTTTAGACAAGGGAACCTAAATTGCTAACCCATTTTCTGGTTTGAGGACTCATTCCTGCTCTACTCTGTTGGGAATACACTAAGGTAGAAAGCTGCAGGATGTCTACTTGGTGGTGACTCAGAAACAGATGACTGTACTGTACACAACAGACCTCTTTACAGCAGGACACGACGCAGAGAGCGAGAGTGGTGTCTGTTGGGACAGGGACAGGGAGGTGAAGGACAGTGCACGTGTGTGTGCGCCAAAGAGAGAGTTAGGGAGATGTCGGAGAGGCAGAGTTGAGGAGGGATGAAGAGTTTAGACGGAGGCAGAGGAGGGAGAGGAGAGGAGGAAAGGTGTTAAAGGATGGTTCACACCAGGACACACTGAGTAGAAATTTGGAAAAGCGGGGGGAAGAACAGAGATCTGACAGTGAGGCCCATCTGTTTAGCCTCCACGTCACCGGTGTTTATGACTAGGCAGACAGGCCACATCACTTACAGTGTCCAACAGGACCTTTAGAGGCTTTAGAGGCTTCATCCTGGACGAAGAAAGTGTTCCTGCTGTGACTGGCCTCCATCACCCCCCAAAACCCCTTCTACAGTTTAAATGGGCACTATTATTATTATTATTATTATTAAATGTATGTGCATGTTAATGGTCATGCAAATAAACGGTATAATGGCTATTTACGTCAGGATTATGTTAATGTTCATACCAGCAATGATCCAGCTAATGGCAGACACATTTTCAAGCAGGACAGATTCTCACTTTGGAATGAAAACTTGAATTAAAGGTGAAGTCCGCCATAATAGGGGAAGATTGCTGATATCTGAACACGACACCCATTCAAATGGCCCTTCTCTCCATTTGTGCTCCTTCAGATTTTGCAAGTTTTATCGTCGCTCTCAGGCTTCCACTGCCTTTCTCTTTATTTGTCCATAGCGTTTCCTTTGCTTGAATAGTGTGGTGTGGCGGATAGGGCTGTATCGAATAGTATAACCCTAATAACAATATTAATTATTAATAATAATTTACAAACACAGGACCTGCAGTAGTCCACCTTACCTTCACCTCTCCATCACACACTCTATCACTTAAACACATACATAAATGTCTCTGAAATGGTCACAGTCATTAATAAAGTTATATTGAAATAAGACCAGAATCAATTTTTTCATCTTGTGTAATATTCTACTTCGATCCATATTTGTAACTAAATACACACCTTTTATTAACTGACATTCAAAGATTCATACAATTTTTGAAAATTAACTCTTCTCTCAAATACGGTTTGCAGTTTAAAAAAACATCAACATGTAATTCATTTATTTTATTTATTTATTAGGTTTTTCTGTTAAATAATTGCTGTGTCCACGTCCACCAGAAGGTAATACCCGAGTACAAAATATACACAGCGTAGGTGCTGGTTTGACCATATTTTCAGAAGTGTGAAAAGGCACATGTTCTGCCCTCACTGTTGTTATGAGTACAGTTATGCAGACAGATAACTCCTCGACAAGTGGCAAGCGTTAATCTTCTTTAATAAGATGTTTACATCCACAAGTCAACAGAGTAAAACTGAAAGAAACACAGGCACTTAGCTGTGATGCTGAAATATATATACAACGGTTAATTACATCACAAACATCACAACATATGCATATGAAAATGTTTACATGCAAAAGTGCTGTGTAATACACACTACAAAACATGTGCTAACCATACATCAAACATCAATAAATAGCAATCTACTTAAACATTGAAACATCAAAATAATCATTGATAATTAAGAATATGTACAAAGGCCAAAAATACTTACAGGCAATGCTTTCAACAAGATAGCAAAGAAGGATGGATGCAGATTCAAACATTAATATTCTCCTCTCTGTCCCTTTCAACCACTACTTCAGGGTTTCCCACACATAGACTTTACTTGGGCGGGCCGCCCAGGTATATTAACGTCCGCCAAAGTATATAGCGCGACCCATTTAGGTTTAATCTTTTTTTATCCGTCCGAGAGCACGACGCCATCTGCGATCGATTAACTACCCCTCGTGTACCTGTTCTCTCTGCTATCGCGTGAAGGGTCTGCTTTATACGCTCCGCAGTAACTCCACAGCAAGGTTTTTCAATGTAAGTCTTTCCAATTGGCTGCTACTAACAAAAGAAGAAGTAAAACAAAAAGCAACAGCACCACGTGCTGGCTGGAGTAAGACAGCGTCTTAGACAGCACAGCACATCTCAATTAATTGACGGGACAAATTGTCCACGATGTTAGTGATAACTCAATACATCCCTGAAATACATTGAATATATTCAATATATCGGCCATTTCAAGCAACATTTACTTTTGTCTTTATTTAGCAGAAAAGTCATGTGTGATTCTTTAAAGACGTCTCCGCAACACTCCGATTTTATACAACCAGAAGAATTAAAGTGGTCTATTCCTTTCGTTTCTTTTACTCTTATTAGATTCTGTTTTCGCGTCCACTAGAAGGACAGTTTTTGTATAGACACTCTCTTACCATTATAGTATACAAAAGGTACCTAGCATACATGTAGGTGCTACAGTATGAATTGACCATATATTTGTATGTGCGGGCTAGCCTCTTCCATTACCGTTTACAACCTCTCTTTGATGCTTCATCGGGCTCTCTTCAGCCCCTTTTCCTTTGCTGCTTTCCTCCAAGTGTGATAACAAACATCTGGCGGCTTTAAAAGGGGACGGGACAAATTGTCCAAAATGTTAGCAACAACACAATACGTTGTGATGTGATTCTCTAAAGATTGCCTTTCTACACCTCGACACTCCGATACAGCTTCAATAATTAAAGTGGTCTCCTTTTTGTTTCTTTTACTCCTCTCAGATTCAATTATACAGACACCACATCAATCCATGCTGTTAGAGCTCCCCTCCTAAAGCTGTCTCACTTATAGCACCTTCTTCAAAAAGGCTTTTTGGAAGCCTCCCAGAGAACACTGGAGTTGTTTGGACTCAGCGGCCAACAAAGGCCTTTCATCTTCATCGTGAAAACACCCACTCCACCTCTGTTCGACACTAACTCCATCTCAGGCTTTTTACCTTTCATCTCTTCCCGTCCCTTTATGACCATGTTGCGGCGAATAGGTTTCTAAATGTCCAGTTGTTTTGACTTCTAAAATTATCCTTATCCTGGCTTACACACAGGCTTTCACTCAAAGTGAATCAGCAGTATTTCCTCTCCCGCTGCCATTTCGATCACTGACATGGGATCAATGAAATCTGGAATTACATGTCCAGATGTCAGAGGTGCAATCGATATACAATTGATAACTAATTTGGCAGCGCGGGCACCGTGACGCATCAACAAGAGACTATTTAGTTCTCTGCTTTGTTTGACAAGAGTGATTGTGTAAGCGGATCAGGCGTCGGAACAGAGACACGTTTTGCCACATCTAATTTTCACCCTTTTTCCCTGGGAGAGGACGAATCTGTCTTTATAAAGAGAGGCACAATAAATCAGACAAATTGCATTTCCTAGAAGGAGCAGGCGACTCAGCAGAGCTGTGTTTACAGGCAATCTGGAAAGGAAGACAGACACACGCCTCTTTCTGATTCTGACTGTCACTACTGTTCACTCTGTCACTCAGAAACTCTCCATCTCTGCTCCCCATTTAGAAGTTCACTCTCTATTCATGCTTCTTCTTTGCTCCACTGTTGATGAGTCCCTGCGATTACTGTTGGTTACCACTTTCTGTCTGTCTTGATTTATTAGATCAGTGTTGGCTTTCATCATGTGAGGCCACTCTGTCTTACCTCACCCACTCATTAATTAGAATTTCCGCAGTTCTCCTTTTTGACCTTCATCTCTCAGAGGACTGGCAACACACTGTCATTTTCAAAGAGGATCTATCTGTCCTCTCTGAAGAGACATTTTGATTTTTTGATGCAATAAAAAGGACGTTTTATTGGTCAGAGGACAGCTGGCTTGGACATATACCTGAGTAACAGTTTCACATACTCATCACCTCAACAAGACTGATGTTTTCAAAGTGACTGTTTACCACGCTTAGGTTAATGCCTTTTTACTTATCCCTCTTTTTGTTTTCACCCCCCCCCCAATCGGAATTATGTTTTTGGGTGGTTTGGCTCTTCGACCAATTCTTGTGAACGCGAGTTCTCAGGAACACATAAATCAAATTTCTTCAGATTAGGCAGAAACACCCACTTGGACTCGAGGATTATCTTGTTAGATTTTGGCGAGCAAGGCCACTGTGACCTCACGTCCAGCACATTCTAGTGAATATGGTATTTTTAGGAATGTCTGGAGGAGATTTGGCACAATAAGGAATGTTATGTGAATAATGATTCTAACAACATTCCACTTAGCTTTTGGCAGAGTGCCATGGACCCGACTTTGAAAATCATCACACAATAGATTACAGATCAGTTGATTTTTGTGTAAAATGTAATTCTAGTAGGATACTCTTAGAACACTGCCATGTTGTGCACTGTGAAGGTGAACACTTGTGCAGTGTGTCTATTTTGAGCCTAGAGTCTTATATCGCTCACTGCTTCTATGCTCTTACCGGAACTAGCTAGCCATGTCATTGTTTACAGTAGCAAATGTTGTAGCAAATCATTTCAGACTACTCAATCAGACCAATACAATGAATGGAAGCTGATTTTTAACACTAGTATAGTGGTACGTGTATCGAATATAGGAAAATATCCCCATGTACAACTTATATTTGTATAGTGCTGTGTTGACTGGAGCAATCGCAGCTCTATGCACCACCCCTGTAACGTAGCCAAGATGGCAACTGTTGATTGTTAGAAGTGTCCATCGTTCCATACTCAACTTTTAACCATTATGATTGCATCATCTGGGTACTGGATCGTAGAACAAAACATGAAAATCTCTTCAGCCACAAATTGTATTTCAGGCTTCAAAACACAAACGTGTTAAAAAAAAACGTTAACTTCGAGAACAGGGAACCAGAAGTGATAAAATGCGAACAAATGTCTGCATTTTAGGACTCATTCATGGACCACTATATAGGCCTCAAAACTCCAGTAATGGTCAGGCTACACTCTCTACTGGCAACATTTTAACAGATTTGAGGTAAATACTGACAATCAAGTGAATTAGTTTGATTGTGTCCTGGCTCATTCTTGTCTAATCATGATGAGCTGTCAGCCCTGATGACAATGAAGTCTGACTGGCTTTCACCTCACACACTCACTCAGTCGCTCTCAACCTTCTTTCTTACCCACTCTTTCCCTTTTCTCGTCTCTTGCACCACATTAATAAACAAACGTTTTCTCATTAATAGAGCATGGTTCTAGGAATTCCTCAAACGTCCATTTCCCCCTGGGCCACATCGTGCCTCCACATCTCGGTTTTCATTTGAAAACTGTCGGCAGGATTCATTTAGACTTGTGCACGATGCACATAAAGTGGAGTGTGATGAATGCAGAATGAGCTCTGGCAGCCCGCCTCTGTTTCCTGAGTCAACTGGCTTGTTTACAACCCATCGTTACAGTGAAGCATCTACAGTTCCTTACTGGAACCTTCACACTCCAGCAGACACATTAAACACACAATTTATAACTATAAAGTGTCACTCTGTAGCTCAGGTGTCATGGGCATGCTCTGAAATAGGCTTTGATCAAACGGTTCATTTGTAGATAGTGAAGAGCATCGAAACCTTAATGTAGACCATACAGTATACAGTATGGCACTATACTAAATCTTGAATATGTGCAGGACAGGCAGATTGTTTAGTTTGTAAACCCTTGAGTCGCTGTAGTACAATCATGTTTTTGTGCTAAATAGTCTGGTAAATCTCTCTTTTTGAAGATGACATATTAAGTTCATTTTTAGGTTTATATTTTTATTTAGTGCCTCTACTATGACATGTTTCCATGCTTTAATGTTCAAAAAGATTTCTGTGCTGCAGCACCTCTTTTCACCCTCTGTCTGAAACCAGCAGTCTGCTCTGGTTAGCTGGCCAGCTCTGTTTTGATAGAGTGATAGCGTGTTGTGTCAGAGCACTAGCCAATAGAAGCGCAAGTGTTTCATAGTGATGTCACTATATCACAGAAGAAAACAAAGGAGTTCATTGAAGGAGTTTCAGGCAGTTTCTCAGGCTTTTACCCTTGATTCCTATTTTTTTTTTAAGACAGTGATTTCCTGTTTCTTCGAATCCTTGTTTCTGTTTTTAATCCTGTTTTGCTATAGCCATTAGCACAACAACATTTCACCCATATTTTCTTCATGTTTACTCACCACATAGCCTGTATCCAGACTTCCAGAGGGAATGATATGAGCTCATTTCATGGAGATCTAACCCGTGAAATTGTCATTATGTCTTTGCTCAGGAGAATAAGGAGCCCCCTGTGGTACAAATCTCTGCGGGCAGCACACTCGGGGTGGATGTGTACAAAGTCCAGAGGCGCTTTTCTGGCAATCTGCAGCTGCCACCGTTGTCATGGCGACAGGCAGAAATGGAGCGGGACAGGGGGAGGTCGCCGACACCTGAAGATGATCCAGTGACCTGCAGCAGACCTACAAGCCTGCCCATCTACTCACTGCCCCGCATCGACATCACAAAGGCCGACCCCGACAGGTGAGGCTCCCAAAACCAAAGAGCAGTCATCATGCAATGTATATCATGGATTTCATATTCATGTAATGTCATCCTAGATAGTAATTATATCATTCATTTGTTGTCTAAGAAGGATTACAATCAATATGGCCTATCATTATATCTAAATACTTTTAGGATATTGCTCTATATCAGGGGTCTCCAACCTTTCTTCATCTGAGAGCTACTTTGAAAAAATGAAAGTGGCCAAGAGCTACTTGCATCACATCGCTTACATTTATTCACATAGCCCTCATCAGTTGAACTAAGCTACTTTTGTACACGTGTGAAATTGCAATACCCAAAGCTTATCAAAAATCTTTACTTCACATCAAGGTCCAAGAAAATGACAATGTCTCACATATTATTATGGGCCACATAGTACGTACATCATCTTAATCACCACCTTACAAGCATCTTATGGCACATGTGTAAAATAAGTGCATTCACTCTTTTTCACAGTTAGTGAGAGGACTGGCACTGCATGGAGTCCACCATAGAGGTGAATGCTGGAGTGTACCCACTTAGGTTCATTCTAATAGAGTCATTTAAATGTTCATCAGTCAGTCTTGTTCTGTATTTAGATGTCATTCATGTCAGAAAAAGCTGCTTCACAAAGGTATGTAAAGCCAAATAAAGCAGACATGTTCAGTGCTGCTTGGTGATGTTCTAATAGTTTTCTGGGTCTACAAGGCTCCAGAAATGTTGTGAGTTTTGCTGAGACTTAAGCTGAACATGATTTTGGAGATTTATAACCTCCATCTCCATCTCCACAAGATTGACACTGAACAGTTCAGCCATCTTCTTCTTTTTCTTGACATGAAATTATAAACCATAATAAATCAATTGTATAGGTCTAGCCTCCCTATATCTGTGTGTGAAATTGTTCCATCCTCAAAAACAGTCTAGCTGCAGCTTCTAGCAATGGTCTTCTGTTAAAAAAAGGACACTGAATGTCCTGAATGTGGCATCACTAACATGACTTGAGTCTGAACACAGCAGACAACAGGAGTATTTAAAACAGCATATATAAAAAAAAATGACTGCATGTGGGTGCACACTTACATTCTCTGTCTTACTGTTACATAAATCCCATGAATGTAGGAGATTAAGTTAGCTTCATCATATCTCAATCGGTGATTAAGTGAATAATAAAGTTTCTATCAGGTTACCATCAGCCTGTCACTCATTATTTTTAGGGAGGGGGTGGGGTTTGGAGGAACAGAGGAGACGGTGATCGCGGAAGCTTTCCTCCTGCCTTCACAAACTTTACACAAGTATTTATTGTCTGAAAATAGCAAGAGGACATTCATACTCTGCAATCCAAGACTTGATTAAATCCACCAAAAACCTGACATGGTGCTAACGCAAGTATTTTTAAAACATAAATCCATGTGTGTCTGAGCCGCAGCGACACAGACTGATTCAGGTGTATTTATTGTCGTCGGATTTTTTCTACAGTCAGTGAACCCGCGAGCGGCGAGCTACTGAAAAGCTGCCCGATCGACGTGTTGGAGACCCCTGCTCTATATGGATTATTTCAATATTTTTTCAATATATTTTTTATAAAATTATTTACAAACTATTTGTTTTAACTGTTTAATTTCCTGAGAAACCCTATAAAAAAATTAATAAAATGTCACCTCTGAAATTCAGTTGCAAGCTATAGTTAAATAAATCAAATACCTATTTATTAATTTTGGGTTTTCTATTTTCTTTTCATTTATTATGACAGAATGACTTGAGGTTGAGATCTGGTGAATTCCACATTCACCAGATCTCAATCCTATATAGAGTTCAATGTACTGAAATGGCCGTGAACTCATGATCATGTTCAAATAACCAGAAAAGATCATTTGAGCATTGTGACATGGCGCGTTATCCTGCTGGAAGTAGCCATCAGAAGATGGGTACAATGTGGTCATAAAGGGATGGACAAGACATGGTCAGCAACTATACTCAGGTAGGCTGTAGCGTTTAAACGATGCTCAATTGGTACTAATGGGCCCAAAGTATGCCAATAAAAATATCCCCCACACCATTACACCACCACCACCAGCCTGAACTGTTGATACAAGGCAGGATGGATCCATGCTTTCATGGTGTTCACGCCAAATTCTGAACCTACCGTCCGAATGTAAGAAATCGAGACTCATCAGACCAGGCAACATTTTTCCAATCTTCTATTGTCCAGTATGGTGAGTCTGTGTGAATTGTAGCCTCAGTTTCCTGTTCCTAGCTGACAGGAGTGGTACTCTGTGTGGTGTTCTGCTGCTGTAGCCCATCTGCTTCAGGTTCCACGTGTTGTGCGCTCAGATGGTCTTTTGCACACCTTGGTTGTAACTAGTGGTTATTTGAGTAACTGTTGCCTTTCTATCATCTTGAACCAGTCTGGCCATTCTCCTCTGAACTCTGGCATCAACAAGGCATCATTACCCAGAGAACTGCCGCTCACTGGATATTTTCCCTTTTTTGGAACATTCTCTGTAAACCCTAGTGATGGTTGTGAGTGAAAATCCCAGCAGATCAGCAGTTTCGGAAATACTGAGACCAGTCCGTCTGGCACCAACAACCATGCCACGTTCAAAGTCACTTAAATCTCTTCTTCCCCATTCTGATGCTGTTTGAACTTCACCAGGGACCTCATTTATAAAACTTTGCATTCATGTGGGAAGGTGGCGTACGTAGGACAAGGCAAGTAAATACGCACAAACATTTTCCGATTTATAAAACACGCACGTCCTACGTCGGTTTCCCTTTATAAATCACAATCAACTCGAAATGCGGCGCAGCTTTTGCGGGCTTCACGTAACGCCCATGTTTGCCTTTAAATAGTCAAAGATACGCCCCGTATTAATATTCATTTTGACTGACTGCATGAAGAAGATCGCAGGAAATGACGACAGAATAGCTAAAAAATACATTTCACAACGTGTCCGATTTTGGTTCTTTTGGGGAGGTGGAGACAAATCACATTGTTTGGTGGATGCAGTTTGAACCAGAGTAGCAGCATGGAGGTCGGATCGTCACCAAAATTAATAAATAAGTGGTCCGAAAAAAGTTAATGACAAAATACACATAACTTTCCTCAGACAGTGTGTTTGTACCGGGGACAGGAGACACCCCCTTGATGAGAAACTGTAAGAAATGATCGGGGAATCCCTCCGGAGTGGAGTCATGACGACTGGATCTGAATTATCTTGTTGTATTTGGTGGTTTGTGTTCCAGCTGTCAATCAGCTCTGTGCAGCGTCTCCACTGCAGCCTGTGCATCTCAACCCCCCCGCAGCAACTCTATCCACCAGTTAAAGGAAATACAACTAATGTGTTGTGTTATATCAGCTGTACAATTTACCACATATGGTGTTCTTAGTTTCCATACCTCCTGTGTTTTATGAGCGACTTATCAAGTCTTGGCAAACGGCATAAAACATGATTAAACATGACAGTATATAAAACCATGCTCGTATCTATACAACCTATAGAAATGCAAAACGGCCTCAGTTTAGACGTAATTCTGTCCTTCTACTTACCGCATCATTTATGAGAATACATGTCATAACATTAAGACAACATATTCGAGGTGGTTTTCAATAACATATCCGTATATATTTATTTCTCCAAGTTATGTTTTTGTGTGCACTGAGGAGTCTCAAACAGGCGTTTGTTTAATCATTTTAAGATTGGCTTTAATCAATGTTTGCAAATTAATTCTTCATATATGATAAATGAGGTAACATTTTATTTATGGTATTATTTCCACATATTTCTCTCCATTCTTCCTTCTGCCAGCGGTGTCGCAGTTTCTCGTCTCTCCTGTTTTTGTGCGTACCGTGTACGGATGGGTCAGAGTGTCCGTGGAGGACCGCACATTTTCCCTTCATGTTTGTTTTTTATAAATCGCAGAGATTGCTTAGAAATTGGCGTATGCCATCTTTTGAGCATACGCCACGTTTTTAAATGAGGCCCCAGGTGACTGGAGGATAATTTGAGCATTGTGACATGGAGCGTTATCCTGCTGGAAGTAGCCATCAGAAGATGCGTACAATGTGGTCATAAAGGGATGGACATGGTCAGCAACAATACTCAGGTAGGCTGTAGCGTTTAAACAATGCTCAATTGGTACTAATGGGCCCAAAGTATGCCAATAAAAATATCCCACACACCATTACACCACCACCACCAGCCTGAACTGTTGATACAAGGCATGTGTGGTCTTCTGCTGCTGTAGCCCATCTGCTTCAGGTTCCACGTGTTGTGCGCTCAGATGGTCTTCTGCACACCTTGGTTGTAACTAGTGGTTATTTGAGTAACTGTTGCCTTTCTATCATCTTGAACCAGTCTGGCCATTCTCCTCTGAACTCTGGCATCAACAAGGCATTATTACCCAGAGAACTGCCGCTCACTGGATATTTTCCCTTTTTTGGAACATTCTCTATTCGGAAATACTGAGACCAGTCCGTCTGGCACCAACAACCATGCCACGTTCAAAGTCACTTAAATCTCTTCTTCCCCTTTCTGATGCTGTTTGAACTTCACCAGGTCGTCTCGACCATTCAAGATTCAAGAGAGATTCAAGATATTTATTGTCATATGCACAGTAAACAGACAGTTACACCGTACAATTTAAAATCTTACTTTGCTAGTCCAAGTAAAATACAGGAATATAAAAATAAATAAATATTTAGAAAAAAACAAATAAGTTTGGCACACGGCAACAGCAGCATAAAAGGGCACATAAGTAGCAGCAGTTTAAAAGATATTTAAATAGTATATAAATAGTTGTATTGCACATGGTTCACAGTGTATAAAATATTGCACGGCAGACAACAAGTGCACTCTGCATTGTTAAAGTAGGTAGTGCAAATGGTGAGTGTCAGTGTGTCTGTGTAGCACTCACAGTTCAATCGGTGTAGCGCCTGCCTGATGGCAGGAGAGTAAAGAGTCTGTGCTGGGGGTGTGTACTGTCCCTGATGATGTTGTGTGCTCTCCTGGTGACCCTGGTGGTGTAAATGTCCTGAAGTGAGGGGAAGGCTGCTCCTGAGATGTAATGTGCAGTTTTTATCACACGCTGGAGTGCCTTCCTGTCCTGAGCAGTGCAGTTTCCATACCAGACTGTAATGGAGCTGGTAAGGACGCTCTCAACTGTACATCTGTAGAAGTTGCTGAGTATTTTGGATGGCATGCCTCATTTTCTCAGCCTCCTTAGGAAGTACAGTCGCTGCTGGGATTTTGTAATGTTCTGTTGTGCATTGTGAGACCAGGTGAGATCCTCGCTGATGTGGGTTCCGTGGAATTTAAAGGTTTTCACCCTGTCCACCTCTGTCTCACCCATGTACAGTGGTGTGTGCTGCACCCTCTTCCTCCGTGGATCAATAATCATCTCCTTGGTCTTGTCTGCATTCAGGGAGAGATTATTGTGCTGACACCAGGTCACCAGGTCCGCCACCGCTCTTCTGTACGCTGCCTCAGCCCCACCGGTGATCAGTCCAATGACAGTCGTATCATCTGCGAACTTGACGATACAGGTGTTGCTCTGGGAGGCCACACAGTCGTGTGTGAAGAGGGTGTACAGCAGGGGACTCAGCATGCAGCCCTGGGGGGTCCCTGTGCTTACAGTTTTAGTGCCTGACGTGCGGTTGCCAACTCTGACTGACTGGGGTCTGTCTGACAGAAAGTTCAGCACCCAGTTACAGAGAGCAGGTGTCAGTCCGAGAGTGAGGAGCTTAGCAGAGAGTTTGTGTGGGATGACCGTGTTAAAGGCTGAGCTGTAGTCAATGAAGAGGAGTCTTGCATATGTATCCTTGCCCTCTAAGTGTGTGAGGGTGGTGTGGATGATGGTGTTGATTGCGTCGTCAGTAGACCGGTTCTGACAGTACGCAAACTGCAGAGGGTCCAAGGTGTCTGGAATGTTCTTCCTGATGTGGGTCATGACTATCTTCTCAAAACACTTCATCACTATTGGGGTGAGTGCAACAGGACGATAGTCATTCAGGCAGGTCACAGTGTTTTTCTTTCGGAGGGGCACTATGGTGGTTGTCTTGAAGCAGGTGGGCACAAAAGCTTGTGCTAGTGACAGGTTAGAAATGTCAGCAAGCACATCAGCCAGCTCTGATGAGCAGACCCTGAGGGCACGCCCGGAGATGTTGTCTGGGCCGGGTGCCTTCCGTGGGTTTGTTCTAGGGATGTCCCGATCACCTTTTTTTGCTCCCGATCCGATTCCGATCATTTGATTTTGACAATCTGCCGATACCGATTTTTCCCGATCCGATCTTTATGCAATGAACGTTGAACGTAGCTCTGTTCTTTCCACCACGCGGAACCTCCGCCTTGCAAACATTGCATCTGGCTGTTACACTGCCTTCGCTTTCAATTTTATAATACTTCCAAACTCCTGACATTTTCTCTGTCCCGACTCCCGAGGCACCAGCTGAACGTAGCCTCTTGTTAGCTTACTGCTACTATTAGACACTGCGCCCTGCCCACTCTGTTGCCAGATTTGAGAGAAATAAGCAACCAGGTCTATGAAAACAAGCCCAAAAGAAGCAACACATACATGATGTTGTGTAATTTTAAACCAAAACTAAGGCCTCAGGATGACTTTAAGACGTGAACATGGTCATTTTTGTTTTGTAACATTAAAAAAATGTATTAAAAAAAAAGAAGAAAAAAAAAAAAAAAAAATCCCGATCCCCGATTTTTTTCTCCCAATTCCGATCTTTTGAAAATCACGTGATCGGCTCCGATCCCCGATCACGTGATCGGATCGGGACATCTCTAGTTTGTTCTCCTCAGAACCGTACGCACCTCTGCTGATGTCACAGTGAGTGGTGAGTCCTGTGTGCGCTCTGTGGTCACAATCCCTCTCGGTTGGTTGGTGTTGAGGGCCTGAAAGCGGGCATAGAACTCATTTAACTCATCTGGCAGTGTGGGTTGGCTGGTTGTGACCCCCCCCGCTTCTCTGCTGGTAGTCTGTGATGTGTTGCAGGCCTTGCCACATGCATCGGGAATCTGCAGTGGAGTAGAATCCCTCCAGCTTCAGTCTGTACTACCTCTTGGCCTCTCTGATGGATCTACGCAGGTCATATCTGGCCTACTTGTAGTCCTCAGCGTTGCCTGAGGCAAATGCAGTGGAGCGAGCACGTAGCATGGACCGAACTTCACAGTTAATCCAGGGTTTCTGATTAGGATATGTCCTGCAGCGTTTTGTGGGCACAATGTTTTCTACACATATGCTGATGTAGCCAGTTACACTAGAAGCGTATTCCTCTAAGTCCACAGTAGAGTCATCCCTCAGAGCAGCAGTTTTAAACACATCCCAGTTTGTACCCTCAAAGCAGTCCTGAAGCACCAGTTCAGTTTCTTCAGTCCACACTTTAACAGTTTTACTCACTGGAGGGGCTTGCTTGAGGCGTTGTCTGTACGCTGGATAGAGGAACGCTGAAATGTGGTCGGACTGTCCGAAGTGTGGCCGGGGCACAGCCTTGTAGGCTCCTCTTACGTTGCTGTAGACGTGGTCGAGAGTATTATTCTCCCTCGTCAGAAAGCTCACGTGCTGGTGGTATTTTGGGAGGACACTTTTGAGGTTGCGATGGTTGAAATCTCCGGCCACAGTAAACACAGCGTCCGGGTGTGCGGTCTCGTGTTTGTTGATGACGTCATGCAGTAACCCCAGTGCAGTTGTGGAGTCCGCTTGTGGCGGGATGTAGACAGTCAAAATAAACACTGCACTGAACTCCCTGGGCAGGTAGAAGGGTCTGCATTTCACCATCAACAGTTCAATATTAGCCGAACAGTGTCTTTCAACAACCTGTAGACCATGGCTGCATCTCACTTTGGTTAAATTAAATCCTTGCGTCCCTCACTTGCGTCGTTTCCCTGCGTTTAGTCCCTCCCACCAGGGAAGCATGGAGAGACGCAAGGAAACCACGAGAAGCAGGGAAATGAGTTTTAAGAGCAATGGGACGTAGGGCTGCTCAATTAAACGATTACGAAAACAACGTAATCGAAATAAAACGATTATTTTTTAATTATTATTTTATATTATTATTTTTTTTATTGGTTTTTCAGTTGAATTATACTTAAAGTTCAGGGTAATCAACTGTTAAAAACATACTGTTCACATTTTTTTCTCCAATAAATTGATGTTTTCAAAGTAAATGGATAATCGTTTTTAATAATCGTGATATCAATTATTGACCCAAATAATCGAGATAATGATTTTTGCCATAATCGAGCAGCCCTAATGGGACGTCCTTTCCTCCCGAGCGTCACGTGAAGCGACGTCCGTTTGTGATGACTCCGCACAGCTGATCGTCTGACAGCAGCCAGCTCTGTCCCCGTAATTTTCACAAACCGCCTCTGTTAGTACACATTTACTGACATAAACATTTGTATCATCTGTTGTAAACCCAAATAAATAAAATAAAATAAGAACTGATTCTCAAAAAAGATAAACGCCATTCTTAAAATGTATAAACGAACATTAGTTGGATTAATATTGATTAGAGTGCACAATAGAAATAAAATAATTGAGAGAAGAAACATATATGTTATCTATCAAAACCCAGTTAGATTAACATTCATTGGATTGCACACTTAGTTTGTTTGTGTGGATATGTAGCAAATTAACATTTTAAATAGCACTTAATGACTGACTGAATGGAAATGACAATAAATGAAAATGTAAAACGAAAAAAAGCGATCATGAAAATGTTTCCAATAAATGAATAAAATGATTTTTGACCACTTTGTTGTTCAGATATATCACATATTTGTAACTAAATTATGCATTAATTGAAACAAAACACAGTATACACTGAGGAGTGAGTCCCGTGAGTTTCATGTGTTTTCTTCACTCCGCTGGTAAACTGCTCTCATGTCAAGAAGCATCAGATCATTGCATGCGCTGCATCGTCCAATCAGTGAGCGATACACAGTAAGGGGGCGGGGCGAGTGTCTGAGGATTTCACCGGAGGATGGTCTGGTAGTTCCTCGATTATCGCTCCTCCGTTATCACTCCTCGATCCTCGATCCTCCGGCAAAAATAAGGCCACTGGGACGCTACTCAAGATGGCGCAGACAAATCAACTTCCGGTGATATGGGGTGCGTCTCACTTGGGTTATTTTTCATTTCCTCGCTCCTCAGGCTCGGTATCACCGGAAGTTGATTTGTCTGCGCCATCTTGAGTACCGTCCCAGTGGCCTTATTTTTGCCGGAGGATCGAGGAGTGATAACGGAGGAGCGATAATCGAGGAACTACCAGACCATCCTCCGGTGAAATCCTCATACACTCGCCCCGCCCCCTTACTGTGTATCTCTCACTGATTTGACGATGCAGCGCATGCACTGATCTGGCTGCTGTCAGACGAACAGCTGTGCAGCGTCATCACAAACGGACGTCGCTTCACGTGACGCTCCGGAGGAAAGGACGTCCCATTGCTCTTAAAACTCATTTCCCTGCTTCTCGTGGTTTCCTTGCGTCTCTCCATGCTTCCCTGGTGGGAGGAACTAGTCGCAGGGAAACGACGCAAGTGAGGGACGCAAGGAATCTATTTAACCGAAGTGAAACGCAGCCCATGTCTACATGCCTAAATGCATTGAGTTGCTGCCTTGTGATTGGCTGATTCGATTTTTGCATTAACAAGCAGTTGAACAGGTGTACCTAATAAAGTGGCCAGTGAGTGTTTATATTTAAAGGTTATTTGCTTTAGTTTTTTTGTAGTTCTAAAACAAATATTTAACATTGGATTATTTGCAAAATGAACAGCAATGTTTGCTGGGATATTTTATATTTAAATGTTTGGTTCACCACAGTGTTTTCATCACCTTTTTGTTGTTTCTTCCAGTCATAGCTGGAACCCTGTGCCCAGAAGAACAACACAAATGCTAATTTCATCATGTGGTACACTATAATTGGACCATTAACTTGAATACAGTGTTATTGTTGTGTAGATCTCGGAGGCCGAACACAATGGGCTTCTGTTCCATGCAATGCATCCAATATTCATAAAAGGGACTTTTTATGATGGGTACTACTTTACTATATTGAATGGCAATTTGCCATATCCATCCTTTTTCTTTGAACCTCTATGACTCACCAAGCTATTTTACCCATGATTACAGCCTCGCTTCAGAGATGTACTGCCAGTTGCTTTCATCTCTTTTCCTCTCATACTCTGCTCTACTGACTTTTTAAAAGCATCAGTTGCATGTATCTGGATAAAAGGTCAAGAGTTTTGCTCTGTTTACCGCACGTCACTGTGGACTCTCCATGACTTCTAGTGTTGTTTTCCAGCTGCTATTGATGAGCCAACACACATTTTTAAAGATGTTGTTTTGGATTTACGTAATATAAACATTTCAGGCAAGAGGGAGGGGCTTTCAAAAGATATCTACCAATCAAAGTAATCATAAACCTAACAAGTATTTTCACAAGTATAAGAGTGAAAGTTTGATAGCACAGTTTTGTGAAATCGATCTCAGGGAAGGAAATACTTTTGTTATAACTGATCTGTTTTGCCACATGTTTAACTTACAACTCTCCGTTCTTTATTAGTGTCATACCAGTGAGGAAAGGATCTGATTACAGTGGGATTTCAACATTTTCTTTGTAGCGCGGTAGCTTTTAAACACCAGAAAAACTGTTCTTGCATCAGACTTGTTGTAAAGCAGAATGGAAGCCAGTGGAGTACACAATGAGCTCAGGTTGGACCAGGCAGATTTGTGCGGTGCCGTCACTGGTAATCCTGACCCTAAACTCTCACCACATAACTCACCGAGATGCTTTCGCAAGCAGGTGGTAAACAAACGTCTCCCTCGATACAGGCGCTTCACTGTAGCGAACACCTGGTGAGTTTTTTGTGATCGTTTAAAAAGAAAGATCAGACTTGACTCTGTTTGGCTTTGTTTGCCAACTCTAACTATTTATTTATTTTCTTTTTTTTAAAGGGCTCTACAGCAGGTGCATGGTTATTTGCAGTGGTGCGAGTACTCAATACTTTAGTAAAAGTAGAATACCACCGTGTAGAATTACTGTCCTGCAAACATTTCTTTACTTCAGTAAACGTGAACTTTTATTGGCTTGAAATAAACTTCAATGACAAAAAGTGAAAAGACTGATTATGCATAATGCAGGCAGTATGAGAAAAGAACGACCTTTTTGAACATTAAAGCCTGGAGACATGTCACAGTAGAGGCACAAAATACAAATCTGATATTGATAGGGCCATTCAAGTGTTTCAGCTTGAGTGTGAGTTAGATTCCAGTAGAGCTTTATTTATTAAGGAGAATCATTCAAAACATTGTGTGAGAGACCTTAGGGAAAGCAACAGGTGAACAGATGTATAGTAGATTATGTAATGCCTTACAACAAATTCTTAACCTCTTACCCAGAATATTGTGCTGCTTTCCTGGCAAATGCTGTCCCACTCTTCTTTGTGTTGAAATGTGTGAAAGACGATGAAATGATTTCACCATGAAATGTTGTTATTGTGAAAACATTGAAAAGAACAAGCTGAGAAGAGCAGAAATGTATTCCTCAACTTTCTTTTCAAGGCTAATGAGTATTTAGTTGAGTATTTAGTACTTCTTTGGATCCAATTTTACAGAGAGGCTAATTCAGCGATAATTGTATTTTTTAATGATTGTTTACAGTATTCTCAGATTATTGGAGGTAAAGAAAAACATATCCAACTAGAGAATGCAATTCCTGAAGAAATTGCTAGTGGGAATGCTTTATGCTGAAAAGTAATGTGTAAGAAGAAAGTGAAGAATTTAGATTGAAATGATACATGAACACTGGGGGCTTGAATGTGTGACGAGAGAAGAAAAGAGAGGAAAAAGGCTTGGAAAAGCAGCAGAATATTTGTACTGCAAACCTTTGAACTATCTTGATGGTGAATGATCTGTCGCCATGCCAACGGCATTTGAAGAAATCTCAAAACTGTCCCGTAGATGTCTTCACGGCTGGACTGTTAGCACACATGTGAAGTTTTAGCACTTTTTGAACATTTTCATAGGAGTTATAGCGACATCGTCTTTTATGGCGAGGGATGCGTTTCCATGGAAACGGCATATGGTGAGATCTCAGATTTGGCGTAGAGCTGTTGAGGCATGGACCGGTGATATACAAGTGAAGATTGGGGGACGATCGGACCGTGTCCAGTGGACTTACAGCGACATCGTGCTTCATGGCGAGCATCCAAAATGAATCATATTTATTTTGCAAATGTAAACATTCAATTTCAGAAAAGTAATCCTCCAAAAAACAAATGAATAAGCAAGTTTCATGATGATTCAATTAATATGTTTAGTTTTTCTTCATTATCCACACAAATCTTTAACACTTGAAGCAAGGCTTTTCTACCAGGAGGATTTCGCATCTCTCTCAAAATGTTTTTGGCGATTGCCTTGGGAACCTTGTCCAACACACCTCTACCCTACTAACAGCCTCTTCTGACATCTCAGCCCTGATCCTTTACCTACATAAGGAATGAGTTGTCCCACTGTACTCTGTGTTTCTGATAATGCTGTTTCATTCTTATTAGAGGAAGGTCAACCAGTTTCTAGCAATTGTCTATTTTTGCTTAGATTGTGATTTTAAGTAGATGCGATGTGACCTGAAAACTATAAGCAGTGCAAACACAGATGATAATATCCCCCGGTAAAAATCAATACTGCTTAGTGATGATTAATATTACACCGTATGCACACATTTTCTAAGTTGAGAAACTATTGAAAATCAGCAAACCACTTTTATCCTCCCCTTTCCCTTTTTAACTTTTGCATATTCAAGAGTCAAAGATGCAAAGGCTTTTATTGGCCTATCCTCCAAAGCAATTCAAATCTAAAGTCCCAGTCTCCTCCAAAAGTGCAACTTACAATATACTTAAGACTTAAATAAATAAGGAAGTAAAATATACAATAAAAAATGGTGCAAGTAAAATGCAGGAATAAGTAAACCATGTGAATTAAAAGGAAACTGAATGAGAAATTAAATACTGTGCAGTAGAATAAATGATCTATACCACATGTGCTTTTATAGGTCATCATAAGTAGCCAAGGGAGTGGGCGGGAGTGGATGAGGAAGGCTTTACTAATCTGGTTTAATATAGAGGGGAAAAGGACAGACGGTCAGATAAACAGAGCAACTGTGAGTGTTTCAGCCCAGATCTTCCCGTCAGCGGCTGCCAAGCCTCTGTTATTCCTGTGTGTGTGTGTGTGGTGTGTGTGTGGTGTGTGTGTTGGTTGTGTGTGTGTGTGTGTGTGGTGTGTGTGTGTGTGTGTGTGTGTGTGTGTGTGTGTGTGTGTGTGTGTGTGTGTGTGTGTGTGTGTGTGTGTGTGTGTGTGTGTGTGTGTGTGTGTGTGTGTGGTGTGTGTGTGTGTGTGTGTGTGTGTGTGTGTGTGTGTGTGTGTGTGTGTGTGTGTGTGTGTGTGCATGCCTACTGCAGATGTTTCAGAATGATTGCATCATTGATCGATTGCCAAATGAAATCCAAACTTTAACAGCATATTGGCTCAACTGACTGATACCAAAATGGAGGAAAAGGGAGCTGTATTACTATTAATTGTGATGCTTTGAGCTTTACAGTAGATTAGTCGACCAATGTATTCGTTGATTGGCAGAAGAACTATCGAAAACTATTTCAAAACATTTAAAATGGCAACAAAATATTGTTTTCAGCAACTCAAATATGGAGAGATTCTGTTTTAAGATTTTGACTTTGAGAAACTGGGATGGACATTTTTCCCAATACCATACAGCAAAAGATTTAGAATGTCTCCTTGACTATCATGAGCCGTCCTATCTTTGTTTTTCTTTCTATATGTGTCTACAGTAGGGTTTTCAGAATGATTACATCATTGATAAATTGCCAAGTGAAATTCAAACGTTTACAGCACATTGGCAAAATAAATTGCTCCTAAAAAGGAGCAAAAAATGAATTCCTCATGATAAAATTAGAGAAAAATGCTGTGGTCAGCCACTCAATTAAAAGAAGTGTCTTTTTTGGTTTATATCATATTAAACTGAATATCTTTGGGTTGAGTCATTGGGAAACAATTTCCTACACCAATCAATGAATCTAGAAAGTAATCTGCAGATGAATCTCTAATGAAAATAATAATTATTTACGGCCCTACTTTCCCATATCTAGGATCAGCATCGACACAAATGATGCGTCATGGACATACTGTGGTTTCCTGCTTATGGCAGATTACGAGCCCAGATCCCTGTAGGTGAAGCATTCTGCTGGATGAGTATTGAATGAAAATGGGATTATGATGACGTTGGTCGCTGTGTCTGTGCGTAATCAGTTGGGAGTTTGCACATTCCCCATTAATCTGGGTTTCTCTGGCAGAGGTGTGGGACGGAGAGCGTCTCTCTGGGTCGGTGCCTGGTTAATCCCACATGCTGCAGCAATAACAGAATGGGGGATGGGCGGCTAAATGTGGGGCAAATGGTGAAGCGACCTTTGGATCAGTCCTTGCATTACAAGATGGATTTTAGATAACAGAGTATTTATGAAAGCTATGAAATGGGATTTTTTTGCAGACACTTTTTTACGGCAACTGGGCTACATAAATCAAATGTCTTATATTAACCTTGGGAATTAGCGAGAGTGTCTCATCATTTGCGGCATTTGTTGTTCCTGCGGCGCAGTGATACTCTGACCTTTCACTCTAAACTCCGATCCAGCCGACCTGATCATCTGGTGGCCTATCAGCTCCTCCTCTCCTCCTACGTATTACATCCGTCTGTGGGGGTGATACTGCAGGAAAACATGATTGGTAGATTGACTTTGGATTTTTGTGTAGTGTTTAAAAAAAAATGAAAATGCAGATTTTGTATAAATTCTGCTGCTTGTTGGTTTGCTTTTGCTCTGAGCCTTTTTTCCCATCTTGATAAGTTCAATGTTGGGACTTCTTCCACAGTCCTTTTCTCTTTTGTTTCTATAATTGCCTTTTTTCTATTGGGTATTATTTTTTAAAGGTCTGGGACAAGCATTGAACATTATCTTACACTTTAAACTATTTGATTATATGGTCCATTAGTAGACTTATTGTTATTTGATTTATTCAAAACAATTAATCCAACTTTATTTATTAGAAATGTTCGTCCTTCCAGTCCATAGGAAGTGCAACACATAAAATTGTGATTAATCAAAATACTATACCAATTTTAAATTACATTTGTAATGCCGTGAGGTAGTGTGAGAACAATATGTTCAACTTGTTCAGGGTTAAGAAAAGGGAAAAACTAAAGATTAGATTAAACTATACTTACTATGTAAACTCCCTCTGCAAGTAGATAGACAATACAACAGTTCAATTTCAAAGGGTGGACTGTCAATATGAAAAAAATCATATAAATATCCTGACGTCATACCATAAGGAGTTAATCCCTCTGTTTACTGGCCTGTTGCTCCTGAGTGGGGATGAGTGGATCCGTCATAGACAGTAAAGACAGACAGCCCCACTCACACGGAGCAGCAAAGCATACTTATTTAATGAGCACAATAGTTTGGTTTTAGGCCATGGACGGACGGGTGAGTAATCATTTTAGGGTTTATGCAACCAGCACTTTCCCAGATGGGATTTGTGAACACGTTGGTCAAGCCGGAACTTACGGTAGAGGCAGCTTTTTTAAGGAAGTGCATGATGATGATTTGAGAATGCAGATGATCGATGATGGATCAGACCAGGGTTTTTAATGTTAATGAAAATGAGCAGTGGTAATGAGCTGGATCTCAATTAAAACAAGAAACTTAATTGAAACTTTATTACCTGGTTAAAATCACTAACGGCAATACAAAAAAATAGATTTATGTTGATTGCTTTACCTGTAAAAATTGACTACAGATTAAAAGAGACACCATGAATCTCGATTGACTGAAATTGTACTACAAAAGTCCAGGAGATGGCGCTATGCTACAATTTGTTACACAATTAGTTTTAAAACAGGTTATTCTATTTCATTTATATATATATTTTTTTTACACATACATTTAGGTCTCGAACGATTGAAGGAGATCAAAATGTTTGATCTGATCAAGACGACCTCTTCAGGCATGATACTTAATCCCTATTGCTCCCGTAGGCATGTCTGCAGTATTATAATGTATTTCAGTTGCATTCGATAAAAGCGTCCGCTAAATGACATGTCATTGTATGAAATAATGGTTGTTGTATGTAAATAAATAAAAACAAAACATTTTAAAACTGAACTAAATATATAACAACTAAAACTAGCAAACTGACCCTGAAAAATACATAAAATAAAAATGTAAATACAAACTGTACTTATTTAACTTTTTCCTATTTCTTATCTTAGTTTTGAAGGTGAGAATGGTCCGTCATTGTGCTGCAGCCCCTCAGACCCCCAGGCGTCCCCGGGCTCCGGGCTGGTTCTCCACCCCAACCAGGCATGCCACGGCCAGCGGCGAGAGTCCTTCCTGTACCGCTCCGACAGCGACTACGACCTGTCGCCCAAGTCCTTGTCTCGAAACTCTTCCATTGTTGGAGAACTGTGAGTAGAAACGATCATTGAGTAAGACTGCTGTTTTAATATTCCCTCTGTTCAACTGCAGTCAGACTTTAATTGTTTTTCCCATCACATTTCAGGCACGGAGAAGACTTGATTGTAACCCCATTTGCTCAGGTAAGAGCTGATTATTTATTAATCTGTTGAAAAAAAGCATCAAAGTCATTTTAATTATGTTTGCTCAGTAGCTTGTTTTGGCAAACACAAGCACCGTGGTAATGGAGAAACTAATGGCGCATTTCCATTGCAGGGCCTCGCTCGGCTTAGTACGGTATAGTTAGGCCTTGTTAGGCCTTGTTAGGACTGGCTCACTTTATGCTGCGTTTCCATTACAGTTTAGTAGCTGGGGCTAGGGCTGTGCAATTAATCGTATTTTAATCGCAATTACGATTTTGGCCTGCCACAATTACGAAAACAACATAATCGAAAAAAACAATTATTTTGCTTTGCTAGGTTGTGACAGTGCAAACATATTTGATCTAATTCATTTTGGTCTCATTTATTTGTATTTATCATATTTATATATGTTTAGTAGCTTGGGGAAGTGCGCTCCAAAATATTTGTTGATCTTGTTTATTGGTATTTATTATTTTGATATTATTTATTTAAATGTATCATTTATTTTATTTATTTTTGTATTGGTTTTTTAGTTGAATTATACGTTCAGGGTAATCAACAGTTTAAAAAGATACTGTTCAAATTATTATTTGTATTTGTTTTAAAGTTCAATAAATCGTATTTAATAATCGTGATATCAATTATTGACCCAAATAATCGTGATTATGATTTTTGCCATAATCGCACAGCCCTAGCTGGGGCTGTAACTATAGTAACGCAGTGTAGGCGGAGCCGTGACGTCATCTTCAATGAGAACCCCAGAAAACCAACATCAGCCGTTAGCTGTTAGCACTAAAGCTCACAGCTCCTCATATCTGTTCAGAAACTAGACAAAAGTTAAACAAGTACAAACCACAGACTGCCTGTGTCATGGTGAATACAGTCGCTGGTTATTTATGTCTGTATAGGCCGTTGTTGTGAGTGTGGACGGTCGGAGCATATACTGTTAGCTTAGCCAATCTCCATTTAGAAAACACGCATTTTAAAAGGTTTTTCTGCAGACTTGACAAAGCATTAATTCATGGTTTTTACTAACCGGTATCAGTATGTTGTTACTTCGGCATCATTTTGAAACGTGTATTACAATTAAATCACGGTCAAATATGTTCATCTTGTTGTAGTTGTAGCCCCCTTGCCAGCGATTCTCTCTCTAGTTTAGCAAACTCAGCCCGACTCAGCCTGGTTGTTGGCCCGGAAAGAACCTCGATTTTATGGGGCCAGAAAAACTGTGAAATAGTACCCGCTAGCCGGTACTACGCCTAGTGGAAACGCAACCACAAACGGGCCGTGCACGGCACGGCACGCTTCAACCGCGCTCCGCGCTGTAGTGGAAATGCGCCATAACTTGCCCTAAGTAACCTCTCTGCCCCCTAGTGGACTTCAGTAGACATGGAATTTCTTTTACAATATTTTTATTTAGTGAATAGTCCGAGACATTTGTATCTAATAGATGTCAGTGCGAAACCTAGTTTAGCAAATCCCTTTGTATCTTTCTATAAATCAACAAATACTGTGACCAGCCATTTATTCAAAAACACTATTGTCATGTTTTTAGGAATATAATAGTATATAAATAAGTCTATGCATGACATGTTAAATCTTTCCATACATCTTCCAAGACACTAAATGGGGTAAAAGGATTAAACTGTTTGATTTCAACAGGAAACTTTATTTTGTTGACATTTTAGAGTCAGAATCTTACAGAGAGAAAAATAATATACCTGGTCATATCATGTGATATAAATCAGGCTTTGATCATGATATAGGAACAACGCCCTCTGTAAAACCTTCAGAAAAAGACTACCTTTTAACTATTTAAGATCGATATAATGTATTATGTATTCCAAGAGACTACAGGTAAAAAGGGTAACATAAAATACCTAACCCCATCAACTTGCCCTAGTTGATTACTAACATTAAGACACGTTTTTTTGTTACACATTTTCTGAAATGTTATTGCACATTATTTAATGCTTACTTTTGGTCCATTTAGGAGAAATCTACAGAAAAGAATAGAAAACTTTAGTTAAATAAACACATGAATGATATTTTAGATGTTTATCTTTCCATTAGTCTCAAAGAAGATCCACATTCAAAAAGTTCATTCAAAAAGTATATTTTGCCTGTCGTATCTCACATTAAACAACCTAAACTGTAGTTTCATTGTTCCTGTCTAGAACTGCTTTGATACTTGTAATAAGCTCAAACAGTCATTATTGTCACATGATCATTGAAACTTTGAATATAATAGTTAAATACTGCAGCTGTTCATAAGGTGCAGTGTTTTACCTTGTTACATTTAGAGCAGAGTCATTCCTAAGGGTAAAGAAGTCATTTGTGCTGTTACGGGTCTGATGGATGAGTTCCATTCATCATTGAGAGCTGCAGACACGGCACTCTAACTAATCATTTGAAATGGCTTAGTCACAACAATTAGCCAATCACTCTAAATCAGGGGTCTCCAAACCTTTTTAGGATGAGAGCTATTTTCAAAAAATAAAGTCGTGAGCTACTTTTACTCCTCTTTTTTGCAGTGTATATATTTAGCACATTTTAACATTATGATATGCTGACCTTTAACCTTTGTGTGCTGTTTGGGTCTGTGGGACCCGTTTTCAGTGTTTACTAAAAGAAAAAGTATGCAATTTAATTATTTTAACCTGCTTTATTTGTGGACCTCACATCCTGTAGGGGGGACCTCACCTCCTCTAGGGGGGACCTCACCTCCTCTAGGGGGGTCCGGGGGCATGCACCCCTGGGAAGATGTTTTTTTAAATGTTGAAGTGAAATGCATCAATCTGGTGCACTTTGAGCACAACATGAATTGATGGATACAGCTCTCAACACTCAGATGAAAGGGAGCTGTATACTTTTCAATAATCCAAACATCTTTAGAATATGATCACAACCAATAACAAATCATTTAAACTTGTTTATTCTTATCTTATGTTACCTAGTTAGCATTCTTTCTTTTCATTTATGCATATTTTACTAATCACTCCCCTTTTAAACTGTTTTTTGTTTTTTTTACTGTCCTATACACATTGGAATGATTTCTTACTTTATTTTTTACAACTATATTAAATAGATAAAGGTGTGCTCTCGCTCTCTCCCTCTGTCTCGCTCGCTCACAGAGGCTGTGTGCTCCTCCGTGGCGATGACGGCTTGCGTTAAAATAAAAATAATAAACATATTTGTAAAGTGGGGGGACACAAACGGGATTTCGAAAAGTGGGGGGGATATGTCCCCCCTGTCCCCAGTGGAAATTACGCCATGCGTGTGTGTGCATCAAGTGCAATAAATATATATGCAAGTTGCAACACACACAGAGTAAAACTCTGCCCCTCATGTGCTGTATAGGCTGGCATGACTAGGCTGTTCAATGGGGCTGATGTGTTGTGTAGATTCTGCCAGAAGGAAAATCACGGTCACACTCCTTATGAAGCGGTGAGCTTATTGCTCCTTATGAAGCAAGAACGTGATTGGTCGATATTCATTGTGGGGGGTGGGGGGAGGAGGGATGATAGATAGATAGAGTTGTAGTAAGTAGATAGAGTTCGCTATGATTGAGGTTTCGTTTATGCATAGGGTAGATTCTTTTAATTACATTTCCTTTTTTACATTTTGGATTTGCTTGGCGAGCTACTTATTAAGGGCTTGCGAGCTACCGGTAGCTCGCGATCGACGTGTTGGAGACCCCTGCTCTAAATAATCAGCTGTATTTCAATGAAAACTAAAATACTTAGCGAGTGTTTTCAAGAGAAATAATAATTTAGTAAACTATTTTCAAGCCACCTTTGAGTGTAAAATTGCAATCTTCAAATATTTCTATATTCCTTTTTACTTTTCATGTTGATATTCATCATACTTTCATCCACCTTAGCCATGTGTGCTGTTCTTTTCATCACTTTTTCCCATTTTTGATTTTTAGGTTTTGGCAAGCCTCCGGACTGTCAGGAACAACTTCACCACCTTGACAAATGTACAATGTGTATCCAATAAGTAAGTTATCACATTTCATTCAAAGTATCTGCTGTATCTGTTTTTTCTGTATTATGTGAGCTGAAATTCCTGGCAAGGAAGGATTTTGTTAAAAGTCTGAAGTTGGATTTTAGCTTTCAGGAACATGTACATTTAAAGATGCCAATCGCCACACTTGGGGGCGCCAATGCACCAAAAACATTTGTAGTGCTATTATGTCAAGAAGGAAGAACTCAAATAAATGTTAGATTCAGACATCAGGAGGGATTTTTAAATGTGAAGGCTGGTGTGCAGCAGCATAGAGTCACATTTTAATTACTTTTTGGTTAAAACAAGAGGGCAACCTCCTCTCATTTGAGTGCATGAAGGCTCCCTCTGATCACTGAAGCAGGTCAGTGGCTGCAGTTGCGTCAGGCAGTCAGCCAGAGGTGGACAGAGAGTCAGTACGACCTCAGAAAAAGAAACAGGTAAGCAGAGGTCACAGTGAGCCAAAACGGAATCAGCCATGACAATATCACATGGTAGAAAATCTGTCCTACGTCCAATTCTGAGAACCGACGCAGAATCTGTTTTGTGTTTGTTCAAAGGCAACAATGACTGCTGCTTCAACCAAATCACACTCTGATAAAAAAAAATTATAATTATGCGGCCATTTTTTCATGTCATGGCTCCTGATCTTTTTCTCTGGTTGCAGGAGGTCTCCAGCAGCAAATCAGCCTTCTTTTGCCAAAGTCTGTTTGTCAGGTGAGTCTCATCATAAGCCTGCTAGAAGCAAATGCAATCCAATTCTGTGTCAAATGTCAAGTTAAGGATACAAAACTGTGAGATTTGAATTGCATATGGCTACAATCTGCACAGTTGTTAACTAAATGCCAAAAAAGATGAAAAACCGTATTCAGCAAGTTTCAATTTTTTTTATACTCAAAACACCAACAACCACATATTACACATTTACATACCAGACATAATAACGTACATAAGGGAGAAAACAAACAATGATACAACAGAATGTGTTGTTGCTGTATCATTAAAGGTAGGGTAGGTAAGTTTGAGAAACCGGCTCGAGATACACTTTTTGTTATATTCCATGGAATGCTCTTAACATCCCGATAGCAATGAATATCTTAAGTGCTTTGACAAAAAATCCATAAATAAATGTCATCTGTGGAAGCCGTAGTACTGTAAAAAGCACGACCAATCATTTGAGCCGGCCCGGCTAAAATAACTGGATGGCCTACATGCCTGTCAGCCTTCCATCTGTGCACAAACTTATCTCGTGCCCTCATTGGTCGTGTGCACGTTCGTGTGTGTTGGAGGAGGGGCTCTGTAAGGAAGTAGCAGATCTTTTCCGGCTGTGTATTTTCACAACTCCCTCTGGAGCCTTTGCAGACCATCTACATATTACCTATAACATACTACAGGAAATGGAAAACAAAAAGCATAATAGGCCCCTTTAATTCTTAATTGGGGGCGACAAAAACAGCATCTAAAGGGACTTGGTTTAGGAGTCGTAGTGTCAGCGGTTCAAGTCCTGATAGGACCAATTACAGATTGCGGACTAGTAGCTGCCTAGGTGTCCTTGAGCAAGGCACCAAACCCTCAACTGCTCATGGCGCCTAACCATGGGAGTCCCCTCACTCTGACACCGCTCCATTAATGCATTTGTCCTATGTGTGCATGTGTGTGTTTGGAGCCTGTGTGTGATCATCATGTGTCATATATTCTTATCAGCACACAGGGGCTTTGGGTATGTTTGTCATCGCTTAATATGAGCTTTTCAACGGGAATACAGTTATAGATGTTTACTCTGCCAGTAAAACAGTGTTATCTCTGAGCATTTGTACATGTGCAAATAGAAACCTTGTAATCTTGAGTTCATTATCTGGAAATTGTGACTCGATAACAATACAAAAATTCCCATGCACTGACGGGCAAAAGGAGAGAAGGAGGGTGAGAACCATGTAGAGAGATTCATGTAGGTCAGGTAGAGAAGAAGGAGGGAAAGCACCTGCAGAGAGAAAGAAAGAGAGAAAGGGAGGAGGAAGGCGGGGTATTGGTTCCTGCTGCACTGGTTCTTCAGCCTGATTGACGTCAGCACGGCCTGCTCTGCACTTCCTGTCAGAACAGATGGGCTGCTGGGAGCGTCCCGCAGCAGGAAAAAATACAAGACGGCTGCGAGTCTCTTATTGTCCTTCCTCCTCCACACTCCTCACAAACCTTGACCCTTTCAAAGTAATCTCTGATGAGTGAAACCATCCCGCAATGAAGCATGGGGGAAAATAAATGAGAAAAACAAGTGATTAACCCTGTTTTAGTTAGTTGGAAACCTCTGGGAGTCAGAACACTTGTGGTTCTAATACAGCGTCATACTCTAGTCCAGACTATTAAGGAG